>NC_133585.1:12148935-12479238 GCF_964106895.1 Numenius arquata | reverse complement strand
TCTTTGATCACTCTGCCCTCTGTTCTCAATGATCCCACTCCCAAAGCATTTAGAGCTGATGCAGAGAAGTAGTGTTGTAAACTTTATTAATGAAAAATCTCACTCCTTTCATATAAGAGATTTGAGGGAAAGGTAATGCTTGGACATGCCATGTATAGATGAGCTCTCTGAATAAAGAGTACCAGTAAATGCTAATTAGTATGTCTTCGAGATACCATCCGCATTTCCCTCTTAAAGTGTCTTTTTAGATGCTATCCTGAATTGAAGTGAGCTGAAAAATGGGTGGATGCCCCTCTGTTACACAGAGGAAAAGAAAAAAGGGCTGGACAAAAGCTTTCCAGTGACAAGTGGCAGGGCATAAGGATATGCAGTCGGGTTGAAAACTCTCAATGCAATATTATTTTAAAAAGGGAAGAACAAAACAAGCCCACCACCACTCCCAGACCACCTTTATAAGTTACCTTTTTCCCTTCTTGTGAACTGTCTTTTAAAATAGTAATAGTATTAGTAACAGTTGGGGGAGGGAGGTCTTTTATGCTTTCCCTGTATGTAAATAGCTGGCAAAAAATAAAATGGCAACACCACTCCACTACAAAATTTCCCTATCTTGACATAGCTTGTTCTGTTACTAAGTTTTATGGGCTTGTAAGTCAACAAGAAGAAGGGAGCTTATCAGAACCAAATAAAAACAAGCCCTTTTGCTAATCATTTCTGTTCTTGTGTATGTTCTACATCCTGTTTTCATAACTTTACACTTTAATTTCAATAGCAAGGTGACAAAGACAAAAGACAAAAAATAAGATTACCAACGAGGCCAAAAGAGGGAAAAAACCCGTAAATACCAGATGTGGGCAGATTACATCGTCCCATGTGTTGATCAGACATTTTATGTACTTCTGAGAGAGAGATCAGTGGTATTGTATTTCATAACCTGACCTGCTTTCACGTGTATGTTTTAAGCCCAGTTATGATGTTTCATACCCACAAAACCATGTGAAATTGAGTGCTTTAGTTTCAAATGTGCATTTTGTTTGAATCTAAAAGTACTGCCTGATAACGTATTTGTTAGTTCCTAGTGGGTGTACAGAGAGAAATTTTGATTAAATCTCTCTGGTTATCTCCTCCATGTTAGGCTCAATGAAGAGTATCATACATCTCTCTGACAATTCTCATGATGGTTTATTTTACTCTCTCTGATGTAGAATCTCTCCATAATGCGGCCCTTCATTGTACTTTTGCTAGTTCTACTCTAGATTTTGAGACAGCATAAAATTTTATTATATCTTACTTAGTAGGCTAAATGCCTGTCTTTTAATTGCAACTGTGAATTTGTGTAAGTCTTTAGCATTTCTAGTTGTGATGTAACTGGAGAAACGAAGCTTAGTATATTACACCTAATCAGTATGGCTATATATGCTTAATTACCTTCTCCAACTGGTCTCCTATATCATGTACTGTCTTTATTTAATATAAAGATTTTGGTTGAAAGATTACTTTGTTTTCTTCGGGGTATTGAAAGCTGGACTTGGATGACTGTGATTAAAGACCTGTAATGTACAGCTATTGAACCAATAACTTTAGTTGACAGTTTATCAATAACTTCCTATTTTTCAGCTACTAGTGTCTGTAGAGTTGTCATCTTTCTGTCTCCTCCCACAGCTGTTGTAGTAGAACCATCTTTTGTCATGTGATGGAGCTTGTTCGTTCAGTAGCTAGGAACACATGCCAAGTGTTTCAGAACGAAATCTGCCAGTGATGAGATGGTGTTCCTGCAATGGTTTTCTTATTAACCATCAAGACTGCCTAAGATCTGCTCCATTCAGCTAGGAAGCAATTATTCTGTAAGGCTGGGTTAGCTGCCACTGAATTTCCTTGGTGGCAAACTGTTTGCTAGGATTTAATTCCATAACAAACAGGCTGAGCCACTTAAGGCTCAAACCACAAATGGGAAATGCAGGTCAGCGTGCTCAAAGCGTTTTCCAGGAGTGGAGTAACCAGAAGTCCGTGTCGTCTTCTGAATCAGTTGATCAAAACAGGAAGTGCCAGTGATTCCACTCCAGAGCTGCTCTGTTCTGTGGTGTGCTGTCACACGTTTTGCTGGGCCTTTGTCCAGGATCCTCCTAATAGTGCTTTCCTTATTCCATTTGGCATGGCGTAGCCCAGTTGGTTCCGGTAGTGTGACCATCTCAGTCTCAGTGTAAAACAAAAGCCTATTGCTAGGCCAAGACTGTCAGGTTCAGGAAGGTCGAGTTATGCTGGGCAAGCGTTCCTTCATTTTACAGTTTTTGTTGGCTGTGTTTGGCTCAGGAGCTCCTGTTGAAAGTATAGTGGGTAACAGATCTCAAAAAACCCCAGACAAGTTCCTATGTAGTAAGAGGAAGCTAAATTTTATATCTTATTTCCATATCTGAAGGTGGGGTAGGATAGATAACTAATTCCAGGACTGAAAGTGAGAAAAGCATACAGGGAATGCATTTACAGTACTGTCTGAAGATGTCTGTATTGATAAGAATGTATTTTACAATTAGATTATTGTAACATGGATATGTAATTAGAAACATACCAGATTTTCTTTTTTGCTTATTTGTTGACTTAATGTTTAGCTTAAGAAGGGTAAAATGTGGTTATCTACTAAATATTAATACAGGGATTATTTTTGTTTTCAACAATTGCTTTTCTTTTTCCTTCTTTCTTGAGGCAAAACCAAGCAGATAAACGTTTCCTTCTGATGGTACTATTTTGAAGCAGTCCTAAAAAGTCAGTTATGGAGTAGGTTCTTCTGACCTAGGTTTAAAAGTTAAGAATCCTTCTCCAGAGGCTGCAAGGTTATGATAAGATTCATGAAATGTTAGGTGAAATGTGTCTGAACTGTTGTAGTTGATACAGAATTGCATGGAAATAAATCTACGTGTCCAGTTAAAATGGATTTTAAAATAATTAAAAGCTACTTGTTAATTTACCAAAATCTAAGATGGATTTAGATAAGAGTCCTTGTACAATATCCTTAATCTTTATAAAAAACAGTGTGAGAAAAACTTGCTAGTTTTCTTATTTCTAATCCAGATATGTAACATCATTTTAAAAAAAATCTGTATCATAGCCAAGTCAAAGTAAAGAAGGCATACTTTTATCGTGTCCATAAAATATATGTTTCGCATTTACAACACCGTACAGGAATTTCAGGATCTTGAGTAATAATTTGAATCTTTTAAAACTTAAATACTATGTTCTGAAACTTTTCTTTGTTAAAATATCTATGGTGAAAAATAATCTGAATAATTGGGAAGTAAATATTCATTAATTGCTTAGTCGTATGCCAGTTAATGTAAATATTTTGCCATTTTTGGAAAATAGGGAAATCTGTTAATACCATAGAATGGAAGATAACTTCTTGATGGTACAGGTTAATTTTTTTTTTTTTTTTAATAAAGCAGTATTTTTTTTTCCATGTGCTTTGTCATCAACAGACGTGATGTGGTAATGCCTGTAGTTAGTTCTAGTAACGTAATCCGAATATTAGGATGGTGTGCTTTAGGGAAGAACAGATGTAAAACACTGGTTCAGCTATGATGTGCAAGTGCACAAATCTTAAAGTGTATGCACGGTTTGAAGTCTTAGGCTGCTAGCAAGTTTGCTGCTTACAGTTAGAAAGAAGTAGAAGTTGCTTAGAAAATTAGTAAGAGAACAGTAAAACAATATTCTGGCTTCACAATGGAATGATTTGCCACAGGAGACAGTTATTTATTTAGTTAAAGTAGTAAGGCAGACAGTTGTAAAATATTAAAACATTACAATATATAAGAAATTGAGAAGTAGAAATTACTGTGAACTTCTAGAAACACGATGGCATACCTGTATCTGGAAAGCTGTGAGAGACTGTTGTCTTAGTAAACAGAGACCTGCTAGAACCTGTTACCCATCCGTTCTCAGTACATGCATAAAGGTAAGGAAATGGATGCCTCTATCTTCTGCAACTCTGTGAATGTATAAATCAGAAACATGGTTTATTTAGGACTAAGTACTTGGTTTACATAGTCCTCTGAGTTCTTGCCTCTCAGTGAAAACTTGTCTGGAATAGCGTTTAATATGTATGAAAAAAGAATAATCATGTGGATGATCAAATGCATAAGTTGCATGGGAAAAAAATTATGCATATGCCTGCATTGGTGTGTGTTGTATACAAACTTTTGAAGAAAACAGCAGTCTCATGTTCCTGATTTTAAGAGTGAATTTCCTGGAAGGTGTGGCTTGCTTACAGCAATGAGGAAGTTTCTGTGCAGTGATTACTCCGTATTTTGATATAGACAGGTCACCTTGCAGTCAGGTTTTAAACGTTTGCAGTTGATCATAGTTAGTGACAGAAGATTAGAAATCTGCTAGAGTAATGCTAGAGGGGTCCGCAGTCCTGTCTATTAGGAGAATTTCTACACTGAAGATGTGCAGAGGAGCCCCAAATGGCTACACTTGACCATGCTTCAAACGCATTTTGTTCTTCTCCCAAGATCTAAAATGCCTTTTCTCATTCAAACATGTTCCTTCAAGTTTCCATTTTTTCAAATACAATTATTTGTTTCAATTGATGGGTAAAGCATATGAAATTTTCCTACAGAAACAGTTTGGTCCTAGGCTTTCAATGCAATGAAAGTGATTAAGGGTCTGCCTGTACAGAGGAGACTCCCTGAAGTCTTTGAGATGGTAGTGTATGAGGAGAGGGATGTTTATACAGGTGTCTTGAAGTTCTGTGCACTTTTAAATTATCATAGAATTTGCAAATGTACACTTGTAATTACTAAGTTTTTGCCTCAGTAAATTTGTTGTTTGGTGATATCCCCAATCTTTGAATTAACAAGCTGAATCCTTATGTGGACATACAGTCTCATGAAAAGAAGGCATAGTGTCACCATTCCTGTGATTAGGAAGGAAAATTTAAAAAGCATCTGAAAAGATCTTTTGGAAGTTTTGCACCAGTGAGAGTGGCTACTCTTGCTGTTGTTTGTCGATTGTGTTTAATAGGAATTCAAAACCCAGTATGAAATGTACTGTGTACTTGAAAGCAAGTAAGTCTTGTAATTCCTTGGTCTTGTAAATGTTAATTTTAAATGTGTTAGTGCATCTGAGGGTTTTACAGTTGGTAAATTGATAAGCTGAAATGAATTCCTCAGAAAACTAAAACATTTGTCTCAGTGGCAGATACTTACTTTGACCATTTCGCCCCCCAAAAGGAAAAAGCTAATTATATAACTCATGTTGTAACTGAAGGAAGAGGAAAAAATTCACAATTGAAAATAAAAGTATTTTTTAAAATAATCATGCATACTTACATATAAATGCTAAAATTTAAGATTTAAGCTGCTTTTACTAAAGGGGAGCAGTTATAACTGAGCATGTAATGCATTTATAGATTTGTGATCTGGGAGAAGTATATTCTGTATAATCCACTGTACTACTTCTCCATGCCAGAATATCAAAGCTGTGCTTCAGGTAGATAAACAAAAATACCTTGTTGTCTGTTTCATGCTGTCCTGGGGGATGTGAGTAGCAAAGTGCTTCCAAGGATTATGAAAGAAGTTTTACAGTTTTCTTGTAAAACCGGAATTTGGATAAAGCATGTTAATGTACCTTGTGACAGGCAACTGATAGCTTATCATGGAAGTTTTCGAAAGCACAGGCAGTGTTCGTGGATTGGTTTCCAGGTCTATGCAGGTTTGTTTGGGTTTTTTTAACATAGGGCAGATCTACACCGTGATACTCAGTTATTGCAAGCTATTGTAGAGACTAAGATTTAAAATGGATTTAAAGGGGGTAGATGGGTACATTCATGGTGAGTAGGTCCCTCTGTGGGTATTGGTGATATGAATAAATTTTGCAGCAGAGGAAATGATTGTAGTGGGATATCTGGACAAAGAATATCCTAATCGTTCTCTGGGTTTTATACTCTTGCCCTAAACACTTCCTCCTGACTGCTCTTAAAGTCAGGGCACAGGAGTGATGGGCTGATCTGCCTCTTTAGTTGAACTGTATTTAGACTACAGTATTTCATCTAGTGGTTTTCTGTCAGTACAGTTCTTAACTCATATGTGTTAAAAATCTCAAAAAAAGAGAATGGAAAAAATACTCAGGAAGTGATAGAGGATTGGTCATTACAAGATACTGTACGGCATTTGATAGAGAAGGTTCAATAATGATAACTTTTTTGTCCCCTTTCTGCCAAAAATAATTCTTTATTCTGTTCTCTTCAGCTTGCAACAAAAACATCTTCCTGTTATGGAGTGTGTGGTTTTCCTGTAACCCTCAATTTTTCCTTCATAGATTTAATTTGAATCAGCCTTAATTCTGTCCTATTCAAGGTGATTACTGTAGTCTAAAGAATCATTAAAGAAAGAAGGTTTTCATAGTGAAGATGTGGAAGGAATAAATGACTTCGATGCAGGAACTTGACAGAAGTAATGTAAGAAAAGGCAGAATGAGATGGTTATAACAATGTGATCTTGAATGACTTGGGGAATAATTGAATTGCCAAAGTTAATGAAGAGGTGACTTGGGAGGCAGATGGATTTACTTTTAAGATTTTTTAGCTTAAGGAACTGTTGAGACAGAGGAGGAGATACCTTCAAGTTTAAGGATGATGGGGGAACGGGGGAAATACTTGCAATACAAAAAAAAAATTGTGTCCAAATCATTCCTGTAGTGCCAAGTGTGGGCAGTTTGGGTCACATAACACTAGGGTCAAAGAGAAGAAGTAGGAAAGCAACTGAAATTGATAGATGGAAGAATATACAGTATAATCTTTGTACCTTCTTAGTTTCCTTAGGTTTTAGTCCAGTTGGTTTCTTACAGTATGGAGAGAAAAGCAAGATTTTTGAAAAGAAAAAAAATAAGGATTTTATTAGCTGAATGTAAAGTTTCCTTTAATCTAAAACGAAAACAAACTGCTACCTTACATGTTGATGTTTTGCTGCTCTTAGCTCTACTGTGCAACAGTAGTTGAAAAAGTTTTTTCTTAGCGTATTTAAAATAACCTTTTTGCACTAAGAAAAGTTGTGTAATTGTTTGAATACTAATGGGAGAGATACTACTAACAAAACTACAAAACTTTAAATATTATAATCTCGTAGAGCTTTCCAGTTGTGCTGCTTGTGTGTATGTTTGTTTTTTAATTTTGTGTGAAAAAAAATTACCAGCATTGCTTTAGCACTTCAGTGCAGGAAAATAGGGGACTATAACTGTTGAAGTATAAACATTACCTTTGAACTCTGTCTTTGTCTACTTATTGAAGGATTATGGTGTTTGGATTTAGAAATGTCTTTGAAGCTATATTTGATGAAAGTACATTGTTTAAACTTGGGAGGAGTAGTTTGTGTGCACGTGCATGCCATGTTGTTTCTGTAGTTATTTAACCAAGCGGATCTACAATGCATTTGGAGTTACATTTTAATGCAAACCAAAATTAATTTTCATCTCAGCAAAACCTGCAGAACACTAACATGGTAAGATAGGGTCAGGCACATACATCCAGAGTCCTGGAAATTTTTCCCAGAGCAGTAATACTTTCTTACATACTTAACAATTAAAAATTAAGTATTGCAGATGAAAGTAGAAACTGAATACAGCGTAGAATTCATTTTAGATTATTTGTACTGTGGAAGCACTTTCTTGATAAAGCCATCTAATTTACTATCTCCAGTATTTGCAAAATAACACTGTGTGTGAGCCTGTCATGCTTTATACAGAAGCATTTATTGCTCTATGCTACAAGCGGATAACTGAATACTTTGCAGGTTCTATGGAAGATAATGAATGTTGTAATTACAAGGTATTTGCTCTCAGAAGGATTTGGGGGGTTGTTCTTTTTTCCTTTTGTGGGGTTTTTTTTTTTTTTTTTTTCTTTTCTGCTTGGGCCTATTGAAGCTTTGTTAACCTACTTCTATGTATCAGGGTTCTCCTTGCAAGCTCTGGGAGTTCCTAGTGAGATGGCTTGTGAGGTTACTACCCCCAGCTGTCCACCTTGCTCTTTTGCTGGAGGTCAGTGCCTCTGTGGCAGTATCAAGCAAGTGGCAGCTCATCAGCCACAGCTGTTCAGAGCCCGGCATATTAATTTAAACTGCCATTGATTCTGGTTTAGGCTATGCTAGACTTGCCACCGACAATACTTGCTCACTTCTCTTGCCCTTGCTGTGGAGGTGGTAACCTCCTCGTGTTTTGTGTCTGGAGCTTGTAACCTCGTAAAAATATCCCAATGTGAGTTTCTAGGGTGAGTGTCGAGGCTCACAGAGGACAGAAGAGCTGTTAGCTGACTACTCATATAATTCAAAAGAATTGTAAGAGAGGTTGAAAGGGCGCATTTCAACAATTTAAAGTTAGAAGGGCAATATAAATAACATGAAGAACAAACTTAATAGTTAAATGTGATTTGCAAAGTACATATCTAAAACTTTGTTTCTGTATTAAGAACAAATATTACTTTAAAGAGTAACTTCCCCCTGCCACATCCGTGTTTTAGAGGAGTGTAAAGGAGCGGCGTCTATTACTTCATTTTTTTGGCCTATCCAACTATTAAAAGGCCTCTTTGGAAGACTGATAGAGACTGCTCCTTTGAGAATATCTGTGTTATTGACAGTGATTTGATTTGTGAGAACAGCTAGCCAGAGAGTTTCTTCTATCAGCAGAATACGGTGCTCCTATGGGCATGACAAGCAGGTGAGGAAAACAAGGATTAAGGCTTACCTTGCCAAGCAGCTTTTTGTATTAGCAAATCTTGATGATGTTGAACTTGCCAGTCTTGTCTCTGCTGTTTGTATGTATAGAGCAAATACTGTTAAAGAAAGCTGTGCTCTTGCCCGTTGCAATGCGGAGTGCTGAATTTGATGATTTAAAAATTATGTGGCTTGCTTATGAAGTAACATTTGCAAGTGCTTTTTTATCTTGTTCACAAAACAATGTATAAATTTGGACAGCAGTTATTTTACGGGTGGCAGAAAAAAAATGCCCATGTTGACAGTTTTAAGTGTTTTGAGGGCAAACAGTTTGCTTCTTGTGAAATACTCTTCTGTTGGCCTTTTTTAATGCTAGATTGCATGTCACTTGCTTTATAAGGGACGCCGTAGTGTCTTGGTAAGACACCAGAGGAAAGGGTTTGCAGTTGTATAAGTAGGCAGCAGCGATTCCTGTGTTTAAGGCATCGCTACTAGGAATTTGGAGGGGGGTTGTCTGTATTTTTGGCTGAGGGTTGTGTTGATAAGGAATGCTTTCTGTCTGTTCTCAGCAATTTGAAATTGCGTCTTCCCAGGAGTAAATTAAAAAAAAAAAAAAAAAAAAAAAAAAAAAGAGGGGAGAGGTTTAAGGTCGTCTTTCTGCTACTCTTTCCTAGAAGTTATTTATTCTCTGCTCTGTTTGAAAAGTGTATCCTTTAATAACTAAAATCATACCCACAATGTGAGTGTGAGGATGAGGGCTCCATGAAGAGCATTATCAAATTGACTCTTTTGACCTTGGTAATTACTAATCTATGCAATCGGGTATTTCTGAGCCTTGTCAGGCTTGCTTATTTAGCATTTTATTTGTTTTATTGGTTTTTACAAGTCTTGAATAGGAAAAGAGGCTTTAAGGAGAAAATCTGAGAAAAAGAAACCGAACCCTCTGTTTATTCTTAAGGGGTAGAGGTCTTCTAGAGGGGAGCTGGCTTGCAGAGGGGGAAGACAGTATTCTTATGCTAATCCGCGCTCTGGATAAGGAGCAAAGCAGCCGTGCAAACAATGGAAGTGGAGCCAGAAAGTCTGCTCTGCAGTCTAGCACGCCTTGAAAAGCATGTCAGGCAGGGCGCCTAGGGCTGCTCAGGGAGGGGCCCGAGCAGAGGGGAGAGCTCCACTCCGGCTTGCTTTATGGAGCTGGCACCTCGCCAGAAGGCTTGGAAAACTCTTACTACCTAGAAAACAAGAATTAAGGGTGGAAGAGAGACGAAGAGGAGAGAGAAGTAGTTGCAGTCTATCTTTCATGTTAAAAAACCCAACCCAACACTCCCCTCCAAAACCCTATTGAATCGCTTCGGTTTTGTTGCTGCTATTTCCTTCTTTGTACCAAAATTGAAATTCAAGTGATGTGTTTTTTAAATAGTAACCGCTTTTTCTAAACAGCGTTGTGCGGGAGAGATGTAGATTTTTAGCAACGTGCCCCTACTCAGCAATGAGCTTACGCTACCCTCATGTGGGCAAAATGCTGGGATGGGAAAGCGTGCTGGAAGCTGGAGCTGCAGGCCGGTGTTTGTCCGGGCGCTTTTGGTTTCCTGCTTGCTCCTTCTCTTGGAGGAGAAAGCGATGTCAGTGACATCGGGGGGAAAAGCATGGGTTTGTATAGCATGCTTTGTTACTGATTAAATTCAGTATCCAAAAAATGATCAGGCTGTTTTACTTGGGCACCGTGAAATGAAATACATGCTCTGTTAACTACCAAACAGAAACTCAGTTTCTGGAGGACTCTTCGTGAGTCCCAGAATTTGCATAATCACCTTCGCTTTGGAGAGAAGAAGTAGTTGGGAATTTCTTTTTCTAGATTAGGCAAGGGTTATAGTTGTAAAAGAAACAAGCAAAGATCATGGCATCTAAGTATAATAAAATCTTACCCTGTCGGTTTTTTGGTCTGGGGATTTTTTTTGACATAGATTAATGAACAATTGTCCTTAAATTATGAAAAAATTACTGTAAGGTTGTGAAAACATTCATTAGTCTTCTTCATAGTGCTGAAAGGGATGTTGCACTTCAGAAACCTTTCCTATGAAAGCATTTGTACTTTTGAAGGCACTGGCCCTGATTTTAAGGTCCACTGTTCACTCTTTAAAAAGCGAGCAAGTATATATTCAGGATTGAGGCCCAGCTTTTTCCCTTCCTCAGCCTAGGTATATTGTTTGTATAAAATCATAATCCAGAGTCAAAATATGTGATAGGTCTTGTAGGCGGTATAGTATGACCATAATATTTTCAATAGCGATGTGTGAAATTTGTAAAAATTTTAATGACTCTCTCGCTGCTTATGTTTACTGAACAAAAGGCATTCTTTAATTTTTTTTGGTGACCAAAATTTAAAAGGTTTAAGTTACATTCTCAGTTTGGATTTGTTAGATTTAGAGATGGAATGTATTACATGTGGAGACTTTTCTCCTCATTCACATTGACTGGTATGACAGTAAGGAACTAGCAGAAATGATAAATAGATAATAAACACATTTAAGAATGATAGCTTCTGGGTAGAATAGCAGAAGTTGATGTCATTTATAGTAGAAGGAGCACGGGTGTCCGTTTTCCAGTTGTCTTAAGGGCAGAAGCCCTCACCCAGCTAATCACTGAAGTGATGGAGTTGAAAGAGGGGAAATGGGTCAAGATGAATAAAAATTGTGTAGCGAAATCTTATTTGAATGTACTCAAATATGAGAATGTGTCATGTTTGTAACACACTAGGATATGTCCGAATACCTGATGGCACTGGGAAAACAATTTTACTGAATTTCATTACTGTTAATTTAATGGCAGAAACTTTTTAGCAGTTAGTTAATTGGAATTCCAGAGTAACAGTAAGATGGGCATTCAGGAGTCCAATGAGTGGCGTCCCCAATTACCTAATTGTGCTGGGCATGGTAAAAAGCAGCTAGGCTTTAATTTCTTCATGGTTAACAACTTTGTTTATGAAACGGACAGATCTATCATAATTTAGTTTGGCCTTTAAGTTCTGCCATAAGGTACACACATTGATATTTGCAAGCGGTGTGAAGTCGTCCTTTTTTTCTGTTAGAGTATCTGAGGTGGATTTTGGTGAGTTTTCTTCCAGCTGTTCAAAAACAAGATGTCCTTTTCTAAGACTGTGAACTTGCTCGCTGCAGAAAGCAGTTGTTAGGGGCTCTTGTTTTCTGAATGAACGAACTCACGGTTGCAGTATGTGCATTATAAGTATGTGGTTTAAATGTCTTACAAACGGAACTCATATTTTTTCATTTTAGTCTTTTGAGAAGTGTGTAATACACACACACAAGTGTGCTTCGTTTAACATTTCAGATTTTGTAGCAGTTTGTAGAGGGAGAAAGAACATTGAAATAATTTACACAATCTTCTGCCTTTTAAATTTATGCAGTCACTAATAGTTTTAAATAATTCTAGTACAATGCGCAGTTTAGTGGAATTGTTTTTGTGAGCTTGCACAGATTAGTGCCTAAGCAAGTAAGGCCGTATTTGAAGTAGTTCTTGTTGATGGCCATGCAGCCAGCTAGCTTGCAATAGCCAGCAGTCTTCTCCATCAACTCTGTGATTTCTTCATAGATTTTGAGGGTGGATTTACCGGCGTTTTTAACTTACTTGACAGTGCATAAGCATAGCTAGTTCAGCTGTTTCAGTATGACACTTTTCTACAAGTCGTGTAGGCATGCCTTGCAATAAAGTATTAGAGACACCTTTAAAAAATGATATAGTCTTGTACAAGTATTTGACAGAATTACACAGTACAGAATCTGAAACTTTTATTTAAACTATTTGCATTTGAATAAGCTGAAGTTAACTATAGCTCTTTTTGTATAATGAATAGCAAAATGGAGATGTAAGGGCTCTCCTGGATCAGAGTCTGTTCCCATCCTGTCACCTGGAGCTACATGAGATGGTGGCCACTGTAAACTAAAGACTAATAAAGTTTTTGGACTGTATTTAGTTTGAAAATCTGCCCTAGAACCTTCTAACCAGTAGTTATGAATTGTCTTCTAATTTCTGATCTAAATAAATTTTAATGGCCAATCCATACCTAGTTGTTGAACCAGTAATTTTCTTCAGCTTGAATAGCTGTCTTTCCTTGTGTTTATTCCCATGTTACGTTTTCAAAGAGTAGTCATTTCCCTGCCAGCTTTCACTGTATTAATCTTATTCTTTAATTTTTGTCTCCATTCATAGGGCTTCCTGTTCTCCAGATAGTATTATCAGTCCTTCTAGGCATATGTTGAATTTATCAATTCTACTGTCTTCCGTGCTGTTCATGTTTTACCGTCTCCGCTGGGTAATTTCCCTAGGAAATCCTAAAGCTGTTTTTGTCTCTTTCTCCCAGCAACACCCCATGGATGTGTCCGATGTTCTGTAATCTGTTAGTGTACTTGAGTCCTTGGAGGTAGCTATCTCCTATGTGTCAACTCCTAGTCCACATGATGCAGAAATTCTTCAGACTTCGCAATATGCATAACTTTACCAATTTCATGCTCTTGTATTTCATTCCATTCCTGTTACTTCAGGTCTTCATGTGGTCTGAATCTTCCTGCATAGAAATGACACTCAGCGGAATTGACAATTCATGTTTGTCAGCAAGGTTCATCAAAGTTTTGCTTTTTGTGCTTAGTTCATTAATGAAAAGGGTAAGTGTTCTTGAATCAAGCGGATTCAAAAATCAAGATCCTTGAATATCATTTGAGCTACACTAGTAATCTCTGTTCATGAAACTACTTGTCATCTGTCCTGTAGTGAATTCTTCACTGTTCTTTACAACCCCTTATTTCTTCATCCAAATAATTATTTTCATTTCTTTGTGGCACCGTATCAGGGTTTTTTAAGCTCTAATAGAAAGTTGTTGTTACATACTGGCTGAGATTGACAGTCCAATTAATCTCTGGCATTCTGTTCCACCTCGAAGTTGGGTGCAGAACTGTACATGTGATTGAGGTAATAATATGCATACAGTTACCTGAGTCACTTCTTGACCCCATTACACAGAGGAAAGACATTTAATATTTTTCAGTTTTGCTTTGGCAAATACCTTTATTTGGTATTGTATGTACTGTTGCAAATGTTTTGAAACATCTTGTCTGTTGAAATTGATTTAATGTTCTAATTCTTATGAAGTCTGAGATTGACATTTCTTTTTTCATGTGTTCCCCTTTTACAATACTCTCTTTGTGGTTACGTTCAGCGCTATCATTCTTTATTGAAATTTGGGACAGTGCAGCTCATTTGGTTTGGGGATCATGCTGTTAAAAATATTACAGAGCCACATCTAAAGAACAGTTACTACTTAACTCCCTGCTTTCAGAATCGTTTTGGACCATATGACAAATCTTGCATACTTCAGCTTCATATATTTGGATTCATACAGAGTTTGGGGCTTGACTGCTGTAATATTGCCATGAATTCATAGCTGAGTTCCAGTTCAGAACACCCCACCCCCACCCCAGTTTTAATAACAAAGGCATTTTCTTCAATAAACTATTTTTAGGAAAGATAATAAATTACCCTGTAGACAAATTGGGTGTTACAATTGATGAATAAATTACTTCTTAACAGATTATAGTTGAAGGCTTCTTCATGGCTACAATAGGGGAAGAAAAAAAAAAAAGGAGATTGAGGGCTTTGAAATCGACTGATTGCCTTATGGGTTTGAATTTCTTCAGCATCAGTCTGGCAGAGTAGCATTCCAGGTGCTAATTGGTGCTTTAACACATTTGAAGTAGTCATTTAGTTGTGTCATTCTATACTGTTAATATCAGGCAGGTTTTGGAGAAATTCCAGCTGTCGCTCACTTTAGATAGTGTGCCTTAGCGGGGCTACCAGTCTTCCTCTCTAATGGGAATCCAGAAGCAGCTCAGAAAAGGTGTCACTGTGGCCTCTTCAGTTTTGTCAAATTTTGTGGGTTTTGTTGCTGTGGTTTGTTTTGTTTTTAGTGAAAGATACTCATAACTGTATCACTTTGGGGTGTGGCATTTGTTAGAAGCTCTAGAACAACTAGTCTGGTTTTTTAAAACTTCTTTTTTAAGCTGTTAAACTACATAGCTATATTGGAGTGCCAGCTGATTTTAAGAACAAAATGTTTTCAGTTTCTATTTCTGCGAAAGAGCAATATAGGCTGTCAGAGAACTAATTACTTGAGTTTGGCTAAGGGCAAACTTTACAATGACAATAGCAGCAACAGAAAGAAAACTCAAGCCATCCTATGTGCATTTCAGGGGAAGGAGAAGGGAATTGCAGCCCTGCCTGGGTTTTCCTTCCAATTTTTGAGGTATTCTTTTGAATACTGATAAGCATTCTCAAATGAAAATGTAAAATGGGGAATTATAACAGAACTTGCTCTCAGTGTCATTTTATCACAGGTTTTTGTGTAAGTTTTTATACATATTTACATTTTAATACATATCTGTGAAAAGTGAGATTTTAATGAAGGAAGATTCAGGTACAAAATACTGTTTCTAAGCAGAGTGTGTTATATTCTTGAACAGGCTTGGACAATGTTTTTGAAAACTATCACGGATTGTCTCACTGAACAATAATGCAACCTACTTCCAATTTTATGGTGATTAAAATGTTCTCTTTTTTTCCCCCCATTTCTTCTTTATTTTTTTGATGACGTACTATGTAGTTCAGTGGTAAATACGTGTTGCATGTTAAGTTCCTGTGCCAGTGTATTCTTTCACCTTACTGAACTGGGGAGTGAGATCACCTATTTCCTGAAAACATTTAAAACACTCCTGTTCTTGAAATGTGGAAGAGTAAGACTATGTAATCCTTACTGAAAGTTGCATGGAGAAGATAGACAGAAATTATTTTAAAATATACTTTAAACAGACTACTAGTGGGGTTTTTTCCTTGATGGATTGCAAAAATAATACTGTAAATAAAGCCTTCATTGTTTTACTACATGCAAGCTGTTGGCAGTTTTCGTCTTCCACGTGTTTTATTGAGGATTGAAGTTCAAATTGCAGTTGAAACAGGGAATAAAGCAGTACTGCTTACAGACCTGTGCTGTTTTTATAGCCAGAAGGAGGTTCCCTGTCAGCTGTTGGAATTGGGCCTTGGGAAGCCCCGAAGAGAGCGGGTATTTTTGTTGCGGTACTGCCGTTACCCCAGCCTGGCCGGAGTGTGAGGACATGGTGGAAGCGCCTGGTTGCCTGTCCCTGCCGCCACAGGCTGGCAGCGCTGGCGGCTGCGGCGCTGGGGGAGCGCGGCCCGGCCGACAGCTCGCCCCCCGGCCTCCCCTGGCGCGGAACCGCTTTGTGGCTTCATTAGGGAGAAGTCAGAGACGTGTGAAAAGTAGGCCAGGGGTCGGGGGCGGCCTGCCCCGGCCCCGCCGAAATTGGAAGTGACGGACACCTCCCGGCTCGGCCGCTAATTTGCCTCCATGTTAAATGCCTCCGAAGCACTAATTAAAATGAAAAGTTCTTGGGTCTCACCGACGGACAGATTGAGTTATTGATGGTGGAAGCGGCCACCAACAGTAATTGCAGCCCGTCCCTGAGCGAACGCCAGTTTTGGCATTCATGAGCAGCGCCGGGCTGACAGGGGTCAGGGGGGTCAAGCCCACCGAAACAAGAGGCCGAGGAAAGGCAAAATCACTCCTCTGTTCCTCTTTGTGCAACGTCGCTTTTGTTGCGATTAACCATTTAGGTGTTCGAGCTGCTTTTTAGTCCTTTGAGGCCCAATTACGCTTCCCTTGTGAATCGCTGTAGAAAGTTCGTTAAGCAGAACGTGACCACAGCTACTGCCGTCTGGAAAAGTAACTTCTTATTCAGTTTGGCTGTCTTAGCTACGTGTTCATCCACTGGATGAGTAGGATTATGTTTTATTTTTGGAGCAAATGACGTGTGCATATGGTAGCATAATTTTTCAGGAGGGACTAATTTGCACAAAAATTGGAAATCCAGAAGGATATCGGGATTTTGGAGTTAACAGAGATTAATAATAAATGTTCATTGGTGTTGTGAACTGAGCTAACTTTCTTTTCTCCAGAAAACACTGTATAATGCGGTAGTCTACAGGAAGGAGGACTGGAATATAGTTGATGCTAAGTGGTTAATTTCTTCATTCAAATTTTAAATGAGATTGCGCTTTTTTTTTTTTTTTAATATAAAGACGTAGTACTATTCTGTAAGACAAAAGTAGCACTGTAAGTAAATTAGGTAACTAAACTAACTATTTCAATACAAATTTAGCTTTCATCCAGCAGAGAGGCTGGAGTTTTATTGCAGTAAAGGTTCTCTGCAAGCATTTTTCAACTGGTGGCTCAACATGGTGTTGCTTTTTTCCCTGCAGTATTATGGGAAGTTACCACTGAGTTTCATTTTTAAGGAAAAAAGTATTTTAAGTTCTGTAAAGAAAATAGTTTTCAAACAGATTTATGTTTATGTGTTGATAAGTTGTTTATTACCTATGGTAGCTGTATGTGAGTCTAAAATACATGGCTGTGACTAGTGAATTACCATATCTGATATGATAGGAATCCTATATTTGATAGGAATATAAAAACATTCCCATGGGTTGTTACCAAAAAATGTATATTTCAGAAGAACCCTGTTATTCAGTTGGATAGTAAATATGGATACTAATTTCCATTGTTGTTAATCTTTATAAACATATGCATTTTTAATTATTTTTTGCAGCTGCATGTTTGTGATCAGTGTGATGAGAAATCTTGAGGGATTTTTTTCTTACTTCAGAAATGCAATGAGTTTCTTAACACTTTTTGCTCTATCTTTCAGGAAAGGAAGTTGGAAAAGTTGCAAAATCATCTTTGCAATCAAGCACCAAATCTTGTATTAGGCTTCACCACACAGACTAAGTTTAACATTTGTCAAGCAGAAGGGCCAGTTGCCTTGCACAGGAAGGATTAAAAGTGAACAATGACTCGACTGAGAGTTTATGAGCGATTCCTTGGAGCCTACCTGCTTATCATTCTCCATGTTCAAGGTAAATATGTGCTAGTTGAAATAAGTTTATATTTTTATCTGTAACAGAGACGTGTATTCCAGTGGTTGGGGTATGTTTTTGTGGTTTTTTTTTTTTTTTTTTTTCTGTTCTTTTACAGGCAGCTAGCTTATCTGCCTGACATGCCATATAGATACTTCCCTAAAAAGAAGGATATTAACAGGGGTCGTGTGTTGTTGTAGTATAGATTATAGATTAGGTCTATTTTATCAAATGCTTAAATAGAGATAATACCAGAAAAGCATAGTTTTCTCGAGCAAGTTCTACGAGCAGCGGAATTGAAGGTTTGACTTTCTGAATTTCAGTTTCCTATCTGTGTGTGTCTTTGATCCCTTTAAACTTGACCCACTGAAGAAATTGCAGTATGCAGTTCCCCATGCCTTCTGATGCTCCCAGCAGCCAAGAGATAATATGGCATAACTGATCTAAATAAACTATAAACTTGTTATGCCTACTCAATGGGCCGAGATGAGGCTGTGTGATGTTCACAGTAGCCTGGCTTCCAGTTAGTGAAGATAGTTGTTTATGCTTCTGTTAATAGTCTTTCCAGCCACCAGTTACCAAAATCTTCTGGAAATCCAATTATCATTAGGACTTTAACTCATCTGTCAAATTGGGTTGAATTCAAAAGAAAAGTATTGGGAGCTGACTGATGTGACTATCCAAGCGCTATCAGAAATTGAAGCTTAAGTGTAAAGGTTGTAACTACTCTGTGGGAAAATCCATTTTATTATTATTTCCCTACTCCTTATTAGCACCTCCCCCTGGGAGATCTGGTTCTGCAATTGCTTGTAGTTCAGAGAAGTGTCAGCACAGCAGAATGGTATCTGAGCTGTTAGTGGTATTGCATTCTCATGTTTGGGATGTGGACAGTAGCGCTCTGCATGTCCATCAAGGTGTACATCCGTGGTTGGTCTCTGAGATTCCTTGTTCTCCCATCTGTGCACCTCTCACATTTTTGACTACCCAGAGCTTTCCATCTGTTTTGAGGGAAATAGACAAGACTAATTTGGTACTGTCATTTTAATACTTGAATATAAAAGGTTTTTTATTCTTTTAATATTTATATCAAGTACTGCTAGAGTTGGTTTTGTTTTAAGATATTCTTTGAGCTATTTACTTTCAAGAATAATAATTCAAGGAAGCCATTAAAATGGGGAGAGAAGGAAGCCTGGTAAGTATCCAAATTACAGTTCTGTTTCTGGTGCGTATCTGCAATACTAGATTAAAGGATTTTACAGAGCTGTCCCTTATTGGGAGTATGATTGATACATAGCTCGACACTGATTTTAAGAGTAGACTTGCATCAAATGTGTAATGACCTGCCCCTTCTAAGCCGCTTGATTCTGCCTCTTCCCATGTGCTTGTATTTATCCTCTTGTAACCAAGTGCCAACACGTATTTGGAAATTGCTGCAGCTTCTAACTTGGGAAGGGTGAAGCACTTAGAGCACAAGACTATACTCTTAAACATAATCCAGACCTTGATTAAGCAGTAGATGTAAATGACACTGAAAATATTTATTTGGAATTGACCAGGGGTGAGCTGTCAACTACACTAAGACCTGAATGAAATAAATAGTGCCTTAGTGCAAGGAGGATCATCCTTAAGCTCTTTCGAGTACCGTTCCACACACACATTCACAGCTAAGCTTTTATGGAACAGAAGTTCCCTCTCTGGATCTCTGCAGAATTGCAGTTGGTTAAAGATATTTAAAACGGCCATTCTTCCTTTCAACTTCCCTGTGGGGTTCAGTCCAGAAGGCTACCACAAGCAAACTGTGGCTTCTGTGGCTTCTGTGTCATTGAGTACAGCCTACAGAACTGTAAACACTTTTCTTCCAAAACTGGACAAGTGTTCCTGTATAATTGCCAAGTTACTTGAGCGCTTTCATCTTTTTAGCCTGCAGGGGCTCAGCATAGTGTCTCCTAACTTCTAGGTGTGTGCTTTAAGCGCTGATGTTTGGCTGATTTCACTTTATGTATGTGTATAGGTATTCACACACGTATTTCAGGAGTGGGAGAGAGCAAAGGTCTTGGTTTGAAACTATGTCATTGCAGCAAAGATTTCAAGGTTGAAAGCAACAAATGAACCTAAATCCAGGATTCTTCCATCTTTGTTATGTTAGTTAAGTTGGGAGAGGAAAATTCTCAAGACCAGCCCCTCTCCCTCTTGTGGACATAAAACTTTTAACTGGCAAGAACTAGCTCAATCTATTTAGACAGAAATAGCCTAGTTTGACTATAATTGAAGTTTATATACAGATTTACAAATATTTACAAGTAGCTCTAAGGTGATTACATTGGTAACAGGCACATATCACAATAAAGGAAATTCTGGTGAGAAATTAGGAAAGAAATTTTCACTGTGAATGTAGTTCAGCATTAGAACAGGCTGCTGGTTGTGCAATATCCATTAGAGAGAGTCAAAACTTGACCAGAGTGACTTCGAGCAACCTGGTCTAACTTAGAAGCTGGTCCTGCTTTGACCAGGTGGTCATATCAGGTGACTTCTAGAGGTCTCTTATGCTCTAAAATACTTCAGACACAGCAATTTGCAGTGGAGCTTGTTCTACTAGTTTGCTGCCTCTTGCAGAACATATAAGGTTCTTCCCTTGAAGAGGTTGTGAATTATATGCTTTGTTCTTTTTACTGCAATCATGGTTACCCCTTTGCATCAGTCAATATTCAGCATTTTAACTCAAAGGTGATAGCAACTGAAGGAACAATTTTTTTTTTTTTCTCTAGATACAGATAGAAATAATAATACAAGTATACAGGTTTCATAGTGACTAAAATTTAAATTACATTAGCTTCTGCTGTGATCACATTTATTAGTAATGCTTCAATAAATACCTTCTAATAAATAACATAGCTAAATAAGGTTTAAAGACCATGTAAAATTTTTTTTCAGCTTCTAAAGAAGAAATTGCCTTGTTTTAGGACTGCTGCTGACTTTCAAATCAATACTGAGTTCTGAAAGCCATGGGAAAGTTGAGCTTTCTGAAATGTTGTTGGTTCTTTGATGCAAGTTGCCTAAGGGCTTGTCTTCAGACATATGAAATATGCTTTGTTTTTAGAGATGGTGTGTAGAAAAACAGTCAAGTCTCTCTGCTTGTCCCTAGATTTACAGAGGAGTTGTGTTTGGGGGGGAAGAGGAAAGAATGAAGCTGATAGCCGTCAATTATTTGAAATTTTTATAGGAAAGAGGAAATCCAAAGTGAAAAGTCTAAAAAGTAGAAATTGAAAGTGAAAAGAATAGTTTCAGCAAGGAAAATACATGTAGAATGTTACAAAAATGCATCATAAAGGAACCAATAGAAGTTGAGAAGACATGTGAGGAGGAGAGTTTATGTGATTTCCAGAAAAAGGATGGAAAAGCAGGGAAAGTAGAAGCACCCAGCATGTGTGCTTGCAGTGACTGGCACCAAGCTTAATGGTTTGTTCCCTCACTTGATTTGGAGGCTTCTTCAAAAGGGTAGGAATCTCAGGGCTTACCAAGACCTGAGAGAATGATAATAGCAAGTGTGTCTATATATGCGCATGTATATATACGCACTAGATTCCTTAATAGATAACTATAACAAGCAAGTGGCTGCATGTGTTGATTAATGTGAAAATATTCTTACAAGAACAGCAGAAAACACAGGTCATTCCATGAAATTATTGGTGAACAGCTTTTTTCTCTCAGGTTGCTACTACAGAGCAGGGAGACACAGTGGTTACCCTTTGGATTGTATCTTCTTTGTAGCTTGTGGAACTTTGTCACTTATGTTGAGAAAGACTGAAAATAAACCTGGGTAGCAGATGGCTAGATTTGATAGTAACCTTTTCAAGAAAAACATTTTTGTATTTCCTTTTTGGGTATGGAAGGTCTTTGCAATATCTTTAGACTGGTGACTTCCTCTGCATCTTCATCCACCTACTTTTGCTCTTCTAAGGCAAGAGTTTATCAGCTTCAGTTGCAGCTGAGGACTATGCTAAATATGCTTTTGTCTTCCCACTAGTGCAGGTTTTTAGTTCAGATAACCAGTTATACTTCTGAGCAGAGTTTTTCCTTTGTTCTTATAGTGCATCGATGAGCATAACTAAACAATATATGTAATGGTATAGTTAAAGAACTTAATGTATACTTCAATAAGTTCTCCTAAATTTTGCATTTCATTACTGTCAGTTTACCATGTGATGCAGCGTTAGATATGTGGTTCATCACACCTTTATGTGTTCTTCAGAGACACTGCAGAAGACCAGTATTTTAATCCTTGTAAATTAGTTGACTAGAAATGTATTAGTAGTATTCAATATGTATGAAGAAAGGTTTATTAAAAGTTAAATTTTAAAATAATTAGTGTTAATATTCAATATTAAAACAGACTTATTAATGTTGGCATTATCTGTTAGTGAACTGACGAAAATCTGTTGAGATTTGATTTCACTGTCATTCATACTTGCTTTTATTCAAAGATTTGATATTACTTCTTTTTAACATTTATGCGCTTCTGAATTTCAGGTTGAAATAGTTACTGAATCTAAACATATAAATGAATCTGAAATAAAGAAAACATTATAAAATCTGCAGAAGGAACCTAGAGTTGTAAGAAGCTGATCTATTGCTTTGAGGACAGCGTAATTCTGTTTACCAGTGGTTTCCCCAGTGGCTGCATCTGTCTTTAGATGTCTTTAAAACATTGGCAGCAAACATTTATCGTTAAATATTTGTTTGATTATTTCAATGGATTATTAAAAGGATATGTATTTCTTTATTATAATTTCAAATCTAGTTTTAAGTAACTATATTCCTTAAAAGTCCATTTAATTTAAATTAGAATGCAGTGTACTTTTTAAAGTAAAATACACTCCAGATTTTCTTGTCTCTGACTTTTGCATTGAATACATACGAAGAGAGCAGTCTTCTGCACAAGTGACTTTTTAGGGGAAGGGAAGCGGGAGCAGAGGCTGGTTGGGAAGGTAGGGGAGCAGGGACTGACTGTCTGTGTTGAGCACTGGTATAGCTCCTGGTAGAGCTGGAGGGTGGTAGAGAGAGATTTTAAACACGTAGTCTGGGAACAGGCTGTGATTTTTAGGAACCAGTTCTGCTAGATGGAGCTACCTCTAACATGCCCAGTCTTCAGAGATCACAGGTTTGATATATAAAAATGCACTATGGGGAGAGTTTATGGTTAAAATGTCAGACACAGAGCTCATAGAAGGATTTAAGATGTTTTCTTTGCAATCATAAAACTGTTTTTTTCTGACTTCTTTAAACTTGTTTTGTGTTTTAAGAAAAAGTAACAATATTTTACTCAAGCTGTATAAGCTGTTTAATTCACTTAGGAGTTACATGTTAAATCATTATGAAAGCTTGTGATAGGCAGAAAGGTGAAATGTGCTCGTTGGGAGTGGATGATTTTGCAGTATCTGCATCCTCAATCAAGAAAAAGTACTTTAAAACTATGACATAAAAATTTCAAGGTATATCTTGTTCATAAGGGTGGCCTATCTAACATAAAGATCTTTGGTACAGCTTTCATCTTTTATGAAAAGAGCCCAGTGTGGGCAAGCCCTGGGTGTCAGCTGGCCCCAGCAAACAGCTTTAGCATCAGCAGGAAGGCAGATGAAGATGGTCTTCTGACAAAGATTCTTTTTATTAAAATATTGGATTTATTGGGTTTTACAGGCTTGGATCAGAATAGCTACAAAGAAATGCTGAGGGTACTGTAGTTCTCCTAGGATAAATCCCTTATAAGGATAATTTACTCAGGAATAAAAATGTTTTTATGTGGAACATCTATATTAATTATACCATCATGAATTCAAAAAGCTATTGAACAACTTGAATGCTATAGGCTACTGGTTCCAGCATTGCAACTTTATTTGTGGGGGTAGAGGAGATACAGTCAAGTAAGAAACTATAGGCATAATTTGACTTTTTTTATTTGTCTTCTTTCACTTACTGCTCTCTGTCTTTGCATTTCTTAATAGAGCTGGTTTTTTATGGGTTGTACAAATCTTTTCTTAGGTCAGAAGGCTTAATGAAATTGCATATGTATCCTGGCATTGAGTTGCAACCAAATTGGCTCAGTTTTTAGTGGTTAATAGCACTTCACTGTCACGCACAATACCTTTTAAAGATTATCCATATTAATACTGTTTTTCGAAGCCATGCTTTTAAGTAGACTTACTTTTGTAACAGTGGGATTTTTCATGTACTGTTCTTCTTTAAAATACATTTTATAGTCTGACTTATTTTCTATGATTGGAAGAAGTAGTTCTTTGAATAATTTACATTTTCAATCATGGGCTGGATATGATACATTGGCAGGAGTTATTCTTATTTTAAAAAGTTTTAATTTTAAACAGAAAGCCATTTTAATGCCGCCTTATCTGTAGCAGTTGTTCACACTTCTAGAAACTTAAAATTAATGTAATATGCATGAGACAATATGATAGGGCAGAGTAAATGGCGAACTGGGAACTTGAAGTCCCATCAGCTTATTTCTCCTTATCGTCTTATTCTCTGGTTACGTGGAAAGAGGAGAATATTCCAGCTCACAATTACTCTTGATATTTCAGTGAATGTTGTAAAATATATATTACAGAGCAGTTTGTATGCGTAAAGGTATGATACTGTCTTTCTCAAGGCTGGACAAACAGGCTGAAACTGGTCCAGGATCTTGAACACTTGTTCAAGTGTGTGACAGTTTATTTGCTGCTAATGGATATTATTTTGCCTCACCAGCCCAGTGCAGTTTACAGGTAGAAGAAGGAAATATTGGCGAAAGGGGCTTTGCTGTGCCTGAAATCCCGGGGTGCAAACGTTTTTCTTTTGAAGCTGCGTGTATTAGTGCACAGCATTTACACCTTTGAAGGTTATGTAAGATTTGTGGATGTGTGTTTCCTGGCTATGCCGCAGAGCTGATAACTGCATGTGTCACGGAAAAGAAGCTGTTAATTACATCATCAAGTCGTGTAGTGTCACAAGATCCCTCGGATGTGATCCTCCCTTTCTCTGTCCTGCTCCCAGGAGGAAGATAAAACAGTGTGAATGTTTGAGAGGTGGAGCTCTGAGGCTGGGGGATAATGAGAGCACTGGTGCAAGAAGGTCAGGTGGTTCCTGAAGTAACATGTCATTTAGGCATATCCTTCCTTCACTCTTGTTCGTTTACCCAGTGTCTATTAACTGGGAAAAACAACAGTGAAACATCCTGTGACCCCATTCAGATCTTGATCTCCCTTCCTAATATCTCAGGTGAATGGAAGCCAGGTCATTTTCACATTCCCCATGCCTAGCATCTTTAAGATAAACACTAATCTTTCTTGAAATACTGAAGATGAACTGTAGTATTGGAGCAAGGGACACGCTTAGGGATAGTATCTAGACAGGGGGCTATTAAAAACTTTCTTCTGAAGTGATCCCAGACAGTCTCCATATTTTCCTTTTCCTTCCCTCCCTGGATGCTTAATTAAACTCGTGTTTAATAAGAGTTCTCTTTATGGTCTTAGAAAGTAAAAAATGCAAGAGGGAAGTGTGTTTTTTTTTTTTTTCTTCCACTCCCCATTCTTTGTGCAATTCAGGTATTACCTGTAAGATGAAAACAGGCGACCGTGGAGAATTGTTCTTTTTCACATGACAAAGATAATGAAATGGTAGTCTGTTTTTGCTTTGAATAAAAATCTTTGCCTGTATAAACTGTACAAAAGGCAAGGATGCTGGTTCTTTGAAAATACAGTTAGCTATTTTGGATTTTATTTGGTATGTATTCTTCATTAACCTTGTTATACAATCCATCATAATAAATTAGGAGGAAAAATGTATTTCATCTCAGTTTTAGTATAATAGGTTGGTATACCTGTAGTCATGCATCATTGTTAGCTTACAAAGAATAATACTGCCTAAAATATCACACACCTGCATAAAAATTTTGTTCTTTCTCTTCTGAGCTAGGAGAAGCCATGCTTTAAGCGTTCGTTGATTTCTCTTCTAAGGAATTGAAAAACTGCTATGTTCAGTTTTCAGGCGAGGAAGATGGATGAGTGACTGAGACGTAGATCATAAAGTATTCAGACTTTTAACATGTGGAATGTCCCTGAAGATAAAGGGTATCTCATAATGTTAATTAGGAAAGATACCTTAGTAGTTCAAGAATATTAGAAGGAAAGACAGTATTTGTACATATGCAGTGGCTTTTCCTTTAAATATTAAGTAGAATTACCTGTTCTCTGAGAAGGCAAGGATCTCTTATATGTGAATACAGAATGTTGTCTAACATTTGTAGCACAGTATTAAAATGAGCTTTCAGTTTTTGCTGGGAAGCAAATGGTAGAAAGGGAGAGGGGACAGAGGGAGGTGCTGCTATTTCATCTGTGCAAAATTGCTTTTGGTTAAATTGGAATTACCTATTGCACAGGTGAACTCTGTGTTACTAGCACTGGACCTTCTTGTTAACAGCGTACGTACTGGGAATATTTAACTCGGGTGTTACTGAAGGACTGCTGTTTAAAAACTACATTTCAAATAAGGCGTGGCTAAGAGATTTGAGGGTTTAGGTAAATGGTGCTTTATTTCTTAGAATATACTCTTAATTGTGTCTGAAAAAGGCACAGTGTCCTTACTTTCAGGGAAGTGGCTGATTCAGAACAATGCACTGGGTGTGCTGTATTAATTGGATAAGGAAATCTGCAAGTCCGCTTTTCTTCAGAATGATAAGATCGAATTTCACAAATACTTAATTGCACATGTGGCTGAATGATATACAGTGGATGTTACAATGGAGTGATACAGAGGGTGGTATCTGCACAGGGTCTTAATTAAGTTTGTACCTTGCATCTTTCAAGCAAGGTACAACATGAGAGTAATGTTCTCATTACAGCTTGTGTTCAGTGGGTTTCACATGAAGGACTGTGAGTTTTCTGGTCAAAATATTTATTTTTTTATTCTTAGAGAAATCGAAATTTTTATTGTGACTAAAATCTTTTTGAGAGGTACTGAGGTACCTGCAATTCTTAAATTATAACTGAATTTGTAAAAGCTTCTATCAGTTCTGACTGGCTGCTCTCTTATCTTGCATGCTGAGCCTTCCACAGACTTGCTGCAAATTGGGTCAGTGCAGGTGATACTCTGTTCACAACTCTTCTAGCTTTATTTGGTTCACACTTTGAGGACTTAAGGCCAAGAATACTGTTAGGTGATGGACAGACATATTTTCTGTTGGTAAAATTACACATGATAAAGCTGGAGGAGATGGATGAAAATTTTCTCACCTCATATAGTGGTCATAAAGCATATTCCAAATGAGGCAGATAATGTTCCGAAATTATTTTTTTTCTGGATGCCCTTCGCTAAGAAGAAAACAAATGGAATTTTTCTTCTTGAATGCTTACATTCACAAAAGCACTTTAATACTATGAAGTAGAACAAATGATGCTCAACAACTCCTCCTGTTGAGAAATTGAGGGCTACTTGGAATGTAATTTAGCCCTATTTTTATTCTCTGAAAGCTCGTTTGTGTGGATGTTCATGTCATTTACTGAAATTTAATTTGCAAACAAGATTTACTTTAGTTCTGTTTTGAACTACTAATGCATACAGAGATCAAAAAACCCAAGAGATTTTGGAGTTATTACTGCTCTTCTATGAGACCGTGAATCCATAAAAAATTACTTCAGTTCAGAAAATTAGAAAATTGCATATTAAGTATGTTCAGTCATGCATAAAATTATACTATTGTGGTTATCAAGCGGTCAGCATTTTGGTTTTCTTGAACACATGAATAAGAAAGCCTTTCTTCAGAAAATTCTTACTGGTTACATCACTACTTTTCTGCCCCGCCTCAGAAAGGGAAAATATCTTTTTTCTGGTTTTATTGCTTATGGTTGAAAGATCTGCTGTTAAGATAGAAAATATTTGAGCTAAGTATTTCTCGCATGAAATTATTAACTCAAATTTCTGCCATAATCTTGGGAGAGGAGGTTCTTATGTCTTGTATAATTCAATTATTTGTTAATATAATTATTTTATTTTTAATGTTTTGCCTGTAAAGCTCTTGAACAGTTATCAGAGATGCCTTTTTTTTTTTTATTATTTTAAATGTCCAGGTCAAAATCTAGACAGCATGCTTCATGGCACAGGAATGAAGACAAATCCTGACCAAAAGAAACAAGCAAATGGAGTAACACTCGCTCCAGAGGACACCTTACCTTTTCTTAAGTGCTACTGCTCAGGACATTGTCCAGATGATGCTATTAATAACACGTGCATGTAAGTATTACATGCAGGATAGAAGAGGCTCTCTGAAGAGGCTCCTTTTTGCTCGTGAGAGAACAAAGTCTCTCTAGAGTGCTGATTTAGATTGTCAGGCGATTTGACCATAACTGATCAGAAACTCACTGGTTCTGTGGAGAGCTGAGCACTAAACCCCACAGTCATCTGCATGTAAACAATACTGCTTTCACCATTCCTTAGAACCATTTGCAACAAGTCATTTTGCCCCCAGCAACTGCTTTGAAGAACTGAGTTTTTAGGTAACCTGTAGCATTTTATAAAAGGGTGAGTATTAAATTACCTAAATCTAAACATTCTGATATGACTACCTGCTTGCTTAGTCTAATATTTCTTCACCTGGTAGTCAAAAGGTAATGTTACCAACATAGCCATTCACTGAGAATTCTTAGTTACATGTTCATTAATTGTAGAGTATGAGGAAAAGGCAGGAGGGAAAAAAGAAAAGCCTCTGAACATAACGGGACAGGAGGGTGGTTGTAACTTTGTTAGGCATAAGAATCATAACAGACTCATGGACTGATTATGTGCTTGCTTAAGGTGATGAAGTATCCTTGGATTTCCTTTTTTCTCTTCATTTCTAGTTCCATGTTTAAGGCCTTTCTGTTTTCTTCCTTAAGAATTAATACAAAGGTACATAATAGAAAGCATATTATTTGCTACTGAGTCTTCCCTTTAACACATAATATTAAGCCTCTCTAAAGCTATCACTTGGCAGATGAAGTTTTTGTGGAACCCAAAGAGGTGGAATAAACACTACTATATTTTAAAATTTAAACACATGTAGTATTTTACAAACATAGTTTTGCACCTAAAAAATGTTCAGTTAGGATCCAGTGTTCTGTCTTTCAAGTCCTTTGGTATTTATTTTTTGCTTTTTATCGCCCTCTACTGTATGCAGTCAGTATAGGCCTTACTGATTTTTTTTCCCCTCTGAACTAACAGCTGGATAGACATTATTCTGATAATAAAGGTGTTAGAGAGGCAATAACACGCAGTGTTCATGTGCAGGGTATTTTTTGGCATTATGATTTCCAAATATGCATTTCTTCATTTAAAAAAAAATAATTGGCAAAAATAATTCTGGATTTGTTTTCCTTAATATCTGTGTTGAGGGAATGAATAAATTTTGATTTACTTAATAAAATCTTAATTTTACAGGTATTGAAAACATAGACCTACCATTGTGAATTGGTTTGGGATTCCTTACAAATATTGTTGGCAATTTTATGTAGTACAGAAATCAAAGCATTTATATAAAGAGATAATGGGAAACTGAAGCGCAATTTTTTAAAAATAATGTAATCTATTTGTTATTGTCGACTTCAGAAAGGGGTTTTGGGGATTTGTTTGATTGTTTTATCCTAAAGGCTGAATATTTGAGAGAGCTTATGTGGGAAAAGTGTAGCTGAGCTTTTGACCTTGAAATAGCCACCTTTCACATACTGGGACTTCGAGAGTTTATCATTGCAATTTCAAGAACAGACACAAGTGAATTTTAATTTTCTTTTTTAACCTATAAAATGGTAGTCAGTCAGATCTTGTAGTCTTTTTTTTAGTCAGATCTTGGTTCTTCCACCCACTCAATTGTTTCTGAACAACTGTGTGTGTAGTTGGATACGAGCTTTCTTGAAGGGGGATAAGGAGGGACAAGACAGATTATTCGGGAGAAAACATCCCTACAGTGTTCTGCTTGAAAATACCATGGGGGTTTTTTGTTCTCAAACTGTATGGTAAATACTGTGTTAAAGAAGAATTTCTCTAGATATTGCCGTTCTAGTATTCTCAGTTGGTTTGTGGTCAACTAATGCTGCATATTAAACAACAAACATGCTGGTAAAGCACAACTGATATGTTTATTCCAGAACTAATGGGCATTGCTTTGCTATCATTGAGGAAGATGAACATGGAGAACCCACGCTTGCTTCTGGCTGCATGAAGTATGAAGGTTCAGACTTCCAGTGCAAGGTAAAAACATGAGATAGCATTACAAATTAAGATCTCCATGGAGATTATGTAAGGAAACTGCATAAGCAGTTTAAATCTCTGTAGTTTACAACTGCAATCATAGAATTTTACATGTTGCCACTTACCACTGAGGTAAATGGGACTGAACAGTCATGAGCAAGTAGTGACAGAAAGTGACTAAATGGTGTTTGAGCAGACTGGTACAGAATCTTAGCTTGTTGGAATTCTTTGTAAGTATCTGAAAGCCACTGACAAAATAAGCAGAGGACATCAACCTTTTACTTCTGTCAGCTGGTTCCTCAGTTGAAGAGACAACTTTATAGTCAGTCTAATTGACCTGCGTAGTTTTTGTTTTAATGTAGAATTTCTTCATTGTCTTAATTTGGAATTTCCCGTTTTCTTCAGTTCATTTGGCAGATAAGCATAATCATATGGAGTTGTCTTCACAGATTACACAAGAGCTTCCTTAAAGTTTCATAGGCATGTACACACAGTTTACCATGTGTATGTTTTCCTGTCCAACATAAAACTTTTCTTCCTTTCTAGAAGAGTTATGTGTTGTTAAATGCATGAGTATAACTTGCTTTTGATTTATAGAGGTATAATTAAGTAGACTGCTGCCTTTAGAACTTTAGAACTGAAAACAGTTAATAAAGCAGCGATTTGTTTAGAAGAGAGGGATATAGCACTAGCTGAGCAAATGAATATTGCCTTGGAGACTGGATTTTGCTTTTTCTTTCGTCACATTGCTTACATTAAACAAATCTTTCAGAGGTTATCACCAGTTTGGTTGCTGCTTTTTTTTTTTCCCCTTTCCAAAATGCTGTCACTGTTTGGATAATTAGTTTTAAAATCTCTATGACTTGAGTTTTTTCTATAATGTAGCTGTCAGTAGCACTGCTTTTTGGAAGCACTGGTGACTTCAGTTATAGCTGTGAATGTTTGGGTTTACTGCAGATCAGACCTGTGGTGTAATGATGACCTCCTGAAATTGTTCTTGTATTTATATGTGTCTTACCTTAGGATTAATTTTCATACCCTTCCATCTTTTATATGCTGTAATTAAGATGTTTTTGAAGCAAACAGTGCTGTTATGATGAGTGCAAGAGAAAAACTTCTAAAGGGATTGGGGTTTTTTGTCTTAAATTGTCCGCTTTTGACCAAGCTTAAAAATGTTGCAATGTATGAAATAGCAGTTTAACTAGAAACCATCTTTTTCTGTGCAAAAGTTAAAAAGTTCCATGAAAAATAAAATAACGTGAACATAGAATTTATGCACCTAAGAGATTAGGTGATGCTTTTCTGCCACTGTGAAGTTGTCTCATATGTTAAATGGTGAGGTTGAATTGGCTTTGGTTTTGGGTGTTTTTTGTTTTGTTTTTTTTAATAAAATAGCTTAAACTTTTGTTTGTGCTGTTTTGTATCAGTACCTGTCCCCATCCTAGCTAATCACTTCGAAATCTGAATGTTTATTCAATTCTCCTTCAACAGGATTCACCTAAAGCGCAATTGCGACGAACAATTGAGTGCTGTCGGACTGATTTCTGCAATCAGGATTTACAACCAACATTACCACCACTTGATAGTACAGGTAAACAACTCCTAGATGTTCATGCTGCTACTAATAAATGCTATGTGGATTCTGTTCTTATGAACAGGTAAAAATAAGGAGAAAATGTAATTGCAGCATTGCACAAATCTGTTTTTTCCTTACTAAGTAATTTTGATATGGAGCTCTCTACTACATGTCATACTGTATTTCCAGTTTTCCTTTTCTGCCACTTCTAAGTTAATCTTTTCCTCCGTCAGTCACTCATGGTATTTTTATTCTCGTAGTCAGTTTGCTCATGCCTTGATCTGTGAACTTTTGATCTGTTTTTGTTTTATTTCCACAGCCTGTTCTCTTTTGTTTTTAAATTTATTTTCTTTAACTCTGCAGTGCTGTTGCCATGATGAATCTATATTAGTTTTCTGACATTGTTAGCTGTTATCTACTCTAATTCTCTTCTTTCTGTTGTTTCCAGTGAAAAGAGTTTATATTTTCATGCATTTAGTCATTCATTGCTGGACAAGTTGAACTGGATTAAGTGTGGTTTAATACCTTCTCAGAATCTTACTGCTGTAAATCCTTCATTTCTATTTCTAAGAACAATCTAACGAGTCAACCCAAACCCAACAACTCCAAACTCAAGTTAAATCTTTTTGGTTGTCATCCAAATGAAATTATCCCTGCTTTTCTGATGTAAATACTCGCCTTTATACTAAAAGACTATAAATTTTGTGTGATTTCATTTGAACTGATATGTTACGGGTATCAGCTGTCTTGGTCCTTTCTGACATTTTGTGAGGCATACTGTTGTGGAATCACAGATTGGTGGAGGGTTGGACAGGACCTCTGGAGATCATCTGGTGCAGCCCCCCTGCTCAGGCAGGGCCACCTAGAGTCAGTTACACAGGACAATGTCCAGATGACTTTTGAGTATCTCCAAGGAGGGATATGCCATGACCTCCTTGGGCAACCTGTACGACTTCTTGATCACCCTCACAGTAAAGAAGTATTTCCTGATGTTCAGACAAAATCTCCTGTGTTTCAGTTTGTGCACATTCATATATACAGTTTATGAAAATGTCATGCCTAAATAAACTGTTTTCAATAGATGCTTAATTAATAGACTTTGGAAAATTAACTTTTTTTTTTTTTAAATAGATGGGCTTTTTGATGGCAGCATTCGTTGGATGGCAGTGCTGATTTCTATGGCAGTCTGCATAATTGTCATGATCATCTTATTTAGCTGCTTTTGTTACAAGTAAGGAAAGCACTTTATTGGCAATGTTTTTAATTTCCCAAATGAGTGTGAACAGAACAGTTACTTTGTAAATGTACTTCGTTAATCACATGTATTTCTGACAATATATTGGAATTGAAACTGTTGTAATTTAATTTCACATTTCTGTGGGTAGCAGTTTGCATTGCTAGGTAAAATGAAATCTTCACAGCATAGACTTTAAGTGAATTTGATCCTTTTCTCTGGCTACAAAGTGTTTACAGTTTTCTAAGCTACATACAGCTTTGTGCTACAGTATCCAGTAAACAGGATTATCTTAATGCTTTTTATGTTTTTGGATCTTCAGTCACTTTTGATAGTGAAATTCCGTCTACTTCCGAGATTCACCTTTGTGAAGTGCTTTTGCACACCTAAAGAGACAAGGATGCATTTTATAACTTTTCCTTTTTCTGCTGTGTTTCAAAACAGCTGAGCTATGACAATTCATGCAAGTGCAGTTTAAGAGACAATGCCGGCTTCTGTCAGCTCCAGTCCTATGCTGGAGAGATGATCTGTTGTTATAGGAGTTTCAGTAGAAACGTGCATGTGCAAGCCTTGTCTGCCATGGTTCAAGGTTCAGTTTATTAGTTTAAATCAAACCCAACGATGTTATGCTAGTAACACTGGCTGTGAGCTGTGTATAAAAATGCTGTGTTTCCTTCTGACTCATAATAAGCTGACATGCCTCTACATGCATTACAACTTCTTAATATTAAAAAAAAAAACACGTAAGTTACATTTCTGAAAAAAATAGTCCAGTAAGAAACTTATTTAAATAGTTTTTTGCCTAGCTCAATTTACGACATATTTTGAAGAGTGTTTGGGAGTTCATCTTAACTTCTCCTGTTATTTTTGCAGGCATTACTGTAAGTCAATGGCAAAGAGGCACTGTTATAATCGTGACCTGGAACAAGATGAAGCATTTATTCCAGCTGGGGAGTCATTAAAAGACCTTATTGACCAGTCACAGAGTTCTGGGAGTGGATCAGGACTACCGTTGTTGGTAAATCATAAACTAACTTTTTTTTTTTCACTGAACTTCTCTCCATCAAATGTACCTATTGCATAGAACAAAGCAGTTTATCCAGACAATATGTTCATTATTTTACTATATATGTACAAAAGCCCATCTTACACATAACTAAAATGAAGTGCAAAATTAGATTATATATTAGGAAATCTGTTGGCATCAGCAAAATTTAAAGAAAAATTAGAGCCTATGGACCCTAAGATTAAAAATGCAATGAATGGATAATACAGGTGTCAAATTGAGCAAACTCAAAGATTATTTTTTTCTTAGTGTCCACTGTCCAATAAAATAGATTTGCTTTTTATTGGCTCATTCATAATTTTTGATTCACCATCCTATATAATTCTTGCATTAAAATTAGCCAGTGAGACAGATGAATGTAGTTCTGTATAAAATAGAAATAAATAGAATGCAAGAGAATGCATCTGAATTAAATAAGAAGTTGAGCTGATGTAATCTTTTGGGGTTTGTTGTACAGCTCTTCCTTGGAGGTAGCAATAATGAGTCTGAAATGGGAATAATGGAAAATAATATAGAACAAATTTTACAATGAGATCGAAATTCAAAGCAATCCAGGTTCAAGAAACAGCTTGTCCAGGTGCTTTTGGTTAATTGCTGGGTTTCCCTCCTCTACCTTCTCCTCTTTTTTTTTTTTTTTTTTTTTTTTTTTCCCCCCCTTCCCCAGGTTCAGCGCACTATTGCCAAACAAATTCAGATGGTGAGGCAAGTCGGAAAAGGGCGATATGGTGAAGTGTGGATGGGTAAATGGAGAGGTGAAAAAGTTGCAGTGAAAGTGTTTTTCACCACAGAAGAAGCCAGTTGGTTCCGAGAAACAGAGATTTACCAAACTGTTTTAATGCGTCATGAAAACATCCTTGGTAAGGAGGCAGTACATTGTTTGGCTACTGGAGGGCTTGAGTGAGGGTGAAGGAGGAGGAGTTCTTAGTGGCTTTAGGGGTATGTGGTGGCTTCTATGGAATAATCAGATGGATATCCCTTAATGCGTGCTAATAAAATTTTATTAAAAGGGTAGAATCTTGCTGCTCCAGGATGGAAATGTGTCTGCAATCTTTTTGCTGGAAGACGGGAATGGTAGCCTCATGTATAGTTGAAATCTGAGCTTTTACATTATTAGTTTTCATAAGGGGAACAGATATGTTTTGATACAGTCCAAGACAATGTAGCTTTAGGAATTCTTACTAAATCTGTTGCATAAAACAAAATATGTACAAATAAATGGTAACTTTCTTTTTATATCTCATAGGTTTCATAGCTGCAGATATTAAAGGTACTGGCTCCTGGACACAGCTTTACTTGATCACAGATTATCATGAAAATGGATCATTGTATGATTTCCTGAAATGCACTACGCTAGACAACAGGGCTCTCCTTAAACTGGCGTATTCTGCTGCATGTGGTCTGTGCCATCTACACACAGAAATCTATGGGACACAAGGCAAGCCTGCTATTGCACACAGGGACCTGAAGAGTAAAAACATCTTGATAAAGAAAAATGGAACCTGCTGCATTGCTGACTTGGGTCTTGCAGTCAAGTTTAACAGGTAGATGAACAAATCCTCTGTAATGGGAAAACTTTTATTTATTTTTTTTTTTAATGTGCCAGATGTCAAACTTAAAAGGAAGATAGAGTCATTTGGTTGCATGCTTTCAGGTTTTTTTCCAGTTTTGAGAGTAAAATGCTGTTCTTCCTTTGAATGCTGGTAAGCATCAAGATGAAAATAGGTTGTTAAGAGAACAATGAAAGACTCTTGTGGAAAATAAAAGTAGCTTTGTAGAGGAAAGGAAGAAGAGACTAATTAATTTGTTACTCAAAACTGGCCTTTCATAATAATTGCTATCATGTAGCTTCATTATAAATTATCTCATAGGAAATTTGAACAGTGTAAAAGGAGTTGAATCTTAATTGAAAAAGTAATACTATAATAGTATTATTGAATACTTTTTTTTTAAGTTCAATGGAGCCAGAGAATTGTCTTTTGCTATAATAGAGCCTGAAAGAAAGCATAGGCCTAAGTGTAGTATGGGGAGGGAAAGAAAAGAATTTAATTTGTTAAGGGGAGCTTTGCAGTGTAATGGTTGCATCATACAGGATTTCATACCGTGTCCTGTAGTAGTCCACAATTCACTAACTTCCTAATATTTTCATATAGTGACACAAACGAAGTTGATGTTCCCTTGAATACTAGAGTGGGAACAAAACGTTACATGGCTCCAGAGGTCCTAGATGAAAGCCTGAATAAAAACCATTTTCAACCGTACATCATGGCTGATATCTACAGTTTTGGGCTGATCATTTGGGAAATGGCTCGGCGCTGCGTCACAGGAGGTAAACTTTTAAATATTCTGTATAAAATCTACTAGGCCCTTGTCTCACTTTAACAACACTTCTCCAGGAAATAATATAACAAGCCTTCTATATCAACAGGATTGTGTTCTTTAAAAGCAGTAGTAACAGTCTGTCAAGAGTACAGCTTGAAAAATACTGAACTTTTTGATTGTTACAAGTAAGCATCTCGAGCTTTTTTTCCTTGCTCAAAAAGCAGAGTGACTGGGAGAAATAGGGGGTTATATTTCACCCTCTGTTACTAATAAAACTTTTAAAATGTAATCAATAAGATATTATTCTTTTGTTATACTTTCTTGCCTTTCTGGTGTCATTCAGTTTTCTCCTTACACATTTTTGTAACTCATCCTTCCTTTTCTTTCACTCTTCTTTTGTGACCTTATAGATATTTACTTGTGTTCCCTTCTTCCTTGTTACGCTTTTCCTCTGTTTCTTTGTGGCATGTGGTAGATTAGAAGTCGTCAAACTCTACATTGGGACAGTGTCCCCCAAAGTCAAAGGGACTGCAAGGAATTATTGTAGCTATTAAACTTAATATTCATAATATTGGATCTTTTCTGGTAAATGCCTGATTGTTATAGTGAAATTTTTGGATTTTTATCATAGTATAACACTGTGGTGGGTTTGCCTTGGCACAAAATTGAGTTAACTTTTGCTCCTGCCTAAGAAAATCTCAGAGGAGATGTATAGATTTTTTTTTTTTTTTTTAATGGTTCTTATCTTTCACAATTATTTCCAGGTATTGTTGAAGAGTATCAGTTGCCATATTACGACATGGTGCCAAACGATCCATCCTATGAGGACATGAGAGAAGTGGTGTGTGTCAAACGCCTACGCCCAGTAGTATCGAATAGATGGAATAGTGATGAAGTGAGTATACTGAAAGGAAAAATTAGTTCAGTTTGTTCATTAACATGGAAGGGTATTTTAATTTAATAAATACTAAAACATTGTAAAATAGGGACTACATTCAGCCATTTTGAAAACCTCACAGCAACAACAGGAGAAATATATGTTTGAAGTCAACTCAAAATACTGTATTTTTAATTTATCTTTTCAGTGATCTAAGGGGAATATACCCTTAAGCAGCATCAAAGTGTATGAATGCTGCTCTGAGATCTTCTTTTTAGATAGTGGAATATTTTTTTAGAGTTTTGATTTGAGCTAGAACTTAAATGAGTTCTTAATTGGTTTTATTAGTCTTAATGTATATAGCATATTGGTTTTTCGCTTAAGGTATTCTGTGGAATATGAAGCGATTTCTTTGCTTCAAATCAAAAAGATTTCCTCTTTTCTTTTTTTACTGTACGTTTCAGGGCAAGCTATGATGTAACTAAAATATTAAAATTATTTGTGTTTTTAAAGGGCCACAGCTTGAACAGGGTAACTAAGACATAACTATTTCATGTAGCAAGCTAGATATGCCATATCCTTTCTTCCCCAAGTTCTTGATTTCTTTTAGGAATTACCATTTTTTTCCATGTTATTTTTGACTACTGAAAGAACTTCTGTCACATCTTCATTTTCTGTTCTCTACTGTTTTTCTGTTATATATGTGGACATTTTTCTGCTTATTGCTACCGTTTTTGTACTGCTGTTCTTGAGTTGTAATAAGTTCTGGTAATGCTTCTTTGTGAAACTGAAGAAACGCTTCAATTAGTTCCAGCTACTGTAATACCAGGCAGTGAAGGGGAGGAAAAAGATGATTTGGGACATGGTTCTTGGTAGTTTTGATGGGGTTTTTGTTGTGGTGGTTTTTGTTTAGTTGATCTATTTATAATAGTTCTCTATTAGCAATTTTGCAGAAAATGTAGAAGTTGCACATTTGGACTTCAGAGTTCTATAACTTGGGCTTGACAGTGAACCGAAATTATACACCTCTCAGGTCTGTTAATTGTTACAATACTGTTCCTTTGTTTCATATTTTACAGTGTTTAAGAGCAATATTGAAATTAATGTCTGAATGCTGGGCTCATAATCCTGCCTCACGGCTCACCGCCTTGAGGATCAAGAAGACACTTGCCAAGATGGTGGAATCACAAGATGTAAAGATTTGACATAGTAAATGGACATGGGAGAGCAAAGGTGGACTCCTAGATGTTTTCACTCAAAAATGGGTGAGACCTATATGGAAAGAGGAAATAACTGAGATTCAGTATATTTTCTCAGCACACCTCTACAGGCTGCTAATCAAATCTTTCAGTACTTCATAGACTGTGATACTGAGAGCATCTGTACACTACATGCTACGTATATGGACAGCCTTGATAAAATACACGTTTTGGTTTTGTTTGAGCTGCATTGAGACTTCAGTCATACTTAGTGAGTCTCCAGTAAAACTCTGGGTACTGAATTGAATGTTCAGATTACAGTGCTTTCTGTGAAAGCCTAACAAGCTATATGGATTCAACAGAGATGGAGAATATAAGCTTTTTTTTGCCTTCTACCTGATAAAATCTAGTCAATCCATGCAAGATTTTGTGAAACAGCCTGTACGTTATGAATCTGTCTGTGATACTACTCAGTTTAACAGTTCCTCATGCCTTTATGTGTGTGCCAGGATTATTTTGCTGTCATTTGGAATAGATAAGAAACCATTTAAATGAACAAAGTTTTATGGTCAGGGCTCCATGCATTTTGTGGCTCCACAATCAGAGATTTGCTACAGAGTTTACTCCTTGCCATTAAGTTATCTTCTGGAATGTCAGTTTTAATTTCGTTTTTGTTCTTGATTTAGTCACAAGGAGAACTGCAAAAATGTGAACCATTAATATATTAAAGGGATGCCTACCTGAGTCTGTAGAGCGCTTGAAACAATCTTTTTTAGATGTATAGACTGCCTTGGTTATCTTACTTGCAGTCTAGTTGGCTCAGTAATTGGATGATTATGGAATTTGGCGTATTCTTCACAATGCCACATGCAACCGTTGTTTTTGCTGTAGAATACTTAACATCTCAACAGAAAGACCATTGGTGATATGTTTTGCTTTTCTACTTTATTAGGACTCACTGGTAGGTGTCTGTCATGCTCTGAACTTTTTTCCATACAGGAGGGAATCAGCTGTAGGAGCATGCATTTTCATCATTTGACAAAACTAGGCAGAAGATAAGTTTTGAAAGGCTTGAGAACAAGTCTAGTTTACGGACACAAAAGAGGGAAGGCAGGAGATGCAGGCCAGGCACTTGGAAGATTAGAGAATACAGTGAAGGTCAAGGCCAGGGGAACTGAATATGTGAACTGTTGAAGATAAGATCCACGATGTGCAGAAGACTTTGAGCTGGGTTGCCCTAATGTAAATACAGAAGGCCATGTCTGTGGGCCGCTTAGTGCACAGTTACAAAATTCAAGATTTGAGACAAGGTAAATCAGTGGTGTTTTAAGTTCTAGTTTGGGAGGAATGGCATTGAAAGGATCGTTCACGAAGATAGAGTCAGTCAACATAATTGCAAAATTTGGTCCTATTGTGCCAACTGTTTGGCATGCACAGGAAACTGTAGTTCCCTCCTTTTCTTCACTGATCCAGACAAGTTGGTTAAAAACCAGAAGCCCTCCATGAGGTTACTGTAAGGCAGAATTACTGATTTATAACTCCTTTGGCACTTCTGCTTTGAAGTTAGAAAATAGTATCATAACTCAAGTTGAAGTTTCAAACACGTGAATCATTAGAAGAATGAATACACAGTATTGGAACCATTGAACTTATTTGATAATTTAAGTGCCTATAACTTTGTACTGTAAATCTTGTTCTAGATCACTTTAAAAAGGGAAGCTATTTATATGGTGTGTTTTGTGCTTTGGTAAAAAAAAACCCACCTAGTCCTAGGTACATGTGTACAATTAGATACATGCACACACACATACATATGCCATAGTTGAGATTTGAAGAAAAAAGTTAGGAATAATATTAAAATTGATGAAAAAATGTTAAAACTTCAGATTGATTTATGCCAGATTTTTGTTGTCTTAAAATATGTACATGGAGATCGTTTTGATATGTGTTTAAATTTCCCTTGAAAATACAACTGATAGAAAACAATGTAATGCAGAACTAATGTGATTTGTGAACAATTACAACATTCTAACATGTTATTTTTTTGTTCTAATTCTGTAGTTCACATAATGTAAATGGTCAGGCAAAAGATTGCAGTATTTTCATTTTCTATTGTGATGTACAGACTTTATTTAACAGTTCTACGTATTATAGAAAACTAGCTATTTCGAGGGACATTTTTTTAAAAAAATAAAGTCATTACTTTTGTTCAGTAATGCCTTTAAGTATTAATATGTATTCTTGCTGAAAACTTCATAAGCGTGTCAGCTATGATTTTAACTTATTTGAAAACAGCAAAAGATATAATCTTGTGCCACAATCCTCCTGAAAAAGGGCTTTTTAAAAGAATATTTCTCCGTCCATTGCCAAGAAATATATGTTTGATATTGTTACTCATTTCCTCGCACATAATTTTTGCACAGGTAGTTGGAAAATATTTGGTATGAGCCAAAAAAAGTAAGGGTTATGCGCTTTTTTTTTTCCTTCTGTAGGATTTTTATCAATAAGAAGGAAAAATGTTTATGTCAACTTTCAGAGCATGGAGGTCTATTTAAATTAACCCATTCCTATTTAGAATATTTTTCAATTTCTTTTAGAATTTGCCACAAAATTATTAACTGTAAACTTGTTTTGTGATTATTTTTTTTATTTTTTTTTTAAAATTCGTTTTTCCCAAGTCTTCAGGAAGCCATTGCTGGAAGTGTGAATTTCAATAGTTTTTAATTATTCACATAATTTCTCTTTCATTGTTTAGACATTTGCAAGACAATAAGATGGTGATCTTTGGTAGACATCTTAAGACCTGAATTGATTTGCACATTCACTTTAACACCGCAGCAGTGGCTCACATCTGCTAAGATGATCTTTGAAAGGAAAAAAACCTTAATTTTCCAGCACTTCAGTTACTAGATTCATACCCAAAACATATCATGCATGTGCAGTTGTCATGGTCCTGAACAGGAGCTGCTAGGTCTTTAGCATTCCTTGATTCCCTAATACTCTATAAATGTTATCGCTTAAAGGACCTGGTTGCATAAAGCACTTGAGCCTATATCTACACTCCATGCAAAGTCATTCTCTTTGCAGCCTAAGTATGTCTATACTGATATTTTAGCAATCATTTGGAAAAAAAATCTTTGCTTAAAGCTAGCCCATTAATTTTTACTTAATTAAGCATACTTAGTGCAGATTCTAAAGCTAAGTTGTTGCTTTATGCAAAACTGTAGAGTTCAAAAGCCTTTAAGGTCAGGGAGGGGTAATAGTATTAAACTGTTGGAGTGTGATTGATCTCATTTTGATCAAAATTTTAAACACCTGTCATCCAAAAAAATTATTGCCCAAAACTGGCACGTTTTTCATTCTTTTTGTTTTAAATGTAAAAATCAGAAGTATGGAAAATATCTTGGGATGTCTCAAGACTGTGCTTTGGAAGTTCTTAAACACTCACATACGGAGGATTTTAATTTTTTTTTAATTTATTTAACCTGTTCCATGTGATTTCCTTTAGGTGCAAAATAATTTAAGTCACTTAGATAATTCTTACTGTTACAGCAACTGAAAGGAAAGTGTCTGTGTTCCTGGTTAACTTGTAAATTCCATAAGAAATGTGATAGTCCTACAGAAAAATGTAGGCTTACATTTTGCGTTTATGCAGAGTTTTACTCAATATGTAATTTTTCCTGAGTTTTACTCAAGAAACAGACATTTTTCCCAATATCCATCACTTTTTCCCAATTATTTTCTTAATTAGTCTATTTTGATGTATTGAATAAAATATAAAATCAATATTTTAAGTTACCTCCATAGTAGTCTAGAATCAAATTTTAGATCTTGATCTAAATGACCATTTGAATGTGTTTATAAAACAAATCGTTTCGATACATTTCATCTACTCTATGTTCACAGACTGTATTTTAACAGTCTAAAATGTTTGGAAAGCAAAGATACTGAGTTAAAAAGCATTCTTTGGCTACTGCAGATATTTTTAAAGGGAAGTTACACGCTCATCAGCTGTTAGAATGATTTAGCGCTTCCTCATTCTTCTGTCAGTGCCTCTGAACTCAAAAGTCTTTATCCTGTGCCCACAATCTTTATTCCAAATAGGGGTGATGTCTAAAAATGGCTGGCAATGTTGCACAATACAGTGCTTTATGGAGCCATGGTGTATTAGCCTTGGTTGGTATTGCTGAAGTGGAGTGCACATTACTTCTAATTTTTGAACAAATCTCATGTACTTGTTGCTTTGTAATATTTTGCCTTTGAATGCAATTATAGAAGCCCACCTCATGTAGTGTGACGTTTGTGCTCTGACATGCCGTGCCCAAAATGAAATGTACTATATTGTATACAAGAAGAATAAATAACGTTGTAGTTAACCTAGGGAAGATGTAAATAAAATATGAGAGAAGAGTGGAACAAGACAAATGGTCACACTCTTGTGTGTGTTATATGCCAGAAGTGTAGAATACTCCTTTAAAAATGTAACACACTAATGTATTTTGTACAGCATCTGCTTTAGAAGGTGCCTTATTGAGTTTACCATGAATTGCTTGTTCTGTACACAGATTATGTCCAATGTATCATTTTTAAGTAAATAACCTTATTTTAGTACACATTAGTTATGTGTTTTGTTACTATAAGATTTTGCCTTAAAAATGTAATGACTTGGAAATCATAATACTGTAACTAAACAATTCCCTACTTTTTAATACCTCGTTTATGGGTTTTTTTCCCCACAGTCTTTGAATAAGTTGTTGCTTTTACTGTTCAATGGTGTTCGGAATTATTTGGTGCTCTGTGTTCCTTGGACTAAATTTGGGCACAACAGTAAAACCAATGCTTCTTTCTCCTGATTTTTATCCCTGTTTTATAGCAAAGCCAGAAGCAAGTCAAAATTGAATAATTCTTTTATTTGAGCATGTGCTAGTTTGCAACATGTTGGTTTTATCCATATAAATTTACCTTAAGCTCTTAAAGTAAAAAGATAAAAAATAAAGGGATGGGGGATTCTGTAATTGGTATTTGCTGCCTCTGTATGCAACATTCTTTCTGTGTAGTGATACCCAAATTAAGAGATTTGTGCTAATATACTTATGTGCTCTTTGTTACAAAATTATACAGGTGCTTATGTGTAGCCTGCTAAATTCACTTTGTTTTTTATGATTCAAGCAAATGAAGACCAATCAAGGGGATATCTCATCTGTGACTACACAGTTATATAAAAACTCAGCAGTTATTTTCTCATTGCAGAAATGTATCGGCTACTACTCTCCTTAGAGTCCACTTGTAGTTTACAAGCAGGAAGAAGTAAGATAATTTCTACTCTCTTTTTGCCATTGTTCAGGAATAACCTTAGCTTTAAAGATAGTTTAACACTTTTTTTTTCTGTATAGTCCAGTGTTAAATTTTGCATCAGAGTTCTGGAAAGTACAGTTGACGACTAGACTGTATGTAGTTGTAAACCCTTTTTCCCTCAATAGATAATACCAGGCAGTGATACTGCACAAGGTTTGATCTCTTTATGATTAGTACCTTGGCTAAGTAAGCTTTTTCTTATGGTTGTGGCTATTGTGTAGTTTGTGGAATATCTTTACTCATTACATTGATCATGGTTAGATTTAAAAGTGGGATTTTTATATTAGCATTACAGGAGGACGTAATGAAACTACTGTGGGTAACTGAAACTTTCTGCACCAGTCTTTGTTTTGTCGAACACTTAATTTCGCCCACCCCAATGTTGCTTTTTGAAATGACCACAGGATGGTGCTATAGCCTAAAGACATGAAGATCCTTTTGAAAATACTTGCGGGTTTGATAAACAAAAATAAATTCTACTGCCTGCTAATGATAAATATCAAAATGTTTGTGTATGATTATTTTTGACCTCTATATAAAAATGTGTTACTGATGAGTGTGTATCAGTCTTTAAGAACTGAAAGAGACATATCCAGTGACATGTCTAAAAAGCCCTCGTATATTTTGTGTGCAAGCCAAAAAGCATACTGAGTAGTTGGTGAATTGAATCACAAGCTTTTAAATAAATTGAAGAAGCATCAGTAATTTCATAAAGGATCAGATTTAATTCCATTAATTTCATTAATCCCTTATGCAGCTTTATCTTCACCTCCCCCCAAAATACCACTTTGGTCTTTCTCGCTGATGTTAGTGTGGTAAGTCAATACCAGCTGTGACTCTGAGTCATGAGAGGACCACTACTGTGGGTTGACAGCCTCACAAATCTGGTTCATAAGGAGTGACCACCATGGACTTCAGAGACTGGCTTGATGTGGCTATCTGAAATGGGTTCAGAAGAATCTGATTGCAGAATTCAGGCATTGATGGATCTATAGAGAGTAAAATTGTTGATATATGATGGGTACTTGCATTTTTAGTAAAGTAAGGAGATCATCGTAGTAACGGAAAAGAAAAAAAACATTAGGAGACTTTAATTAAAAGGTAAAGCACTATAAGATACTGACATTCATAAAGCAGTAAAAGTTTCAGTAACAGATAGGCAAAGCCATTAAGATGTACAGCCAGCTTTGTTTAACTTTTATAAAGCTTAGTGGTTTGATCTGGAAGTCCAGAGACGTGAGCTATTGGTAATGTTTTCTGGCAGTAGCAGGATTTTGGGGAAGTACGAAGAGAAGTTGGAAGCTTTTTTTTAAATGTGAAGCTCAGGTTGATGATATGTATTTCTATATCTTGGAGTGATCATACATGTTTCTGTTGGTGCTTCGCTGAAGCTGCCACCAGGCATTCTAGTCACGTTGGTCTGCTATGAGATAAACTGAAGCAACTTGTCTACTAGCAGACAACTCTCTTTTCCTAATGCTTATGGTCAGCTTCAGTTTGTTTTTCATGTTTGAAAATCCCCTATTCTTAATCCACTGAGCCAACCAATAGCTATTTTTTTAAATTATCAATTAATCATCCTTGTCCTTTTGCCATTTTTGTGGCAAATTTTTCCTTCCTTTAGGTCCTAATCTGAAGTCTGCTGTCTCTTCATTATAATGGTTTCCTCTACTTTGTTGCCTAAAAATGCAGGTCATGGTGATGTGGCTGTGTTAATTTTATAAAATAAACAACAGCAGCTCCCAGAAATCCACAAACTACAAAACAGGTTTGGAGGGGGGGTGGGTAAAGAAATTTGTACCAGTAGTCAAATAGTTTGCTTGTATTTGAGAGGTGGTTTAGATGGAAGTTTGTTAAAAAGCTTATGTATTCATCTGAAAAAACCACACCACAACCAAGCAGCTTAATCATCTTTTCTCGTGTCGCTTGAAAAGCAAGTCAGGCTTCCTGGCTTATGCAGCCAATAGAATATTTTAACCTATTATCTTTTGTTAACTTTTTGCTTCATAGTCTAAAAATGAAAGTGTTCCAGTCAAGTATGTCTTCTTTGTATATGCAGGTGGCTAACTTAAGCACATAGTTGAAGAATACAAATATGAAAGCATCTTTGTATTAATGGTGTGTTCACTCTGGAGTGGATGATCTCTGAACTTGCCTGGCTTATTCTTCAACAAAAGTAAACTCTGGTAAGAACAAGGATGCCAAACCTTTAAAAATCCTGTCTGGATGAACTGCTAATCCTATATGCTACCTACCATGTCCTTTTTCAAGTAGCTGTTGAAGCCTTTTGTTAAACTTTTAAAAACAAGCAAAGTGTTTTTAAACATATATATATATCTCCCCTGTCTGTATTTAATGGTGGTATTTAGCTGGTAGCTGCAGAATTGGTGTCTGCTGAAGATGGAGTGCTCCTAGAGCTACCCTGACCTGGGCAGCATGCTTGACTTGGCCCTGCAGGACACTGCGACCACAAAAGCCCATAACTGGAGGACCACTGGTAAAAACATCTGGGTCACCCCAGCATAGTAGCTTTGTACTGAAGAACCCAATCTTACAATTTATTGCTTTTCTTCCTTTTTGACATTTCACCCCTTCAAATTTTTCTTCTCGTCCTCAAATATTTGAGCAATCTGTGGGACAGAAGATGACACTGAGCTTGTGGGCACTTTGCACTGCCTGCCGCAGAGCAGTGCAAGATGTGGCTCCCTGCTAGATAAATGGGAAGACTTGGTCCATTAATCTCACGTGAAAATCAGCATTGGCTAGGAGGAGATGGGAGGTCATTTATAGTCATTGGAGAATAAGAATCTCAGCAAGTCAGCAGCTGAAACTGCTTTGTAGTATTTTTTTTCAAAAGGTACATGTCTGCTTGTCAAAATGCTGTCTGAAGTGCAGTGTGTATTGGTACCAATGTATGTTTTAATAATTTTCTAGTTTAGTGCTGCTTAGAATACAAGTAGGTTGGGAGAAAACCTCTTAACAGAATAGACTTCTGTTAGAAAACACTATCTTAAAAGGGCATAAAATACATAATAAGAATTTACCTCTTTCATCAAAAATATTGGGAATTTCTAAATGCGTTTCATTTTGGCAAATTTAATAGTTTTAATGTTGTTTTGTAAGGCATTAGGATAGAAAAGGAAAAATACCACAATAATTGAACTTTAAAATAAAAGCCGTTTGGATATTTTATTTGACAGAAGAAAGGTTTAGGAAGTGACCAGACACAGTCATACAGAGATTTTGGAAATTAAAAAAAAAAAAAGTCTACAGTTCAGAAATTCTACTCTTTGGTTTACTCTAATTATAAATTTATGATATATTCAACAATGACAACAGACCAATGAGCTTGTCTTTTTGCTGTTAGTTTTATTTGCTGGCTTGCTTGGGTCTAAACTGTTTACTAAATGCTGAACTCTGGGCTGAATTCACAGTATTCGTCAGGATTATCTTTAGAAATAAACTGGATTTTCACCAATGATTTTTGAATATTGTTGACATTCTCCTAATGTCTAAATATAGGTGTAATTCATCTTAACAATGTTACATTATTATGAAATTTTTGCAGTATAGTTGAAATACAACACAGGTCCAGAACCTAAAAGAGCAGGCCATTTCTAAGATCCCTGCTTACAAATACTACGGTAGGGTGCATCTTGCTGGGTTTGATCGATCTCTTCTAGTGTTCATGTTGTGCACAGACCAAAACATTGAATTGGAGCGAGTTGCAGAAGTTTCCAAGACAGTCTGTGACTGCCTGTCGTCCACAGAGAAACAAAAGGTAAAATTGTCCTGGTTTCTTGGTTTTAAGCTACTATTTACAAAAAGTAAGAGTTGATATATACAGTACTTCCTAAAATCTTTTCCTTGCTGGTGGTGGGGTCTTTGCCATGGGAGAATACTCTTTTGCCAGGGGAAAGGAGAAATTATTTGTGCTGTAAGTAAAGAAAGTCCCACAAAACATTTTTTCTAATGAGGTATGATTCTCACAGTGGAAGGATTTGAGAATGCGTGTGCTGATACCTTTGGACTCCAAACCATTAGTTTATCACTTGAAAGAAAATCCCATTGCTGCTCATAAGCAACTAATCAAAAGCCAAACACTTCCAGAAAAGAAGCATGAAAACAAATCTAGGGTAGTGCTATGTTTAAACACATGCAGTAGGATTGAATACATCACAGATGAAGCAATACTGAATTGATCCATTGCATCTATGGAAAGATATCAATAAAACAAAATGTCACTATTCAAGTTTTAAATATTAGGAATCCACCCATTGTTGTTCCAGGTGGACTCCGTTTCACTACAGAGCCCTGCAGCAATTCAAAGTATACTTTCTCCCCCTTCTCCATTTCTGCCATAGCAAAAGTAGTCATGGTGTTTCCATTTGGTGTTTTCCTCTGACTACTTGAGAGAGTTCTTTTGTACCCACGGCTAAAGGAGAGTTGTCCTAGTGCTGGTCCTGAACTAAACTCCACAGAAATGACAAACAGGTAGACACCTTTATGCGGTGCTTTAAAGTAGCCGTGTTCAGGGAAATAGCCATTTCCATAATTGAGGTACGTTTCGTTAAACCTCAGAGTTTTTTCTTTATCCATTCTTTCTGAGAATCCTACATGGAATGCCACCAATGAGTCTGAAAAAGAAAGAGGAACAGGATTTTAGCAGTGAGCACTCTTCACTCCCCAGGATCATCAGGGTGGGAGATAGGGTGAAGTCCTATCAGGTCTGATTTCTGCATGCTCTGTTGTAGTGCTAAATGCTTGAAATGGGTGTGTGCCTGGGATTAGATCAAGTGGTTCCCTGGAAATATCTGAACTACTGTACAAGGCAGAGGCCACCCAGGAAAAAAAACTAACCAAAAAATGCTTTTTTTTTCTGTCCTAAAAATAAGTTAGTTCAAAATACAGTCTCTGCTTATTCAGTCTTAACTACAGCCTCGCAGCACAGATGCCTAAAGGGGCTGATTTTGCTCTATGTTCTATGTCCATAACAAGGGCTGCAATCATAAAAGCCAGTGCTAAAGCTGTGGTGGTTGTAATTCCAAGGTGCTTATGGCCACGTGTTTACGGGGAAAGGGAACCGGCAGCCACAGTGAGGCATAAGCTGAAAACTTATTTCTGAAGCTTGGCTGTTGGAGTGTGATGTCTGGTCAGTCCTCCCTGTTCCACTAGTGCAAATTATAGCAGTTCATTTAATGTATCTGTCCACGTTAGGACGGATTTGCTGCTTTGAGTACACTCCTTCCAGACTCAAATAACAGAGGAAAGAGAAGCAAGACCAGGAAGCCTAGCACTCCCTATTAGCTTCAAAAGTAACATGAGCATCTACAAACAAAATTTGTGTTCTAAATATCTAAAGTTGAATTAATTCAAGGCAAATTTCCCAGTAGCTAGAACGAGTGTAATTTTATTGGCCTCAAGCAAAGCGCAGCAGTGTATTAACTTGGTTCTCACTCAAACTGCTTATTTTGGTGGAAGGGGAGGATGTAAATAATGTCAGAATTTCTCCCACGAGATACTGACAGGTCTCAGAACTAGTATGGTCTGTGTGTGGAACTTACAGCAGGGCCCAGAAAGAAGCTAAACCTGCACATGAGCAAGTGAAAGAACGAACTCACCTTTTTCCAGAAGTTCTGTCTGCACTGTATTTCTTCCACTTGTCATTTGCATATTTTCTCTGTGCTTCTCAGGCTTTTTCTTGTCTCTTTGCTTATCTTGACCTTTCTGTTGTCTTCTCCCTGTTCTGGTCAGCATTGACTGAATCTTTGTAACATCCAGACTTATATTTGAGGCAACTAATTCTTCATTGCTTCCAAATAGCTTTTTAAAAATCAGCAGATGTTCCTCCAGCTTCCGCTTGATGGTTGCTAAATCTTCTGAGAGAATTCCCACAGAAATGTTGAGTGGCTCAATTCCATTTGCTATTGTATGATTGCAGCTGGATTCATGTCTCTTGATTGCCAGGCTCAGGTGCTTGATATCATTCTTCAGAGTCATGATATCACTATAAGCTGAGCTATCCAAGGAGTCATCTTTGGCAGCCTCGTAGTTAGGTTCCATATGTTCTATGATGCTGCGTTGACTGCTAACTTCATCTAGAGTAGAGGATGTCTGCGTTTCTTCTTTGGGATGCTTAGGAGATGTACGAGCATCATGATTATTCAGTTGACCTCTCTCCAAGAGATGAAATCTCTTCATAAGAGATTCTAAAGTCACATTTTGTTCTTGGAGTTTATCCGAGAGATGTCTGAGAGATTCTTGAAGCTGAAATACTGATGATATTAGAATACTAGGATCTTCTTCAAACAAGATTTCCATAAGTTCTTCTCCCAGTAAAGCCTCAAGTGCCCCTTCATGGCGCATGGCATCTTCCAAAAGAGAGCCAAAAGAACTGTTGAGATACTTGATGTGTCGATGAATTTCTTCATCTTTCTTCTTCAAGAAGTCTATGTCTTCTGAAAAAGCCATGACTTGTGACTGAAGCTGTCTGTTTTCTTCTTGACGGAGATTAAGGGACTGATAGATAGATGGAAAAGCTGAAGATAGCTCTTCAATTTCATTCTTCAAGAGATCTCTGAAAACTGACTCTAAGTGCTTCGTGTCCTTTAAGTTTGATTGGGTGCCTTCAAGGGAATAAGTGATATTCTTTAAATCTTCCTCCATTACATCAGTGTCAGAAGATATTCTCTGGCAATTACATTCCTCCATGTACCTCAACAGATCTGAATAGTTTTCACGAAGATTTGAGAGAGTATAGTTGAGCTCTGATATCTGCCTTTCCATTGCTGCTTTGTTTTCTTCCATAATAAGTGATTTCTCCATTAAAGTTATTGTAAGATCTTCTGGCCTGTTCTTTGAGATATTTTTTTTTAACTCCTTAAACCACCTCTCTAAAACTGCAATATTCTGGAAGGCCACATCTGACTCCATGTAAAGTTCTTTAAGCTGCTTTGCATGTCCTGCTAGAATGTCATTTATTTGTCTGATGTTTAACTGGGTATTTTCATCTTTAGGACCATGATGTGAGGAGAGTTCTGTTAAATTTTTTTTCAAAGTCTCAAATTTATTTTCAAGATTGTTTTGCTCTTGTTTCATGTTTGCTATGCTGTTGTTGAAAGCCAAGAAATGGGACTGCTGTATCTTATGAAACTTCTTGAGCTTTGTGTCAGTATCTGCCTTGATCGTGGTGAGATTATAATGAATATTAGCCTGCTGCAGTTGCAATTGTTTCTCTATATCTCTTTTCACCTGATCAACTTTCACTACGTTTTCTTGGACTTTTGATTCAAACTTAGTTCCCAGTTCCTGGAATTCCTTCTTGGGCACAGTGCTCTCTTGGAATCTTTCTATGCTTTTCTTGTTGGCTTCCACGTCATGGGACAAATTTCTTACCACGTTTGAGAGGTTCTGTAAGCTTCTGTTGAAGCTTGCCCACATTGGGTTAAAATGTTTCCTTAGAAAATTCTCCACATGGGGAAACAAAACTTGCTGCAGAAGCCTTTCCTGTAGATCTGTTAACACAGTTTTAAAAAATTAATTCAATTAAATTTTAATTCTGCTTTTGGAACACATCTTAATCTGGCCAGGGTAACTCAACTGTGTATTTTTCTATAGTAATGCCATCTTATTACCCAAAATCTGACCACATGATGAATTTTGACAATTGCAAAAGTAGCCTAATTTTAAATCAAGGTTACTGTGAAGCACATTGTGTCTCTGAGTCTGCAAACAATAACTCATGTATTGACTGCACTATTTAATTCATAATAATACTGCGTTTTTAAACGCCCGGACGAGTGGTTTTATAAGTGGCTGTAACGGCCCATTTTCACGACAGTTCTTATCTGGTGGGCTCTTACTTAGTTGGCTGTCTCATAATGTTGTTCTTTTTCTGATGCTCTCTACAATGCACCTTCTACTTCACAAAGTTGTACAGCATCTTAACAGCTGAATATTCCAAGCTAGGAGTAAATAACTTGAAGTATCTGTACCAGCTGTGAATTATATGTCATTTCGAACTTTAATGTTCAAACTTGAGTGCCTGGAAGTTCACTGAGGACAATAGTTTGTATCATTAGAAAATGTTTCTGCAAGCCAATGGCTCACATTAGTAGTTCAAATTCAGTAGCTCTTTTTTTTCCCCACTCCTATATATGGCAGGAATAACATTCCAGAGAAGGGTTGAATGTTACTTTTCTTACATATACCGGTCTGATATTCCACACATCAGAGTGTATAGTATGAGTATGAAAAAAGAACAAAAACCAACCCTAAACTCCGCATCACCATAGAAAAGAAGAAGCCATAGAAGCAGAATAGTAAGCTAACAAATTCTAAGTATAAGCAACTTCTTTATTCTGTTGCTAAGACATATTCTGAAATTCCAGAAAAGTCTGGAATCTACCAGACAAAAAGTCCAGGAATCTACCTTTCATCTCATTTCCCATTTCAAGTTACTCTTGACTTTTGTTCATTCAGTTGTATTGGAATTTCATCCATTTTTGCTCTCTTTAGAAACAACCAGCAGACCAAGGAATATCAGGGTATTGTTGTTTTCAGTTTTTCTTTCTGATCTGCTTGGTTTTACAGGGCCTATTGGCAGGCTGATAATTCTGCGTCAGACCTCTCACCTGAATTGCTCTGGTTCACTTCTAACACCATGCTTGTACCGTTGTTTTCAAATATTCTCTGTAAGTCACCTAAGTTGCTGACTGCTTGATGAATATCACTTTGAAGATCATCCAGTAAAGCCTCATGATTTTGAATGACTTCCAACATTTCTCTTGAATCCACAGATGTTGACACTAATCACAAGATTAAAAAAACAAAGTCATGCAACGGAGGGCAGCTACCAGGTGACAGGTATTCCTACAAGACTTCTGAGAACACCCGTGTACTTTTTGCTCTGAAACTTTTGCACTGACATATAGGAGGTTTATTGATTTATAGCACCTAAAGTCACAGTGTCTTTGCAAAGATGATTTTTCAGCAGCGATGAAAACCTACTATATTTAAATATTAACAGAAGAATTGCAGCCACGTTCCACATGGACCATGATGGAAGTAAAATGCTTTTCATTTAAAATCTCCCACGCCATAAAAATGTTCTGGAATAATATCTTACAAGCCAATTGACTGAAAGGATAGCAAGGTTTAACAACCCGGAATAAAAGGAGAGGAGGAAAGAGCAATTGAGATGTTTCACTAAAGAATCAGAAGCATAGCGTATAAGTGTCATAGCTGACTCTGGCTGAGCGGCCCTTTAGTTGATGTTATTCTAAATAAATACCTGCTAATTTCAGCTATATATTTCAAAGTGTACACTGAGAGTTGCAGAAACTGATATATCCCAATTCTGCCATCCTGGGGGTCTCTTACCCTCCAGGGTTACCTTTGACATTTCAATCTAATGTTTTATAAACTTAAGTCCTGTAAAGCAACTACTTGTTCATTTAGTGCTGAGAGCATGATGTAAAGAAGACTCTCTTTCAGGGCTGCGATACTACCTTAAAGCCAATTGCTAGAAGATACTTAATAGCACCACAAGCCACACCATTTCTCCAGAGGATAAGGAAAGGTCTTTCGTGGATGCTTGGGTTGGTAGGATAGAGTGCCTGAGATATGAATTTACAGTACCTCATATCAATAATAATCTCAAAGCTACAGGGTATCTGCTCTAAAATAGCATTTTGAATAGATTGTTTTTCTGGTAAGTCTTCTGAGCATGGTGTGCCTTCTTGTGAATCCACTTAGAGGAGGGGGTTAAACTTCCATGCCATTGAAAGGTTTAGCGCTCTGTACCAGCTGGCATTCTCCCTAGGTATTGCTGATGGCCAGCCAGCTTACAACTTTTGAAACTTTTTTGGATGCTTTTTTCTAGAGCTTTCATGTAGTGTTACACCAAAAGCCCTGATTTATGCCAATAAATGTAGTTGCATAAAAGCTTTCCCAAATAATGGTTTCACTAGAGGTATTGTCTGTAGCTTATCTTGTTGAAATTGTAGCTAAAAATGCATCTTTTTTTTTTCTAATCTGTAACAGAGGTAGAAGAATGGCAAATAAAATGACTTAAAGCACGTACTGTGGTTTGAGAACTCCTCTTCTTCCCGTTCTTCCGTTTGATTTCCTGGCACCAGAATAAAACTGGGATCTGCAATTGAGATGCAATACATCTGTGAAAATGTTTTAGATGCAGAAACTACTGCAGTTTAGCGAGGCACCACAGGGCAGTTTCACATGTAGTGTGACTGATGTGGAGACAGGCTTCTGCATTGCAGGTTTCTTAGGGAAAGAACCTCTTGTCCAGAGAATTTACTTTGCTTATGGTACTGCGGTAGCATACAACGTTCCGTAAATGGTATGCAGTAGGGGTGGGTTTTCTAACTCGTGCTGAGTTATTGCTCCAAAGAAATGAGTGTGTTGCAAATTCCTCTTCCTTGTTCCACAGTTACCTGAACTTTCTGATGGCACCAACTACAGTGAGTGATGCTGTACAAATGAGGAGATAAGGATGGAGCAGCTGGTTTTGGTCAATGAGTGTAACGAAGGAGAGACTAAACTAGAAGCACTGTATTTGGTAATATCTTTTCAATATTATAAATGAAGGTCAGGCTGGAGCATGACCTAGAGATAAGTCTATGAATAAAAGCTTATCTGTGAAGCTAAACCTACAGAGATAAAAAGAGGCACTCCTATTTTATCTGTGGAGTCTGTAGGCAAGTTAGACATAGACTGTGTGAAAATTTTCACACAGATATTTGCCTTTTTTGTAATGGTTGCCTTAATTTCTAGAGGGAATTACCTTTTATCCATATAAATTCTTTTTCTGCTTTTGGACTATTATTTGCTAAATCCTGCCAACGCTGTGAAGCGCTCTAGTTTTTAAACCACAGTCTCCCTTCTCTTTTACTTACCAGCTGCATGCATCGTTATTCAGCAGCGCAAAGAGTTATAGTACTTTATTATATTTAAAGGCTATTGCTAGAGCTTCCATGGAAGTATCAGCCTGGGCTGTTCTTGTGTGGTAGGTCTGCTCCCCGCTCAGGAGCCAGTATTTGTGTGGCTGGGGTAAGCAGGGAGGCAGCAGCGATGCAGGCTGGAGAGTGAACGCTGCCTGCTGTGTTTGAACTTGGCCAGATGGCTTCATCCTGTAAACCGATCGTAGGGGCATTGCTTTCTGATGTCACTGCTTTCTACCTGGAATTAGTCATTCCTAGTTGGACTTGTACATCAGATGGCAGTCACACACACACACACCGTCAAATGAATACCTTTCTCCGTGTGTAAAGATTACAAAGATGCTACTAACAGAAGAATAAGTAGCTAATGCTATTAGCTACTAATTGCAGCTAATTACAACTACTCCTTGTTTCAAGGTACCAGTGATTTGGGGCATAGCAGACCAAAGAAAATAAGGCATTGATTCTCAAAAAAAAAGGAAAAATAAATAGGTGAACTTATTTCTTGCTGCCATGACTGGCATTTAGTCATTAATTCTCACACTTGTTCCTTAGCTTTCCTTACCATGCTGTTCACAGTCCTTGCCAAGAAATCCAGGGCAGCATTTCCACTGCAAAGACTTCAAAACCTTCTGTTTCACTTGATAGACTGGCTTCAGAGCTGTCCTGTACCTGGGGAGTAATGGTCTGGATGTTAGATTGCAAATTATCATCAGCTGGTGTCACTCGGGGTGAGTTCACTGACTCTAGCAGCAGTCTGGTGCCAAGCATGTCCTAGATGACTAATGCAGAACACAGTTAAGAAATTTGTCATAAACTGTATCGCTGCTGCTTAGTAAAACAATTAAGCAGTCCACAGCAATTTTTTTTTCCCCCTATGTAAAATTGTCTTTCAGGACTATTGTCTGCAACAGGAGGTGTGTGAAAATTCTTACATGCAGACAAAATGTAGCTGCTATTCAGTGAGCAGGGCTCCAGTGGTCTGCCTCATGCTTTATTGTTCTTCGGGAGAGATTTTCTCCAAACATGCTGGCACTGATCTGACACAAGTCTGAGAAATGTCACAGGTGGGAAATTTCTGTAACTATCAGAAACGCAACTGTAATATTTATTGTAATAGAGTCCTTTGCAATCAAGTTTGGACTGAGCTTGAACTTCTGTAATATTCTGATGAGTTGTAGAGAAAGTTTTATTTTTAAACAAATATTCCAAAATGTCACTGGTACCAAGGAAGATACAAATTTGGTAAAAACTCCACTAGAAATACTCATGAAACTTTCTGTTGTTCGGAGAAAGAGAAATTAATAGTATTAACAGATAAAAGCATTTTTGCAGTCAAGTAACTACATACGTGTGAAAACATGTGAGTATTAAATATTAATTTCACTTCAAAGGTGTGCTGTGATTCAGTGTCTCCCAACTTTAAAAATCTATCAGTCCTGATACCTTAAGGCACACTATTGGATTTCACCAGTGCTCTTTGGGCAGCCAGTCCTTCAGAAAGCAGAGTAAGCACTTGGGTAATTGCACATCTGTGACTCCTGCCATGTAAATGGTCTCGCTGATGGCCACAGGCAGAGATTTTTCTAAGTTATGCATGTGTATTATGACCTGAAAATCATGGAAAAGGTATGGTCTCTGAGGTTTTTTTTCTGAATAAACATAGGAAAATTTGAAAAAACAATCACCTTGCAGTCCTGTACTTGATGGTTTGGAAAGGCAGTTGTTCTCTCGGGTTACTTAAATGCCTGATCACCTTAAGTAGGGTTTGATTTACGTACCTCACATTGGTATTAAACTCAGTAGATGCTTTAATTCTTTTTAAAATCATTAAATACTTTTGAAAATATAATTTTGGTACTAAAGAGAAAATTCTGTTTTCTTCAGTGGTTTTATTTAGGATACTTACATGATCTTCTGGCAGTCTGGTGCTCCATTTAGACAGGGCTGTTGGGAATTGACAATGTACTTCTCCTTCATGCACGCTTCTATGTATGTTACCAGTCGGGACTGCAGGAAGGAACACCAGTTCCTAGCAGAAGAAAGACATGGAGAAGGAATTTGAAATTGGTCTTTTTAAGTTTCTGCTTGTAATAGTGCCAAGGAAGAATAAAATGCAAAGGCCCTTCTATTTTTTTTTTTTATTTTTTTCTTTTTTTCAGCTAGGTGATGAGGAAAGTGGAAAATGCTTGCTAGCTTCTCCCTCCACTCCTAGTTCATTTGTTTTCATTTGAGATGTTTATCTAAGTTTGTTACAAAAGGTTTGATTTATCTGATCTTTGATGCATTAGTTCCATTTCCAGTCCTTTCATTTAGCAAGAGAAATTTCCAACCCATGATAACCTGCAGGTTAATGTCACTTAAATGTCAAATTGCCTTTCTCAGCATGTTGCCATTTCAGATGCCTAATGACTGACTCATCAAGTTGAGGCAGAATGCTTCTGTAAACTTAATCTGACGTAAACTCCATTAATGATCAGTGTCTTCCTAAGTACTACTAGTACTTCCTAAGTACTACTTCAAGATAATATAGTAACTGATTGGATTTTATTAATTAAAACAGTATTGGAAAAATGAGGGTGGTTTTCTTGGGTTTTAGTTTTATGCTTCCAGCAAGGACAAATGAGTTTTAATAGTCTGGTAAATTTTTCAAGTCAGAATTATATAGGCATCTATTAATCCCAGAGTGTAGCTGAGCCTCTTCCTTTTCAAGAGTGTAAATTCAAGTCATGGAAGTGTACTGTTGGTTGAAGCTTGATGGTTAAAATCCAAGATGTGAAATGACAGGAAGTGAGGAATAATAACTATAATGGGAAGTATAAAAATATATATAATTATGATTAGCATCTGCTTAATTAGTAATTGCAATTATTGTTCATAAGATATGTGTGTATTCAACACACTATTTCAGATGGTGTGTTTACAGAAGTTCACCGGCTAAGCACCAAGGAATCCTCCCATTCTGTATGGATAGTGATGAGTAGAACGGGGATGTGGTGGCTCAGTTTGAACAGAGAAGATCTAGGGAGACAAGGGGTCCCTGCTCTCTCGCTCTTTAACTCTGGCTACAAAACCTCCAGAGGAAGTGTCACTGAACCAGCAATTGCATTTTACAGACAACCTGTCTTAAAGACAGTCTGGGGCCTTGTGTTTCACACAAGTTTGGCTACATGTCCTGCCTGTTGTAGGAGAACACCTGCAATGGTTGTTTCTAAAACTGTGTGCACACAGGGCTTTTAGGAAGTTTCAACACCACTTAACAGCATACTGACGTTAAAATGTGCCTATCCTCTTCCTTGGGGAAAAGGTGGCGTTGAGTAGTGGGGAGAGAGAAATTGAAATATATACCACCCTCACTGCTATAGCAAATTCACTGTAACTTTCTGGGGTGTCTCTATATAGGTCCAAACAGTTAACCTGACTGGTTCCTGTCCTGGGAAACAGAAGGGGGAATTGGATTTAGTTCCTCTTTTCAAATGAAGATGCAGTTTTTGAGGGATAAGGGGCTCGGAGCAGCACCCAGACTCTGGCAGCTCAGCCTCTGTGGCTGGGGCTCTGAAGCGGTGACCTTCCCCGCAGCCTGTGCCACCTGGGCATCAAGCAGGCTGCAGAGGACTCCACCTTCCCCAGTGACCCATGAAATCCAGCTCTTGCCCTTGCAGCAGAACCTGCGGCTCCTCCAAACATCCCTTGATGCTTGCTGGGTTAGGGCTGTTAACTATTCTGAACCAAAACACTAAACTCTACAGTTTAAATCACAGTCTTGTTTTCCAGCAGGGACGACTGGCATGAAATGAGTTGCAAAAGGGGTTTGAGGCCTTCATCGCTCCGTCATGGCAAAGCAGAGGAAACAGCTCTCCAATTGTCATGAAATCAGCTATCCTGGTTGAAGACCACTTGAATCTCAAAAAGTGAGCTAATCTGTTATGTTAGATATATGTGTGACAGGGGTATTAGTGATGGCAAGAACTGATCGTTATGGTATTACTTTTTTAACATTGTTCTTCCAGAAACGGCCACTGGCAATTCAGTATTCAAAAGTTTGAATGCCCAAGAGTAAGTCTGATGAGTGAGCAGGTGATATTTTCACATGGTTCAGGATTCTCCCCTCTCTGGTATCTCTAGGGGTCTGCTGTTCTATTTTTAGTATAATCACAGCCATTACTATGAGCCTTAAGAGTTTGCCGGTGTCAATATACACAGCGTATATGCTTAAATGAAGCCTGGAGAAAAATTAGACATCATACTATATGCTGTTATGCATACTATGGAATTCCTTTCCCTTAAGAAATCAACAGTAGTTTCCCAGAATAAAAGTAATATCAGACCTTATACAGTACTGATTGTGTCAGATTGGGAGAGATCGGGGGTTCTTGTGCTCTGTGAGTTTATCAGAGCTTGTGTTCTAACGGAGCAGAGCATTGTGTGGGGGAGAGCTGCGCCTGGTAAAGAATAGCTGAACTTTAGGCAGTATATTTTTAAATAGGAACACAGGAACCAAATCTCTGATAATCAGCATATATGGAAAAAGTTTGCCCCTCTGAGGGAGTTGGAGAAACAATGGGGAACCGAGGGCTGCAACAAAAGCAGAAGCTGTGGCCGCAGCAGCTGGGCAGCAAGGAGAAGGGGGGGAAGCTGCGAGGAAGCTGGAAACCTCAGGAGGAAAGGGCAGACAGCTTGGGTTAGCTGGGAACAGTTCACCAGGCCTGTTGGGACATAGACAGCCTTTTTTGCTCCCCCGTTTGTTTAAGGCAAATGTGATTGTGATTTCAGCGAACACCCATACAAGCAGAACTCCTCGTCTCTTAGAAGCAGGGGCAGGAATGTGGCAAAGCCTGCGGTGCTGGGAAAGCAGAACAGGAAAGCAGGCTGCTGCAGCCTTTGTTGCGATTTCAAGCCAAAACGGCTGTGTTGGTGAGCAGGAGGCTTAAGGCCTTTGCAAGTGACTGGGGGAACGTTTGTTGCCTGTTATCAATGGGAGTCTTTTTTCCTATGGGACTGAACCAGAAGACAAATCCTCAAGTTTTTATTAAAACACTACTCTGGAAGAGTCAAATGCTCTGCTTGTCACCAGGCAGTTCAGTTAAAGCCCACAGACAACACACATGCTCTGGCTGAAGTCCGCCCCCGTGGCGTGCATGTGTCCACCAGGACCTTTATAAGATGCATCGCTTTTCCGTGGTCAGCGTAAGATGAAAAACTCTGAAGCAGAGACCCTCTTTGTGCTTGTCATTAGGCTGTCCTCTTACATGTGCCTGGCAAGCCATAGCTGGGGGTGGCTTTTCCCCCTCCTTTTTTTTTCTGGGGAAATAAAGCGACCCAGTGATGCTGCTGCTGGAGCACGCTGGCATCATTGCTGGGTGCAGTATCTTGGGTCTGCCCGCAGGTTGCCTACCAGGTCCAGGCAGGAGTTTGCGTTCAGTGTGGAAACCTCATTTTAAAATAGGATTCTTTGGCTTTAGTGTTTTGTTCTTTCCTAATGAAAACAATCCACACCCCATGAATCATCATCTGGGCTGATTTGTTTTTCCCACCATACGCAGCTCCCAGGCAAGTCCTTTGAGTCATGTAGGCCATACAAATCTAAACCACGTGTTTACATGCATCAACACGTGTGTGAGCAAGAATGTGGCATTGTATGACTGTGAGTACTTTTGCTGCATTGCGCATGTAAATGTGCACACAAATTTAATAGAAAATATGAGGATTCCCTTTCAAAACCTGTTAATGTGTTGGAGGTATCTGGTGGGCTTCCCACTTGTAGAAAGGGCTTATGTTGTATCAGAAATTGAATCAATGATTGATCCCAACTTGATGCTTACTTTGGACAGTTGTTAGCATTATGCAAAATGAATAGCATGAAAAAAGGGGAATTTGATAGACTCTTAATAAAAACTTCCTGTAATGGTGGTCACTTTTCTTTGTGTCCATTTTTCTCTAGTATCTGCTCACTAGTTCTCCCTCACTTGATCTTAAAACTTAGTTGTGGAGGTGAAGTGCTACAATAATATCATGTTTGGGTTTTAATAACAAAAAATTTAGTGGTTTTGAGTTCCATGAAGCTTATCAAAATTTATTCTTTCATCAAATAAGTAAATAAGGCCTGTTTTTCGCATCTGCACTATAGATACATATGCCCAAAGGTGAAACTTCTACTGCAGTATTTTTTGCACTTCTAGTCAAATGCTTCTTTTAAGGAAACTTTGATATCTGTTACTAAAAATAATCCTTAGCTGTATTAACCTTGAGGGAAGATATGTCATTCTTTAATGTTAAGTGGAGCAATTTTAAAGACTTACAAAGGCTTGATCTAAAGTTCAGTGAGGCAAGTGGGACTACTTCTGCTGGCACCAGTGGGCTCTGAATCAGGCTCTGAAGTTTCAAAGAGCTGCTCTTTCACAAATAGCACTTTCTTTATTCAGCTGGAACACAGCAGCTTTGTGTTCTGCTTCTGCATTTTTTCTCCCTCTTTGTAATTATGTCGCTTCATCCACTGAATATATAACCAACTTAACACCCTCTGCTTCCATTCTCTTTAATACAGTTTCCTTTTGATTCAAGGCTCTGTTGTCAAGGAGAGAGGAGTAGAAAGAAGTTGCTCATGTGAGGAGAGCAGAAGAGCTTTCTCTCCAGTCTGGTGAATGGTAAAGTTTATAACAATACTACAAGTTAGAGCAACACTTAAGGGAACCCTAGCAAATCCAGGGCTACAGATATTTCATTTGTTCAGTTGCTTTTCCTGTTTTACATTCCAAGCAAATTAATCCTTTTTCTTTAACTAGGAAAAAAGTATCTGAATAATTTTCTTTACTAGACTAGGTGGGTTTTTTCCTAGGCTTTCTTCTAATCTCTTTATTGAATAGAGTCTTTATATGAATAGTCATCCATTTTTGCCTTATTTTGAGGCAAGTGTGTTCTTTTGTCTGACGTTAAATACGTCTGATGACAAGGCATTCTGTATTTAAATAAGATTCAGCAGCTTTAGGTTAGCTCAAGCTCCTTTTATTTGAATCTTTAAGGTCTTTAAACTACAAACTGATCAATTTTTTTTTTTTCTTATGTTGGATACTACTTTTGCTTTTACTGAAACATTGCAAAACGCAGGTAGTTCTATCTCTGATTCAAGGATTTGGCTGGGCCAACAAAATAAAACCCCAGAACCAGGAGATAAAGTGAGATGGCTGTTCTGCAGTAATTATCACTCTGCTCAAATGAATATGGGGTAGTCTCTCTTTTCATACACTGCTACGCTGACAATCACAGCATGATAGTGTGAAAAATGTCCCCCAGCTCAGCTACGTACTTACATGTTTTATTTTTCTTAGTTACATGTTCTCGTGATTGGCACTGCAATGCATAATTTTAGACACTTCCTAGGTCAGTGGAATTTTTTGCCTGAACAAAAGCTTCAGGATTTCAGGACGTTGTTTTTCCATAAGTTTTGTTATTCCTTTGGCTGTACAGCCAAATTGTCTTTCACATCAGTTTCCTCATGTTTCTATTCTCAAGGAAGCCAGTTTCTATAATTACTTGGAAAACTCCTGTCCAGCCATTCCTGTGCCTACCACTGACAGAGCACAAAACTTTTCAGGTCCGTGACACTCTCCTTTTCTATACAATGCAAAAACCACCAGATACACAATTACTGCTGCTTAAATGTGCTACAAGATGACAATAGAAGACTATGTTCTCTAATTTAATCAAGCGATTTTCCACTAACGTGCAGAATGACTCCTGGTTTATACCAGTTGAAGTGGAAAAAAAAAAAGAAAAAAAGAATGAGGCTATGGTCTAAAAAATATGTTCTGTTTTTCCCTCAGTGCAAAATTCTCACCGACAAGAAAAAGCAACCTCAATAAAACAGAGGTAAAATATCCCATTTAAATTAATCTAAACTAGGACTATGCAAGTCAGATTTAAGACAGACATATCTTTTTATTCATTATGGAATGCGGAAGGCATTCAGCTGTTGAAAAAGGTGCTGGCTCTTCGAGGGAACACAGTGTGCCACTGGGTTTTTAATTAGCAGACAGTGAGTGATCACTGGTGGTCTGTCAGTGAATTCTCCAGCACTTCCTGAGCAGCCAGCAGCCCTGTATTACAATCAGACAGCAGAAACTGTCATATTTCTCTGTCTTTCCCTTAGGATGAGCAATGGTCCCTCTCAGGCAAGGTCTGGCATCTTCCTGTGACTCATCCCATGAACCACCCTGGTTTTCCCTGGGGTTTAAGCAGGCTGATGGATTTCTGGTTTACCTTAACAAGCTGGACTGAAAAGAGTGGCATTGGGAGTTTCAAACACGTGGATTTCCATACAGTGCTGGGAGCCTTCCAGAGCTCTGAGTAGTGCTGGTTGAACACCACTTCTATTCCAACAGGAGTGCCAGTTAGTCTGGTATCAGCTGGGACTTGTCCTGCAGAATGTCCTAAAGACTTAGTGCAGTGAAAATCCAGTCCTGAACCTGGAGTCTCACTGGGAGCAGGAACTCAAGAGAAAGCAGGCTTGGCTGGGAGCTGGTTTTGAGCCAAATCCAACTGCTGTACAAGCTACTTCAGAGAAATAAATGCAAGAGGTTTTTCCTCTTCACAAAGTATCACAGCCATTACCTCATCTATATTATCTTCCTCACAATACAAGCTCTACAGGCCGCTCAGAGGGCAGCTTACACTTGGATTTCATCTTTTGATTTCTGCAGTTTTAGGTTCACCCCTAGTATATCACACTCCTTTGTCAGACCTTGTCTTGAAGCAGGAATCGCAGCCAGTGGCCACTTACTAGCACAGCTGTGCTGATGCCAGCAAGTCAAAAGGGCAGGGGAAGACAAGCTTTCCAGCCAGCATGCACTCAGGGTGCAGACAAGGTGCACCAAGGCTTGCCCTTGACTGTGTTTTGGGCATCAGAGTGTGTGATTTGGTTCCAGGTTGGGCACCGATCACTCATTCAGGGGGTATTGACCTGCAGGAGTTGGATGGCATCAGATCCGTGTGGTAATAGTGGTGACGGTGGTTCTGTGGCTGTGCTGAAACAAGAGGTGCCTTGCTACCTGCTGAGAGAGTGAATGGCTGCAGCTTGCACTAACGAGCTGTGTAACAAAGGAAATAAAACCATCCTTTGGGCACAGAGGGTTTGACAACTTCTGTGTTGCATGCAATGAAACTGTGTCATTTGCATTAGATACCCTAATGGGGAGTCATTCCACCTGCAGCTGTGCAGCTCAACAAGAGTGCCAAATATCGAGCAATGGGTTTGGGCAGCAGGCGCTCTCTGAGGCAAAAGTTTAACTGCAGAATTTCCTGAAGTCCTGAAAGGAGCCAAGTGCCTGACTTTGATAGGAAACCATTGCTCTGTTAATGAACTTGGCACTGTGGAAGCTATTGTTGAGCACTCAATGGCTGTTGCACTAGTTTTCAGGATGTCGGGGGCTGAAGATCACATTTGGCTGTGTTTCATCCAAAAGTGTCTTATTTTAAGCATATGTTCTATGCCCCTTTGTTGGGAAATTTCACTATCCCATAAGCTTCCTAAGAAAGTCCTTGTCTAATTTTGAAGAAACAGATGAGTTGGTGTGAAACTGGTCTTAATTAACTCAATGGATATTTTCCTGTAAAAGCAGACAAAGAAAAGAAGCTATTAAGATTGAGCATTGTTCTGACTTTCCCTAGAATAAGGCTGATTTGGGTTTTCTCTGCTTGTCTATACTTCAGAGGATAGTTGGTCTGTATTTTGACACCCTGTGTAATCAGAAAAAGAGGCCTACTTCTTTGTGCCTGTCTTGGTGCCGAATTAAAGGCAGAGGTGTGTGTTTCAGTGAGATAAAAACACACCTGGTTCACATCAGGAAGCCTTCCTGTAATCAAGGGTGACTTCACAGAATTGTGTGTCCAAACCTCAAAATATGTTAATGCAATTAAGGATTTACTTATGCTGAAGATTTCTGCCTTTACTATTTGTAATTCAGGTGGTGGGGTTTGGTTTTGGTTTGATTGTTTGTTTTCATTTTTTTGCAAACGCATCGCAATTTTAAGAAAAATCCCAATAGATGCAAGACTGAGCATGTGTTTGCGAATTAAAGAGAAAGATGGAGAACTAAACCACCTGCCCAATCAGCGGGCAAATCCAAAACAGGGGCTACTTGGCAATGATTACACTTCTGGAAAGAGAGGAGGTGGCCTGTGGGACTTTGTCATAGGTAGGCAAACCAGCTTTAGTTGCTGTGCTCCTTCCCATCTCATCACCACAGTCCATTTCTCCCTTACTGGGTGAGCAGTCCGTTTGGGGACCAATTCTATCTGTGTGATTACTGAGAGAGAAAGTTAAAAATAACCTCTGCTTTTTCCTAAGTTTATTTTTAACCCGGAACACTTAAGTGGTCTGGTTTACAGTGTTACTTGACAGACAGGTCAGGCCAACTGAGGGTACAGGCAGCTTTGGGCTTTGCTGTGGTAGCATGTGGTGGAATCGTACCTTTTAGATACTTCATTTATTTTTTTTTATATTTTTTTTTTAACAAAATATGAACACTAAATGCATGAAATCTGAGTTGTCAGCCTGACCTTGGTGTTGTGGGTGTGTGGATTAAAGCCAGCTGGCTGCGATTCTGCTCAATGCTGTGGAAAGATAGGAGCTTTGGGCTACAGTGCTCCACTAGTGGTGCTTCAGTACATCGCCTGATTTGAGAAATAATCTGTTTGTAGGGAGAGAAAACAAGCCCTTCTGAGTGTAATTACAGTAGAGAGCTTTCCATGCATCTCAGATCAACAGAGGTAAATCCACGGCACGGGTATAGAGAAGATGGCGTGTGTCCACACACAGGAAAGCCAGCGGTAGCAACGGAGCATTCCTATGAGGTTCTGCATTAGGCGCCTCTTTTATATGTATTTATTACCTATTTTGTGTATTATGCATTGGGGATTTATGAATTTTTTACTGTTCTTACTCTTGATCTTCCATTGCTAAAGCAAATGCTAATACAGTCACAGTACTGATTTCTTCATATATTTGTGCTTTCATTTCCCTTTTTAATTCTGCTGAAAGTTTGAGTACACATGGATCTGTTTACCTCAGCCATAGAATAAAATGTTTAACCTCAAACTGATCAGCCCATGTGAGGCACAGCTGCTGGGGGGGAAGGTGTCAGAAAAAGGTGATTTTCTTTGGAAAATTTGCCTTTTCTGATAATTTTGGTTTTGTAAATAACGTGTGCAAACAATTTGAACATGCAGAGCTTCTCTGGTGCACTCAGATAAAAGCAACAGCTGAGATACTAAACTGTTACCTAGTTCTTCTTATAAAGAATAGTTGAAATGAGGATTATTATCTACACGTTTCTCCTTAAAAAAGTCACCCAAAGGCCAGTGACTTCTTACTGGTTTTCGTATTTTTAAACTCTTATTAGAATAATTGTGCTATTCTAAGAGGAATTAATTAGTAAAGTAACATTTCCAAGCATTTGACTGTGGATCTAAGGAGTCATTTAACTTTACTTGCTGAAACAGAAACCAGAGGATTCTGTCTGACTAATTACCTTGGACATATTAGTCATGGTGGTCTCAATTATTCAAATAACTGCAATGAGAAAAATAGTACTCTAATTTTTTTTTTTAAATGTAAGAATACCACTGTTTCTAGTACATAGGGAAAATAACAGAAGGTTGGAAAAAAACCATCATTTTTGTTAAAAAATTATGAGAAACAAAGCTTTACCTTAGAGACAGCTACCATATTTTTTTTCATTTGTTTATTTCCTAGATCTGAAAAGAAAGTGTTTGCTTATTTCAAAAGCGACCTAGAACTTGGACATAGTTTTGGTAGGAAATTACTTTTCACCACCCCAGTCCTTTTTGTGGCATGTCTTTATCTCCCTGTATCTCTCAATTCCTGATTAACTCCTGATGCTTTTCTTCTTGCTCTCCCCTTTAGAGATATAAGCTCAGTTCCTCAGTGTTTTTTCCAGGGCATGTCACACATGTGAAATACCAGATTCATGACAACTTCTTGTCTGTGCATAGCAGGGTACTCCAGCCATGATGCACTTGAGGACTTCAGGCTCTGAAGGTACACTGCTTCAACCATTTGCAATGACTTTTGGGATTTGAAATGCAGTTACAAGGGGAGTCATGCTGTCCCTTTTTATTCGCACTCTCTCCCTTCAGTTTTGGACATAATTTTTTTCAAATGATCAAATTTCCTTCATAAGATGTGCCAGCTTCCTGGGCTTGTGTGCACTGCAAAAGAACAAATACCTTAAAGCTACTGCCAGGCTAGATTTTGATTGCTTGTAATCATCAGCATAGGTTTATAATTGGGAAGAATGCTATGATTTGACTCATTATGCAACTGTCTCCATAAAAGGAGGAAGTATTTCTCTTCTTGGGAGGAAATTACAATGAGTAATCGCTGGTGCTGAACTGAATTACACAAGCTGGTGCTGAACAAAGCTACACTGCAAAGGAAGAAATCCGTAATAGGACAGTATATTACAGCATCTTGCTGACCTGTATGTGCACCTTTTAACACCGTTGAATTTTCAGAATGCTCTCAGCATTTCAACCAGCAATCAAGTCCAGAGTACCACTTAGGCTTTGTTTTCCTTCCTCTGACAGTGTCTGAAACGCATTAACTAGGAGTTGGTGAATTAACAGAGCATGTCATTATCAAACGCTACCCATCAGGAAAGTGGTAGTCGACACTTACAGGCTTTAGAAAATGACTTAAGGGTAATGATGGGAGGTCAGATTTGTGGGAAGATGTAGTATGAAGGGCAACAGGGTTTTAATACACTCACCATGCAGGAGGGAGGCCTTAATTTTACATGTAGATGAGATTAGAAACGAGATTGCATACTTTAGTTTGTGTAAAAGGGAAGCATGACATGAGCAAGGTTTTGTAGTTTCTTTCCATCTCCCTTTTTTCCTTTCCTCAGGAGCATTTAAAGAGAAAAAATACCAGGGCATCCTAAAGCACTGAGCTGTGAACAGCTCTTGCTGTGCTGCTGTTTCAGGTCTCCCAAACAGGGCTGTGCAGTACCCATCCATCAGGGCTATAAAAGATTCATTCACTGTCCTGCTTGGTTTTCATCTATTTTAAACATTTAGAGACCTACTTGCATGCCCTGTAAAACTTAGAAAAATCGTAGTGTTTGGAAATCTTTCTAGCGAGGTAGGTGCCTTTTCACTCAGGGTGGCTACTCCTCTGCTATAGGTTACCATGAGAAGCATTTCAATGTTGTGAAAACATTTTGGAGAGATTGAATTTGTAGTCATTTTCATGCTTATATATTATTCCTTACTTTGTTGTGTTTACTCCGTGCTATTTTTATTTTGCTAACATCCTGCCATTCTCTTTCCCTCTCCATTTCCAAGGCCCAAGTCTGCAGCCAGGCACATTCTGAGGATGGGAAAAGGTTGTCACGATCAGCAAAAATAATCCGCATTGGTTTGTGATGAGAAAAAGTCAGTAAATTAATTTCACCTAGTTTTGCTTTGCCAGAAAGAAGCGTTTTGTTTTATGGTGCTACAGCAGAACTGGAAGGCTGACATCTGCCAGGTATGTCCGGACACCTAACCCCATTCTGCCATCTCAGACTAGGACAAAAAGCTGGTCCCATCCTCCACAAGCAATTCAGCTTTCTGTTTCTGTAGCTAACACATTTAACCCCCCCCTGCTTGGGTATAGGTTGGTTCCTAAAATCTAATGTATTTTAATGAGAAGCTTCTGTTGAAACTGGTCCTTTATCAAGAGGATGTAAAGGTATCGGACAGGACTGCGCTATCATTACACAGACACATTGGGGTACTTACCCATTTCGGACCTGTGGGCTCGCAGCTTCAAAATCCTCTCTCTCTTCCTGATGTGAGGAGATCATACTTGAAGGGTAATCTTGAGTGTCTTCCCTGAGCCCTTCTGCCTCCCAATAACCATCTTCCTTGCGTGACAGAGGAGTTCTCTGGGGGTGTGCAGAGGTCTCATGAATTCGTGGCTTGTGCACAGAACCATCATGATACCCGTGATGGTCTGAGTGTTTGACCAGCTTTGCCAACCCTATTGCATTACAGATGAGCAAAAGCTTCACTAGCATCGTGGGGTTTCTCCCACCCAGTTACACCTGTCTCTTGTTCACTTCTCTGAAGCGCAGCCTGGATTAATTCAGGAATGCCCCGGCAATAGTCTTTAACTGGAAAGTTGGAAGAAGGAAGGAAAAAAAAAAAAAAATTGTAACAAAGAGCGGAAAAAGCTTTCGACCCTCCCAGCTACTGTGGAAACGTCCGTGGCTATTGAACAATGTGAGCCTGGTTCCTGTGTGGGGCTCAAACGTCTCTGACAGAGGGGGAAAAAAAAAAGGTGGTAGGAATATAGCTTGTTCAAGGAACTTCTGAGCCTGGCTGCCTTCTAAACTTATCTGTGAACAGGAACTCAGCTTTAATCGACTGCCTTCTCCCTCAGGCACAGGAAAAGGATGTTAGCTTAAAGGAAAGGAAGAGAAAAGAAAGAAAAGAAAATACTGAGTGGTGTAACAGACTCTCATTACGGTGCCAGAAAGTGTCACAGACCTGCGTGCTCCAGTGTCTGCAGATGGGGTTTTTTCTACAATTTAAAGGCTGAACTACCCTGGCTTTAGCAGCAGAATATTCATGGTATGTACAACTGTGGTGGTGCAATACATGTGCCCCCATCCCGCCCCTGGGTGCTTAGTGCAATTTCCCTCCCAGCCTGGGCCGCGTAACACTACAATGGACCAGAATGTTACCTGAGATACATAATGGTCTAACGTCAATGAAAGAAAAGGGTGGAGAGTAACGGACTAGAACACTGTGGCAACCCCTTAGCGTACCAGGCTCCCATGAATACGATCACTTGGGAACAATAACAATAATCGATCGCTTCTGAGAATGTATGCACCATGCCCAAAGAGGGAGGTGATACCAGAACTCCAAGATCTAGCGAGTCCTGGGCTTGCGCAGCTGGTAAAAAGTACCGGAGTATTCCATTGTCCAAGTTGGGCCAGAGTGGGAAAGTACCTGGTGAAAGTCAACTATCTAATTATCTCGGACCCTATAAGTAGCAATTCTAGTGAGACCCTTGGAGCTCTTCTGAATCGCAGCAGGTTGTGCCCAGTACCTCCCCTGAGCTGGGATGCTACTTGAGGCTGACACCTCAAGCATTAAAAGGCCAGGGGAGTGGATCCCCCCTTTAGTTCCAGTTATTGCCCACTGAGGAATGCCAACGGGTTGTATTTACTCCAGACTCGGAGAGGGAAATTTTAACTATAGGCTATATAGCCTCTCTTTCATCCACATCTTTATAAACACGTTAGCTCTTATGAGTGTGGATGTTCTCATATTTTACTGGATCCAAATATTTGTCTGTGCACGCGTGAAAAGGGGCACCCGTGGGCTCATTGCAGTCACCCGTTGTGAAGGGATCTTTGGTCCCAGCAGTTAAAACCTCAGGTGTGTGTATATAACCCCTCGAGTGGTGTGTGTTTGTGTGCTTGTGATCATATGTATATGTATTCATTTGGGATGCCTTATAGTAGGTTAGTGTGAATTTTGCTGGTTTTGAATCTGTAATCAAGTTGCTGTTCGATTATTTTAAGTCATCTTGTAAATCCTTAAATTGGTTAATGATTAAGTGCTGCTAAAATTCAACCTCTTAATCTACCTCAAATCATTAATAAATTTTGAATTGATGTTAAATCATAACTGTGCCAAATGTTTCCATCCGCAACAATAACAAATTATGGACGTTAAGGGATTCAGAATAAATGCACAGCAAAAAAGAGTTCACAAACATCCATTTTTGTGTAGCTTTTGCAAAGCAGCTCTGTGACTCAAACTCTGTTCCCATCAAAGTGGAAGATTTTCATGGAGTTGACCTTCAGAGAGGTCAGGATTATAGAGCATTTTCCAGAATTTCTGCTTGGGTTGTCATCTCTGGATATCATGCCTACTTTTTGTGCGTGCGTGTTTTTAATTAGTGTCACAAAAAACCACTTGCCAAGAGCTGCTGTCAAGAGCTACCCCTGTCACCACATCCTAATAATAAATAAATTAAAAAGGCTGTGGAGGTTGGATGTAGCTTTCTTACTTGTTTTGCTTTTCCTGATGGTGCTGCTTTTAGGTTTGTTGTTATCATAAACTGTATTTCTTTTCTCACTGTCTTGCAGGGGGATGCGCCTTTGCATTTTTAAGAATACAATGAGGGAAAATGATGCTCCGCTGACGAAGAGGTGGGTATTCTGGTGCAGGGCTGCTAGATCCATGTCTCAGTTTGAATGATGAGTTGCGCAGCCCCAAGTTCAGCACGCCCTGCGGAGCATTAAATGTAAAGCTTTTTTGGAGTCATTCCAATGGCAGCAGAAAAATAGAGGATAAGGCTTCCAAAATCCTGGAGAGATTTTGTTATTGAAGGCTGTGGATTTGCATCTCCTTATCACTAGTTGGATCTGGACCCCTGTCCTTCTGATGGCCTACTTTATGCTTAATGGAAGAACCTAGAAAACTGCAGAATTGCCCCTATTGACCTGTGACCGACACCGCTGTGTAAGAGCAATTAGGCCCTAGGGCAGCAACAGTGGCACGTGGGGCAAAGCAGAGAGAGGTTTTGATAATTTTAAGGGCAAAACCTGCTCTTGCTGTTGTCATCACTTCTCCTGGGAGATGAAATCACAAGTTCTGGACTGAAGACTGAAAGAAATAAGCAACTTCCCTCTGTTCCTTCCTGCTGCTTTTATTTCAGAATTGTTTGCATCCTGCTATAATACATGTTAATGTGTGAATATTTTATGTGCCATGTTTTGCATACAAATGTGCCTTTCTTCCAAGTAACTGAATGTGACCTAAGCATTATGTTTGTTTACTTAATAAGACTGAAGCAAACATGAGACAAAACAAACAACAGGTTTGTAATCTGAACTGCTGTGCAATTGCAGCTTGCAGAAAAGTGATTTTATGCTAGAGATAGAGAAGTTGTCCCACTTGTGACTTACTTCCAAAGCCTTTGGACTTGTCTTTCAATATACACCCTTCCACTTAGTCTTAGCTCATCCATTAAGCCTTTATTCTTCATGGATGTGATACCTCCCAAGAGGTGGGGCAGTGTTTCTCTGCTCTCCTCCTGGCTTGGAATATCTGCTGCTCCCTCAGGTGTGAGAACCCGTTTTCTGTGCCTTTGCAATGAAGCTGCCTACGAGTGCAGCAATCGGGAGGCACAGATTGCTCAGCCAGTTAATAATTTAGCATGACTTTTTAGTAGCAGTTATGAAAGATGTTAAAATATTGAGCGTGGTGGTGACTGATGTCTCTTTCCCTGGGATGGGCATAGCATAGGGTGCTGCCACGAACTCATGGAAGGCATGAATTATTCAAGGGACCCTCCTTACTAAACACTAGTTAAAGTTTCTGTCTAATAGCTGTTCTTGTTTGGGGTGTCCAAATAACACATTCAGGTTATATTGTTGGTTCATAACATTAGTTTCATTGGTAGACTGAGCTGTAGGTTTTCTTGCTTTAACATCTGTAGAGGAACAGGTATGAGGAGTGTATCTATTTAGGAACAAGATACAACACAACTTTGCCTCATGGAACCAGGGAAAACAGACATACAAGGTCATTTCCTGTAATGATTTGCTCAGTGCATTCTGAGGTCAATCTCTTCTAGGAGTTACCTTCTAGATGAGAAAGACAACTGTGCAGCAGCTAACATCAAGAGAGATCTTTTCAGTTTTCAGTTGCCTACTTTAGGCTTGATGTACGTTACGGAGCTTGGTACTATTGCTGGAATAGAAAGAATGGGTGAGATAAATCATATTTAAAACACAGTTTGGAAAATTGTTTGGAAATAGGTGTTATTCCAAAAGTATACATGAAACCCTGTCAGTAAGTGACATGGTAATAACAGTGTGGAGATGTTTGGAGCTGCCCGGATACTTCTCAGAAGTTTCTAGCAGTTCTCAGAACAGCTAGCCAAAAAGCCCACCCCACTCTTTGTTTTGGCAACTAAATTTGACAGGTGACAGATATTGTTCCTCCACTCTTGGTCCCTTGTCGTTAGTGCCTTTTTTTCCTGTGTCCTTATTTATGAAAATACTTTTCCCCCAAGTATTTCTGAGAAATACTTCAAACTGGTCTTCAGACTCCAAACTAGTTTTGCCTTTTAATTATAACAATTTCCATTAAACACAGCTCTTAACCCCCTCCAATATTGCCTGCCCTGAGAATTCAGTGCCCCATTTACAATTCCATAATCAAGTCTTCTGGATAATCTGTGTAAGGTGTAAAAATCTCATCTTGGCCCCTTTCAGTTTGTTTAGAGTCAGAGCCCTGCAGCTACAGCTGGGTAGGAGGGGGGTGACCACACAGTAAACAGTGCCAAACAATATGCTTGATAAATGGCTTGTACATACTTGGAAAGTAAATGCGCTGGCTGTTCCAGCCGGTGTCTCTCTGGAGAAAGAGCCCTTAGAAATTAAATTTTCAATTAATAGATTCAGATTTATTTGTTTCTTTTGTATTTTCCCAGATTCACTGCCTACTCCGTACTGCTCTTAATTATAGACTTAAATTCAGAATCTGTGTATTTAAAAGAAAAAAAAAAAAAAGCCTTGGAAAAATGTTTTAAAAGCCAAGAAAAGCTGGAATTGTTTTAGTAAGCACGTGGGCATTATTTTAATAATCATGTGTTGCTTTATATTCACATATCCCAGCTCCAAATCTCTGAAGCAGACTGAATAACCGAAAGGATTTTATGCCTGGGCAGACGAATAGGAGAGTTGTGTTGATGGCCGCACAGCAAGGGAATAACTTCTCGTTAGGCATTGGTTTTCAGAAAACGCTGTCTCATTCCCTGCCCGCTGCCGATGCGCACATGTGCCTGTGCAGCAGCTCCAGGGCAGGGGAGCACGGGGAGAGCAGTCAGAGGGGGGCTGCTGGGCTTGGAAGGGCTCCTTTCAGTGGTCTGTCCTTCAGAGGAGTGAAGTGAATTCTTGTTGACTATATTTTTATTAGTTTGTTCAAAAGCTATCAGTGGTATTCAATGGCAGAGATCAGTCATGAAAGACTGCTGAGTGCTGTGCTGGCAGCACTGCTGGCTGTACGTGTGCCTTAAAAACGGCTCGTCCCTCAGCCTTCACGCTATTCGTTCCCTGGCAGAGGAAATTACTCATTAACTATGCAAACGTACATGCAGGGATTCAAGTCCTAAACTGTTTGCCAAGAGGATGTCAGACAGAACTGCTTGTTTTTGTTAGGGCATGAAAATGAACAATATGAGACAGTTCTCCTTTCGGCATTCTGAAGTTTTCATAAGTGGAGAGAGGGAGGATTTCTGTTTATATAGCGCAAGGTTTGATCCTGTTAATGTTAATATTGTTCTCCATACAAAAACTTCCTGAACTAGAGGATCTTTACCAGCCACAAAAGCAGTCTGTCTTTCTTTTCCTTACCTCTCTTTCAAACGTCATGCACCATTTAAATACTTTAATAGAATATGACCAAATCTCACTCCTTTCATCCAGCAAGGTGCCTTTGTCAGCTGATAGTCTCCAGTGTAAGTTTGCCATGAAAGGATGAGGTTGAGGTTTTGTTGCAATCAGGAAAATTAAAGAGACAGAAATGAAGTAAAATCCTGGTTTAGTCTGCTGCAGACACAGAGAAAAGTCAGACAGTAGAGGACAGGAAATCTTGATTTCTGCTTTGCACTGTTTTCTTTCCCTTTCTTCTGTGCTTTGGGAATAGGTAGACTTGAGTTAGGCTTGTCTTGCCCATATTCCAGAATTACTGGCAGGCGTTGCACAGGTTTGCTGCCAGGTGTTAGCCATCAACACCCAAGAGAGGTTTAGGTGTGTGGGGACTGCACCTTTCAAGACTCTCCAGAAACTGTGGTGTTATGCGGCAAGAGACTCGGTGAACAAGCCTGAACAGCCAGAATTCACACTTTAAATCATCAACAGTTGAATGGTTTGTCATTGCACAAATCAAGATGAGGCTTTCTTTTGGTATTACACAGATCAGCTAAATGTTTTTAAGACACAAATTTGTTTACAAAGTGATATGGATGAAATGCAATAGAAAAAAAAAAAGGGGGAACTTAATGTCTACCTTAACCCCAGTGCCCCAAAGTAGATAACAGAGGAAAAGAGGTTGCTGCCAGGTGAGGTGGGAACTCAGGTTCTCTGAATTGCCCATTGGAGGAGCTTCTCGTTAGCTGCTGATTATGTTATCCCATATAAGGGAAATACTGTTTTTTTGGGGATGAAGTTGAGATCCTCACAAAGTCTGAAAGCCAAGGTTGCTTACATTAACTCCTGTTGTTAAGTTTGTCCAAGGCAGGATTGGCAACAAATCAGAGCTGAATCCTCTGCTTAGAATAGAAATAGGATGCCACAGTTGCCATGGGGTGACAAACGTTCAGGAGCAGTTATTGATGCTTACCCTATAGAGATTACCTACAATGTTGTCCTGAGTCCAGAGCTTTCCTAAAAGGGTTTCAAGGTAAAACAATGCCTGTGCAAACTGCCTGCTGCCTTGGGAGGGTTCCAGTGGCATTTAAATGCCTCTTGTGAGCTCTTTTTTGAAGGTCATTGGGAGAGGAAAAGGCAGGAAAGGAGTATCCCACTCGAGTACCGGCTAATTCAGTCTGGTGATGATTCATGTTTCACATCCCAGGACGGCTTGATATTTCATGTATTTATTACCTTGTATAGCAATGCAAAATATGTAGAATTCAATTGTACAGATCACAGTGCAGAACAAGAGCTTAACAAAATCAAAATACACTTCTCATGCAGCCTTATCAGGCTAGGCGTTCTCCTGAAAATGCCAGCAAACCCCACAACCCTGGGAAGTACCGTGCTCCGATTTAATGCTCTTTGAAAGCCCAGTGCAAAAGGAAATGGGCCTGGCAGCAATTCCCAAAGATGGAAAATTTACTTTTTACTGAATGTAGTAAAAACAAGAGTCCTGCCCTGTGCCCAGTGAAATCAATGGGAGTCTTGCGACCGACTCCGAGAGCAGCTAGCTTAAACCACTGGTCATATGATACAATAAAACATGAATATCTTCAGTCTAAGAATGCACAAGGAGCAGAAGCGAGCCCCAGCCGTGCATCTTGGATAGCGGTCAATCAGCCACCTAAAGGAAATTTTGAAAAATGGTAAGAAAAACCTTTTTTCACTCCTTGCTGCAACTGTCTAGAACAATGAGGGCTCTTATAATAATTGGTATGTCGTGATGGCCTGAAACTTGCACTTTTTTTAATTAACAATTGATACATTTATTGGCCTGTCGGAGATTTGGCTACTCTACATTCAAATGGAAATTTGTTCTTCGTTTATAATTAAGGGGACCCATTTGTAAGAAAAAGATTAAGAAATCTGTACGTTATTTTCCAGATCAACAGTCTTTCAGTTCTTTCAGTATGGAGTAAAAAAATGACACCCAAAATTAAAGAAATGAGCTTACTTCCACAGTAAGAACCATGTTTGTGTACATGTCTGCTTGTATGTACAGACATGTCATTTTTTCTTTGGACTTCTGTCTTTTCTCTGCAGTCATTCCCCGTCTGACCCTTCCAGGCTGGTAACTTGGGGCAGCAGTGGCTCGTGGACCACTACACTTCATGATGCTATGGTGTGCTACCCTCACATGGCGCAGTTAAACCTCTGAAGTTCATATTCTGTTTGCCTGGCAAGGAAACGCAGCCAAAGCTGGTCGGGGTTTGTGCTCAGAGACCAGCGCTCTGTGGCTTCCCTAGTTTCAGATATGACACCATTAAACAATAATAAAAGTAGATAATCACTTTGTTGCACCAGAAATTGCTTTCACGGGTGCTTGCACTGAATTTCAGTTTGTGCTAGTGGGACAATAGTTGATTTGAGCCACTCAGAATCTACTTCATAAAACTATTATCTTGAGTTTAACTTCAAGCACATTAGGATATCCAACTGTGATTAACAAGGATACCTTTTGGTATTTTTTCCTAGCGAAGCCTTGAGGCTGGATGGATCCTCTCTGCAAACTGTAAGATTTTCCCCGTGTCAGTATCCAGCTGGATGGTTCTCTGGTTCCGCTGTGCTCTCGGTGAGACCTCTGACGTGAGCAATGGCGTCGGTGTGAAACGTCGTCTCGCTCTGCAGCGGTGGAGCTCTCTCTACAGCAACTCAGAGAAACAAATAGGAAACAGGATTTCCCCCAACAGGCATCTGATTCTTCAGAAATGAACTATTGTAATGTATGTGCAGCTGAGCAAAAAACTGTAATTTATACTTAATGCCTTGAGGGGCCAACTTCAGGCTTAACAAATATGGCAAGTGGGGCTTCCAGCTCCCTTCACTTGAGCACCAAGCTCTAGCTGGTTCCCCTTTTCTCTCAGTATTTACTAGAAATAATGTTCTTGATGGGGTTTTGTGCAGGATGGGTTCTGGTAACTGCCAGACCAAGAAACCTGACCCTGTTTGTTTGCTACAAACACCACCAGCTTTACATGCTCTCCAGCCCCTGGGGACCCAGGAGAGCCTGTGTTTGCCTCCTGCTGCAGCCTCAGGGAGATGCCCTTTCAGGAGCTCAGCTCTTCAGATAAAAAGTCTCCCTCTTCACATGAGAGCATCCTTGAGTGAGAGCATTGCAGCATATTTTAAAAGCTTTATCTGTCTGGAAATTTTCCAGACAGTCCCTTACCTACCGATGTTGTCCTCCTCCTCCTCTCCCCCTCCCTTCTTAAATCTTCCCAAGCAGATCCATATCATTAATATTTCAGTATCAGCTGTTCACAGGCATTGGCTACACTGCAGCGCACTTCATCAATAAGAGCCGGCGAAGGCTGTGAGGTTTGCCACACTGCCTTCATCCAGCGGAGGAGTAAGAGCAAAGGCAGAGACTGGCAGGGAAACCGAGTATCCACCGAGGGTAAGGCTGCATATTGCAGTCCCGGTCTGCAGGTGCTTTTTGCTGCTGTCCCTCACTCAGATCATCCAGGTAATACCCTAGCAAGCAGCAAGAATGGATGTCTTTAAGAAAGGTTTCTCCATTGCTAAAGAAGGTGTGGTGGCTGCTGCAGAAAAGACCAAGCAGGGAGTGACGGAGGCTGCAGAGAAGACTAAAGAAGGGGTGATGTATGTAGGTAAGAGAGAACTATTTTCAGTCTACATTTGAGCATGAGCTGTCACGTAGTTTGTTTCTGAGAAAGTCTGGGGAGATGATATTGTGGCTAAAGCTTAGGAGTGAATGGCAGGAGGTCTGGATAACATCCTCAGCTCTGTCACAGAGTGGCTGTGTAAGCCTGGGGTGCCTCATCCTCCCCGTGCCTCAGTTTCCCCAACTGAAATTAGACATAGAAACAGCCACTACTGTGGGGGAGGCAGAACTAAAACAATGCAAAAGAGCTTAAGCCCAAGTGGAAGGTTTTTGTTACTACTGTTCACTGATTATTTGCAGGGTGAGTCAGTCCTTCTCCAAGCACTGCTGATCTCCACCTCACCTCCACACTGTGAGAGACACACTGAGGTCCCTGAGAGGAGCCAGCAGTGTTATTAAGTGAGGATTGCAGGATGCATCTGTTTCCCCACAAACATGCTGTTTTAGCCTGTAATCCTTCTCCTGTTCACCAACCTGATTCATTCCCCACGTACGCATTAATCTTGCTTTACAAGGGACACCCAAATTCATTTTGCCCACGGGATAGGATCTGGAAAACAGCATGCCTGCTGTCCTGCTAGAGACCTCTCTCAGCTAATGTGCTGTTTCAGAAACCTCCCCTTCAAGGTCACACTTGAAATCTGGTATCTCCACTACCTAGCACAAATAATTATATGGCTGGATGGTCAGATATTCCAGATACTATAAAATCTATGAAGTTTCCCAAGCCTGATTACTTCGGTCCTGATTACTGCACCTCACACAGCTTTTTATGTTTGCCAGATGTAGGAGTGAGGGGTTTTTTTTAGTAGGAAGGTTTACATGCAGATTCTTCCTGCTGTCATGCTGCACCATCTGCAGCTGTATGTAGCTACTGTATTTAAAACAGTTATATAGTTCCTGATATATATTTGGAAATTAAAAATTAAATACAAACTTTATGTGCTGCCGATCTGGTAATGTCTTCATCCTGAAATTTTAAACAGTCAACTATTGGCATGCTGTGAATGAACGTATGTAACAGTTCACATTTCAATTTGAACCTGACTCGCAAGAAAAAAGGTAAACAGCATCCCTGTAAATAATTAAACTAACTACAGTAATTGAAACATCAGCCTGTGAAACGTCACATCTAAGTGCCAAGTTGTGGCATCCCCACTGCTCCGGCTGCTTCCCGATTTGAGCAATGTTAGAAAGGATTATTCCAAATTTTTATACATAATTCCTCACATCTCTGTTCAGTCATGCTATACATCTCCATACTGTGACCTGGTTTTCATTTCTGCAGAGCCATCAGGTACAGAGTCTGCTCATGAGACTCTAACCTTTTCAATAAAGTTTTCTAAAAGCCTTCTGAAAACCAAAATCTCTGAATGAGGAGCAAATAAGGATTAAGGTGAAGATTAAGTGCCTTCTCCTTTTCCTTTTTCGTTTTGGTTTGTTGGGTTTTTTTGTATACTGCCAATTCCTGCCCTGTCACGCACTGGATAGTGCTTTGCTTTGGGGGTGATTCAGTTCCTGTTGCGCACTGGGGGATGCTCAGCCCTTTGGGAAATATTCGGTCTTTCACCGGCAGGAAAAATAAAGGCCAGATGCTGGTTAAGTCAGAAAATTGATTTTTAAATAGAGAAGGTGGAGGCCAGGTATATCAATTAAAACTGAAGGGATTAGTATGTTGTCCGTGCCACCTTTTCTCACTCTATGACACACGACGGGTTAATCGGAGACCTGAACTGTTCCTTCCTTTGCAGAGCCCTATCCCAGCAGCTTGGGCTGGAGCGTTATGTGATGCAACCTGATTTTTTGGATGCTAGGAGAAAATAATACTTTTCAGAAAGTCGGGAAGTTGGTGGTGTTGGTAGTACCCCAAAGCCTAGGATGGATTAAGTGGATCCCTGACTTTTATTCAGGTTTGTGTTAACTCATCACTGACTCTCCAAGGATGATTCCAGACGTTTGGGCACAACCACCACATCTGGTGAGTCACTCGCTGCCGCCCCAGGAATAAAAAATGTTCATGCAGAGGCATCCGCCTGGAGCGGATGGTGTCATCGGGGCTCTGCGGCCACCTCATCCCTTCTCTCTGAGCCGTGCAGGTTCAGTTCCCACAATCTGTGCGCGAGGTGCCTCCCCCCTGTGCTAGCACCGCAATGCGGGCCACAGCTGGGCTGGTTACAGACGCTGCCATCGCTGGGGGAGTCACGAGCCTGGGGTGCTCCTGCCCCGCTGCATGGCGTGCTGAACATAGAGGGTAGAGAAGAGGGTGCACGAAGAGAGAAAAATCCTGTAGCATAGGCCACCTTTGCACTCAGTAAAATCAAAGTCTGCTCTCCAAATTTTAACAGCCCCTGGATATGCTGAAGCAGCTGAGGGCTCTTGGTGGTTAATGTATCCAGAAGTTGTTTCAATGGGCTGCCTTTTTTATTTGGTTTAAATAAGGGGATAAGTGATGCTGAAGTTAATTAATGAAGTTAATGCAAAGCTGCATCAGAGTATTGAGTATAAGGTCATTAATGCTGTTTAATACTATAATTCAGGAAGCCTCAAAAAAGAATGCCCTTCTAGTTTGCCAGAGCAGCTTTCAATCATGCATGTCCAAGAAAGCCCCAACGCACCAAGTGTCACTTAAATGAAGTGACTCCAGCACAAAATCCTGCAGGATTTGTAGCACATCGTAATATCCTTTTCTGCCACCACTCTTCTCCCACTGCACAGCGCTCCACCACCTTGGTTGTACCCTTGTGATACTTAAGCTATTACAGATGACTCACAGTACTCAGGAAAGGCAGGATGCATGAACTTTTAATTCTGTGTACACAAGCCGCAGGCAAAGACACTAATGAGTGAAATGAGATTGAGCATCAGGTGATTGCTTTCTGATTCAACAGATGCGGGTTGTTGGCAAGGGTAGGCGGTGGAAGGTCAGATTTCATGTGGTGCTTGATGGATGCTGAGCCTGAGTCATCGGGTGTGGTCAGGAGACCTGGTTAGGAAGAGGAGGGAAGATCTCCCCGGCGGTGGCACTTCCCACTGCAATCGCTTCTGTCCTGAAATGGGTTCGGGTAACTTTCTTCTGCCTGCATCCCTCCTTTCTGGAATTGTTTTCCAGCAGAAAATATGGCACTCACCCACTCCCCTCCCCTTGCAAAAGATTTGAGCCCAGATAGCCATCTTAAATAAAAAATCTGGTAAAAAAAAAATATACAGAAGTACAGCTCTTGTGTCACTCTCTGTGTTTACTGCAAAACTGAAACACATGCAAGGCTAGTACAGCAAATTATATACTTTGCTTACCTAATAACAGCTCTTTGCCGAAAAAACAGCCAAGAAGGGTTAAACTTGAACATCTGCATCTGATGTGAGAAGATCTTGCATGTCACATCAATATTGTGGCAGTCTTTTATTGGAATGGCAGTGGGAGGGGGAGCGAAGCAGGATGGCGGCTGAACCGAGCTGTGTGCGTTCGGCCCGATCAGGAGCTCTCGGTCATGGCTCGAGACTTGCACCTTGCACCTGTGCTTCTGTACACGTTTGTGTACAGAAACTTTCATGGGCATTGTTATTAAATCCAGTTTACAGCAGTGCATATGTATCCTGTGCATCATTAGGAATTGCAGTTTACAGCAGTAACACGCATAAAGTACAAAGATTTCATCTCTTCAGTTTTAACTCAGTTGGGGAGGGTGGAGTGAAATGTTGTGGGCATATTGTAATAGAACAGCTTTGTTCTGCCCCAGGGAACCAGTACAACCACCAAAATAAATCAACAATTAGGAATTACGTTTGATAATACATAACATGCATCAGGCAGAACAGAGCAGGGCTGGATCTGTTGTTATCAGGGCGCTGCACCTGGTTTGTTTTTCAGGCTGCTAATGAGAATGTGATGTGGTTTGTAGCTGATTTCTCCCATCACACCCATGGATGCTCTAGCACCTCTGGAGTTAAAGATCTGCCTGGCTTTCTATTGCTGTCATTCTGACGATTGGCCATAAAAATCCTTTTGTTGTATCAGTATGGGAAACTTGAAAAGAGCCTGCATAGATGCAGATGATTTACAAAATACAGTAAGGTGGGACCAGTGGAACCTTTTGGCACGTGTTTATTTAACTTCCAACAGAGATAAATTTGATCCTTTATTTTTGGAATGTGAAAAAGCATCTAGTTTGGGGGGGAGGGGAGGGCGGGGAGAGGGGAGGCTGCCCATCTACCATATAACTTAACATACGTGCTGCAGTTTACAAATCAAAGGGATATGTAACAGGTCACTTCAAGCTTGGAGGAAAACCACAGAGGCTAATTATTCCTTAAGGGCTACTTGTGTTGTGAACTGAATGCCCTCACATCCTGTTAGCTTTTCTGCCTTCAGAACAGCACGATAAATTACAATGTAAGCATACATATGGTGTACTTTCAAAATTCGAGATAAAAACATCTACATTCTGTGTATTGCTGCAAGCAGGCACTTACAGCCTAGGCTGAGGCACTAAAATGGGAATCTAGTAATTAGGTATGTAGTAGGTGGGTGGTGGTTCTGCAAATCCAGCCTCGAATCTTTACTAGAGGTGTAGAATGAAGCTTTAAATGACCACTGCAACCAAGTATCCTGCTGAAAGGCAGAGGAGAGTAACAGATGTGACTTCTTGTCTTGAAAGACTGAAGTAGGTGAGAGTTTGCCAGGTGACATTCATTTTTACAATTAGGTTAACATTGATTTATCTTCACTTGACTGTTCTTTTCATTTTGGAAATACTCCAGGGACAATTTTTCATACTTCAGCATGGTATAATCAAGATTTTTAAGGTCTAGACACCTCCTGACAAAGTGCAGTTTAAGTTCTCCAACTCCCAACAAAAAGGGACTCATTGACTATATTGGGGAAGGAAGCTGGTCCCTTCTGCCAGTGCTGCAAATGGCTTGTGTCTTAGCAGGAGGTGCTGGCACCACAGGTCCCCACCGCACCCAGTAAGAACAGGAAGCTGCCTGCGTCCAGAAACCAGGGGGTTCTTTGCCAGGTAGCACTGATGGACCGTGTGTTTCCTTTCACAGGTACCAAAACCAAGGAAGGTGTAGTGCAAAGTGTGACCTCAGGTAAGAGCGCAGCCCTGAGAGGGATGTGGAAGTCTGTGATGTGTTGCTGGACCTCTTGATAAGGCCATCATTCCTGCCAAATGGAAGGTCTCTAGGGACTACTGCTGATCTGCGTGACCTTCCATTTGATGAATGGACAATGCTTGCCAGGAGCAGGTCAGGGTCTGGCATTTGCAGTCTGTGTGGATGGGAGCAAATATTGAATCAGTAGAACAGGTCAAAAAATCTAACAAATGTTACTTGGCAGACTTAGATAATTCACAGCAATTTAGACATTTCACAATGCTAAAGAGTGCTGCTCAGCATGCAGAGAGGATTTACTTGCATCAGGTCCTGCTGGGCCAAAACTGTGGCCTTTGGGAGACTCCTGTCAGGCAGTCACAGTCTTGGGGACCCTAAGGGATCCTTCTAGGTATCCCAAGCTGCAAGACAGGGCAGCTGTCTGGACTGCCGTGAAGAGAGATTAATGGATCCTTTTCCTGGAGAATTTCATGACTGAATTACTTTTTTTGTTGTTGTTTTTTTTTCTACCCAGGTGTATTAAATCAAACAGAATGTACCTGGGGAGAGGTCATACGCAGTCTGCAATGCGAAATACCTTATTTGTGCAACTGTCTCTTAGCAGCTTACGGTGAATTTTTCACTCTCCAGTTGCTCACAAAGACCGACAGGCTGCAGTGCTGCTCTCTGAGCAGCCAAAACCCTCACGTACATGATCTAAAATCAGACGTGATCTCATATTAAGAAATCCAAATAAGGACTGTACCGGGGCTGGTTTCTTCTCTTACCTTGGTACAATCGTTTGCAATCCGTTCCAGTGAATTTGGCACCTTTTGGCAGCGCCTAGCTCATTGACTTTCTGCTTTTGTTGAAATCCCAGTTGCTGAGAAGACCAAAGAGCAGGCCAATGTGGTGGGAGAAGCAGTAGTAGCCAGCGTGAACACAGTGGCAAACAAGACCGTAGAAGGAGCAGAGACCATTGTGGCCACTACAGGAGTTGTAAAAAAGGTATGTTCGTTTCTTTGGTGATGCACAGGACAGAAGAGTCATAAATACTGCAAACATTTACAGCTGATGGTTTTACCTATTTCATGAGAGGCTTTCAGCAATATCTGCTTTTATATAATGCCTAATATTATTGTATAATACTTTATATATAATTACAGAATTGTTTAGTTTGGAAGAGACCTCTTGAGATCATCTAGTCCAACTCCCTTAAGGTCAATGAGAGCAGGTTGCCCAGGACCACGTCCAGTTGGGTTTTGGACACCTCCACGGATGGAGACTCCACAACTTGTCTGGGAAACCTGTGTCAGCATTTGACCACCCTCAGGAAAAAAATAGTGTTTCCTTGTGTTCAGATGGACACATTAGTCAATTTTTGCCCATTGCCTCTTGTCCCGTCAGCGGGCCCTGCTGGCAAGAGTCTGGCTCCCTGTGTTCTTATGAATGTAGAGAAGTGTTATGCCCAGGGACTTGAGCAGAAATGCAGCCAGGCTGCAGGGAGCATCCAGGCAGGGTCAGAGCTCTGTGATGTGCCGGGTGTGAAGGAGCAGCATCTCAGCGCTTGCCCTCACACCTGGCCGATGCCCATGCAACACGCAGCCCTGGCCCTGGCCCCAGCAGCTCTGCAGGCAGCCAAGGGCAGCAGCAATTCCGGCAAAGCCTGGTTCCAGCAGAGAGCCTGACCGTCCTTCTCTGCTTCGTGCTGATTTTGACAACAAGCAAGTGGTTGTTGATAAAGGCCGCGTGACCCAAACTGTGCGGATTAAGCCAGATTCAGACAAGGCGTCTTCTGTCCTCCAGACTAATTTGACAAACTGGGTTGTTTCGAGTCAGGGGATTAAGGGACACGTGAAGGAGCAGAACAACTCCCTAGAAGAAGGCAAAGTTGATCATTAGAGAAGATGCTTTCAATGGGTGGTAACAAGCAGCAACCATTTGTACAGAACATGAGGGTAATACTTGGCAGCTCTTTGGTAAGCCCGGGTGCGTTGCCCCTCGTGAGGGAGCTGTGGTCAAGAGCGTTGATAGCGACATGAGCGAGATGAGTCACGACAAACCCAAACCCAGAATCAAAGCGAAGCGAGGCTGGCCAAAATTGTTTCAATTGTTCAGACAGTCGGCTGATGAATTTCCTGACCTGCACGTAAACACATTGTGATGTGAAACAAAACTTCTACACGCCATATAAATCCTGAGAGAATAGCCTAACAAAAGAGGAGAACAGCAGCTATGAGTGACGCAAAATGTCCTCCTGAAAGCATGTGAAAAGGCCAGATACAGAAGTTCGGCTAAGCCCTTGGGATAAGAGTAATCTCTATTCCCACAGACAACAGCAGTTAGGCTGCAGGAGTGCAACCCGTGATTCCTAATTCCATGGGGCCAAGCTACCCCCTTGACCTTTTGACTGACCAGGCATGGGGTGGTTGATCCAGGAGACCCAGGAGTTTGCTGATGGGAGGAATCTGTCCTGCAGATACCAAACTGTCTCCCCTTCTGGCAAGGACCAAGCAGCAGCAATCCTCTTCCACTTCAGTCCTAAATGACAGCTCCTCCATCAAACACTGATGAGCTACAACTTACAGGTTTTAGTTTCACAGCTCAAACCGGTCAACATTGTCTGTTTCCACCCTTGAACAGGTAGTACCTTAGAAAACCAGCGATCCCTTCACCCTAGTAATGGTTTGAGATTATGCAGATTGCAGGCAATATACAAAAACTGTGAGTTTTCCAGAGGGTTGAAGCATTAAGCATCTGAACTGTCATTCTGGCATCTTCTGGCAACGTCCACCTGCTTAGAGGTAAAGTGGAGATTGAATAAGAAGAAAAAGAAAAGTGGGATGTGTCCCATGCCGATGGCAGACTGAATGAGGGAGCCAGGAAACTGCTTTGGGTACAGTATCATGGTGTCATGCCAAATACCAGAGGTGGGCAGCAGAATGAAAATGGGAGGAGAAAAGCAAGGCGAAAGAAGTCACAGGAGAAAGAAATTCAGGAAAAATGTTTGTTTCTGTGAAAGAGAGGGGTTATCTACTCTAGCATTTTACTTCAGCTTAAATCATTCTTAATTCTTAATACTTCAGCTTAACCATTCTATGATTCTGTGAAATTAGGAGTGCAAATCTTCTAGCCATCCTCACTCACCATACTTCAGTTGCATCCACTACATACCCTTGGGATAGCAATGACATAGAAGATGGAGCTCTGGGTGCATCCCAACTGCTAATGGGTTAATAGCCACGGGGCCAGAGCTGCTCTGGAGTGAGGGCCCTGAAAGGAGCCGGGGGCTTGTGCCGGGTTCTTGGCACCAGCTGTTCTCTCTCCAGATCTGCTCCTATTGTGCTGCACAATTTGCTAATGGAAATAGAGCCAGGGGCTGCCAAGGGCAGCACTGGGCACTGTGATGCGTTTGAGAGACCCACTGGAGATAAACTAAGAGTGATAAGGTATAGCCGTTTAAAAAAGAAATATCTACTGTTAAAATCTTGCAATCCTGAAATTATACACATCAGCTTTCCATCCCCTGAAGTTTGAGACCGCTGTTGTATCCAGTCCTGAGGCTTGCTCGTGCTCCATCCTGTCCTCCTTTTTAATTGCAAAGAGCACTTGCTCGTGTCTTTTTTCTATTTCCAACGATGTCCAGTATTGTTCCCTGCTGACTTTATAGAGGGGTTGTTCAAAGCACCAGGGGATCTGCGTGAATACGTGGTGAGCGCTGAGCGGTGCTACAGGATGACTCGAATCTGGGGAGTCGAGTGGCCTAGGAGGCATGTCCCCAGCTCAGCATTCCCAGTATTAATATCAATTATGGAGAGCTTGTTGACATTTAATCTGTGCATTTGACAGCTGGGATCAGTGACAGGCACATACTAGCAAGGAGTGGGGAACTCTAAGGATGCTGGATTAAGTTGTGCTCCGGGGCAGCAGCCATGGGGTGGTTGAGCTCTGCGGGCGTATCAGATGGCAACTTTGGCCACAGGGAAGAATCCAGCCCTTCGTGGAACATGGCAGGCACTGAAATGTGGACACACGTGGGGCAGCTGGCAGCCCGCTGCTTCTTGATGTTCTCGGTGGGAGCACTCGGAGCCAGGCAGAAGGAAACGGGGCTGAGGTAATTGCACCTACAAGGAGGTGCCAAGTGCCAGACCTCAAGTAGCGTTGGCATTGCCTAGCAGGGCTTTGGCACTAGCCTGGTCTCTGCTTACTGAGTACAAGGAAGTATTGACTGTTTTGGAGGAGATTTAAGTATTAAGTAGAAAATACGTAAATTAAAAGACTACAAATCCTTCACAATTTTTTGGTCCTCAAACCAGGACGCTGATACGCAAAGGAGTGAGACCCATCTGTAACGTGCTTGGTCTGCGGCTCTGCTCCCACCCCAGTCCCTGGGGTTAAGGGATTTCAGTGAGATAGCCACCTACTAAATATCCCTGTCTTGGAGAGGATTAATTCCTTGTCTGCATGACACAGCACAAAGTTTGCTGCATTGCAGACACCACGTGGCTGGGAGCAAGCGCGTGTATGTACACACACTCACAAAATGTCCCTCGGGGGCTGGAGGAATTTCCCTGGTAGCTGACGCTTCCCTACGCCCTCCACCTAGATCTTCCCTTTAGATCTATTTGCCCTGTCAGTTTGTATATGGTTTAGTTGTCAGTTCATGGCTCTGTCGTTTTGAATTGGTTTTGATCTTTTTGTTATTTCACTCCATTAATTATTTGAGCAGTTGTCAGTTACGTGCAACCGCTGGGTGCGTTTGTTGGATGTTTCTCGCTGCGCGTGATCCAGCGCACGTGTGCCATACCCCTACCCAGCTCATCGCTTTCGTAACCACTGCACATTTTGAATAAGAAAGGTTGACGTTCGTGGCCTTATTTCTGTTCAGTTAAACTCTGTGATGCCACCGACACGAAGGCAGTCGCACCAAAGGAATTAGAAGCAGCAACTGATGAGTGACCTCCCTGTTGAAGTCAGTTTGGGCAGGGCAAGTGCTACTGGGAGAGAGTGTCCTGGTTTGAGGACAACCAAGGGCATCTGAGAGGCCTTCGAGGGCAGGGTCGCTAAGCAGGAGGACCAGGGAAATTAACAGCTGAACTACCTTACAATTAAGTAGAAGAAATACTTGAAACTCTTCCCCTTTGTATTTAAGCTTTATCCATCATGTTTAAGCTTCACTGTACTTCACTGATGCCGTGATGAACCCTGATGGTATCCTTCAGCGTCCCATGGAGCAGGGGAGACTGCAGAAGCAGTATGGGGTGGGGTAGTCTGCCTACAGGCACTTCTTCTCTGCTTCCCTCTCAGTCTCATTAGTGCATCCAGGCGTACGTTTTTCACATGCAGAATAGCTGAGTTAGCATCACTGGTGAAGCCTTAAAGTCTACAGGACTGTGTGTGGGCTTCATCGCTAAAGGCTGTGCCCCAGTAATCCTGTAGGACAATAATGTAAACATCATTAAATATGTATTATTTGTATTAGCAGCCCCTGGAAACCCTAGGAGTGTCTGGCTGTGAGCTGGATGAAAACAGAGCTACCCTAAGAGTCTACTTGGATTTGTAGGGTAAGACAGGAATCCTGTGCTCCTGTCTGTCTGTCCTGTCGGTGGGTCCACTGGCTTTAATCACGGGTTGACCTCTTAGTCAGAGCTGTCAGCATCACTCTGAGCACATTCAGCCCGAAACCCATCCCAGGACAGCCCATCCATAGGACGTGTCAGGTTGCCCGAGGGTTTGCAAGGGAGTGGTTTGGGGATGCTGCCAAGGAGCATTGCTTTTGCTCCAACACCCAAGGTCACAAGCGCTACAGGAGGCTGAACCTTTCCCCGCCTTATGCAATTGATGTCCCATTGCGGGCTGTTAAATTTGTAGCAGATTAGGTTGCCAGTGAACCTCTCTGGTTTTACAGCCTTAAACTAATAATAATAATAATGAGAAAAGAAATCTTGCTCGCTACCGAATTTGTTGAGTTTTTGATGAGTAATGTTTCAGCATAAAACATTTAGATTCTGTGTGTTTTCTCTGTCAGATAAGGAAGATAATCCTGATTAGCTTTTTTATCTCAGAATTTTGGGGGATGGTGAAAAAAACTCACTGGCCTATAACATAACATGGATAAAAATATAAATTCCCTTTATGTATGGACTCAGCTAGCAGAACATACAACACAGTTGCTGAGCTGAAAAAGAGAATTCCATAGAATCCATGAAATAGAGACATCTGAAGAATCAAATTGTAATATTTTTTTTTTTTTCAAAATCTGTGGACTTTTAAAATCTGTTTTTAAAGAACCATATCTGAACCCAGGAGCCTACAGTATGCTCTATTTAAGACCTCTTAACATTGTGCAGGAATATTTATATAAATAACGTCCTAATTTGTTGAGTTTTTCACTAGTGATACCTGAACATGTAACTATGTTCCATAGCCTTCGTGAAACATTGTATTTTTTATATAAGAATCTTCTATAGTGTATATATTCTATATAGAAATATATTTTTATATATATATAAAATACTTTAAAACTTTTATAACATTCCTGTAATGAATTCTAAGGTCTTGTGTTTCCCTTAATTATTATGTTAAACTACTCACTTTTCTCTAATCTCTAGCCAAAAAGATTCAACACACCCCCCCCCCAAAAAAAAAAAAATAGAATAAAAGAGCCCATAATAAACTAAACCAATTTTTTTCTCATTTTAAATGCTTTTTCTAAGACAATACATAATTTCTGAGGGGAAAAAAAAAATCTGCTTGCCATTTAAGAGCAGGAAGAGCGTTACTAATTACTTCATGGTTGCAACTTGCCTTTCGCTTAGAACATTTTATCCCTTTTAATGAGGAGATGAACACTGAAAGGAATGGCAAAGTCCTCGCTGTCCTCCAGAGAAGCTGGATTGTCACCCTTGCTTTCTTGCCCAACATCACGCTGTGAGTCACTGTTACAGCTGGGGTTGGTACCCAGGAATTTCTGGCTTTCCATCCAAAGTGGAGACCCTTACATCACATATTTCTCCTCTGTGTATTATTTTCCTGACTAGTCACCAAACTCCCCAGCCAGCTAACGCCCCGCTGAAGAATGCAGCCCTTCCTCATCTCATGCTCGCTATTCTGGGCAGGGTGGGAAGCGCGTGAGAAAAAGGCTGTGAGGCGACATCCCTAACACGGCCTGACACTTCTTCATCCTGCGATTGTGCCCGGTTCCTCCACCACGGTTTAGAAACACTCTCCAGAACCGTGGTTGCTTCCCTTTCTAAAAACAGATGGATGAGTCACTTTTATCCTTCTGGAGCAGAGTCTTGGCAGAGAGCATGATTTAAGGGATATAATAAGCAGCACAATAGCTGAGCAGGGATTCTTCAGCCCACCCAGCGCTCTCAGACGCAGTGTCCTCAGGATGGTCCTGAGGAAGAAATCCACTTTTCCATGACTGTTTCCACATCTACCAGAACTGAGCTCCCTGCCCACAGGAAGAGTAGGTGGTCACGCCCTGTAGAGAGATGGGGTGCCCTGCACTTGTCCTTGTATCCCTATGGGCTGTCCCCCCGTTTTCCCAACGCAGCTCAGTGCTTTCAGCAGTCGCCTTCGATTCACCTTCAGTTTCACAGGCAGCTGGTAACCTCATCTGCAAAATCCTACGGAGCGCCTGCTGTTGCAACTATTGTCATTGGCTTGCACTGCAGATTTCTTTTCTTTCCACCTAATAATCCAAAAAACTGCTTGTAAACCTTCAAAATACAATTTGAGGCTCTTTACCTCCTTTGACCTAATGTGTACTGTTGTGTCCCTTCTTATGGCTCTGTACTCATGTAAAATGTTTTAAAGCCACAGACTGGATCCTGAGGCCAGATCAGGCTCCAGAAATTCAGAGTAGTGAGCTCTGTTTGCTGACAGCAGGAGAGTTCACTTGTTTCGCAAAGGCTGTGGCTGAGTGGCTCCATCAGAGCGGTACCCTGTCCCCGGCAGCCTCGGGTCCCTGCCGCGCTGGGAGCTGGAGACCAGAAACTGGCCTCCGTGATGCACACAATTGGATGTCATTCGGTTACCTGGGCTTTCTTAGCACAGGTCAGGCTGACAGTAGCAAGAGTCATTTCAGCCAACAACATGATGCAACTTAAGGGCACGTTTCTTAGGAAAAAAAAAAAAAAAATCACACCATGCTTTTCATATGGAGACAGTCCCGGTGCATGGCTCTCGCTGTAAACAAGCTAATTGACTCTCGGCAGGGAGGTGAAGGGAATGCCCGGAGCTGCGACGGACATCAGTACTGGGCTGTGGCTCGTATTTTGGCCATTTTCTTTCTTTAGTAGATTAATCTCTTAAGGTATGGAGAGCAGGAAGCCTGTGGCAGGACAATCAGGTTGCAATGCTTCCATCTCCCAGCTCCCCTTCCTGCCAAAAATGGATCTGAAGTCCAATTTCCAGCTTAAATTTTCTTGACATCTACCTTATATCTATGTAACTCTGTGAAATATGTCTATTTTTTCCTTTTTATTTCACATCACCTCTTCTTCCCTAATTCAGTCCCAAGCGTAGCAGGAGTGTTCTCCTACTGATGAGAGCGGTTGTGACTGGACGAGACAATGAAGAGTGGAGCCCCCCAAAACACATGGAGCATAAAGTTCTGTTTCCAGTAGGTTTGACAGGGACATTTGATTTGTGCTGCGTCAACAGCAGCACCAGGGAAAGCGGTGGCCTCATGTTTCCAAAATATTGAAATTGAAATTCAAATTATATATCTCACTTGCATGCAAAATTGACTTTCCCTTTATGTAATAAGTTTGTCCCAGGTTCCTTCTATGGTGCCCCTGACTTTATGTGGGAAAGAGAGTAAAACTTCGGGGATACTGCTGGGTATGTGTGTTCAAAGGGAACAGAGAAGCTTTGTAATTCTAGCAGAGTTCCCTGCTGATTTGGGGCTGGACTGTGGAGGTCCTTCTATTCCTGCTTCCCCCTGCTCTTTCTGACTGGTTCCACAAAAGTGCGTTTCTGCTCTCTGTCCGTCCCCTGGGCATTGTCTTCTCTTCCCATGTGGCAAAATCATGTTTAAAGTAATTGCCTGGTAATAAAATCTTTTCCCTTCTTCTTTGAATAGGAAAATGGCTGAAAGATAGCTAGAAGAGCCCAAAGTGCTTCTGAAAATGCTTGGACTTCAAACACAAAGGAAAGCTTTTCCTTTGATAATGAAACTTTATCTGAGGCCTGACATCGATGCCTGCCACTGCAATATTGCTACATCTGAAATTAGTATTAGTCTATGCAGTGAGTGCTTAGAGTAAGGCAATGTAGGGAAAGGCTAGGCATAATCTGTCTTACTCCAGGTAAATTTATTTGTTGTTCCCAAATTTCTCCACATTGAAGGGGTCAAAACTCTGTTTGGTTTTGGTGACAGGAAAGAAAATTGCAGAAAATTAACGTGGGTTTCTGTATGAAAAAGATCCTAAATGAGGCTGTAAGAAATTGAATTGCTTTTTCACAGACATCTGCTCTAACATGCTGCACAAAAAATGGATTTTGAGCAATATTTGCCATCTCTTAAACCCGGTATTTTATTCGTGTGTGTAATGCTCAGACACGTTTCGTACAGTCTGCTCAACTAGTCTGTCTGAGATCAGGGGGATGACTCTGCGTGCGCTGGCAAGGACAAACGTCTCACTTGTGACTTGGCAGGAGGACCTGGCAGCGCCGCAGCCGCCTGAGCAGCCGGGGGCAGCGGGAGAGGGGGCTCCGGTGGCCGGCACCGACAGAGGCGGCGAGGTAAGTGACGTCCCGGCGGTCCCAGGGCTCGCGAGATCGCACCTGGGTTACTGATTTTCCTCTGGACAATCTCCCCTTTGCTTTCTGTGGTCATAGATCTGCTGCAGGTGAAGCCCATCAGTATTCCCATTTTCAGGAGTTATTCGATAAAACCTGAGCCCGTGTGACCTCACTTTTGCCACTTCCTTTTCCGGGACCAGGAATTTGTTGTGAGTGACAGATCGCACAGACTGAACCGCTGCTTGATTTGGGCATGTAAACACACATATAATAGTTAATGTTATCCTGTGCTTTTACCGTCACACAGAATAGCTTTTCTCTGGTTCTAGCCATGATTTAGAAGAGCTTTTAGCTACCAAGTCAGATTTTTCTATAGATTTTTAGATAACAAGCTAGATTTTTCTATAGATTTTCCCATATTAGTTCTTTTCATTTTTGATCTATTCTACCTGCAATGTCCTTTTGACGCCCTGGATCAAATGTCCGTCTCTGGGAGGACGACCTCTTACTGCCCAGCATGGAATTCCCGTTCTGGTTTCGGAGCTAGGGGCTCTGGCTGCCCGCTCCGCAAGCCCCGTGGCACCGCACGCACCCACCCTCCCTCCCCAGTTTTCAGCCTCTCTGCAGCTCTGACTTGCTTCCACCGTGCCTGAAGCTCCACGGCTGGCACCTACCGCCCTCCGCCAGCCATCACCTACCACCCCCGGTGCCAGTGCTACCACTTGCGCGTCCCAAAAATGAACCCTGCTAATCCGGCTGACTTCATGGCTGCGCAAGTGCTAACATCGGGCTGCGTGCCGGGGCGGGAGGCAGAGCCGGCAGCAGAAAGCAGGACATTCCAGCCGGTGGCAGCTCGGCCCCGCGTGAGCTCGGCTTCCACCACGTGCAAAATCACACCCACCTTCTCCCCGTGGGCCTGAGTTAGAGAGGAGTGTGTCTGGTTCCCAGAAGGAAGGGATAATTCATTTATTTTCCATCAGGTTTTTATGTGGTGACTGCCAGCGTAGATTTTTCTCCTAATTTTATTTATATATGTTTTCCGCTGGAAATATTTAGCTGTTTTCCTGTCTGTCTTCTCTCACAGGGTGAAAATGAAGGCAATTAATCAACTTAGGGACTTCGAGCTCAAAAGAGAACATTCCAATAGCATAGATGGAAATATTAGCTGGCACTACAACAGGAAAATCCCGCTCTCCATAGACTATCTACGTTCAGCTCTGTAGCCTTTCACTGCCCTCGTAAACCAACCGTACAATATATGTAAGCCAGACTCCTCCGATTGTAAGTAAAGTGCAGCCGTGTACCAGGGTGTGTGTCTCCCTCCCCACCTCCCTCCTGGCTTCCCGACCCGCTCGCTTCACCTGTTTTGGTCAGACACACTGATCCGTGTCTCGCATCCGTCCGCACGGGCACTTGGGATCTCTAGGTATTGTGGAATTTTATTTTTTTTTTTTAACTAATAAAAAGGTGTTTGAAGAAGTTTTTTTGTTTTGTCAGTTTTATTTGCGCATTTTAGACATTGATCCTTGCAAACCGATGAACTCTTCCTGTAAAAGCGTGGTATTAAAATACAAGCATCTCAGGAGCTTGAGGGCCTTAGATCATGATGTAAAAGATGGGGAATAATGAAAAAATTGTATTTCTGAAGTCAATAGCGTAGGCAGGCCAGTATCCTGCCTCTCAGGGCCGAGAAATAGAGATTTCACTTTTTAAATACTCCCTCATGTTTAAGAGACAGTGCATGGGGGAAATTGGAAAAAAGAGGGCTTTGTAAAGGAACAAGAAAGTCGTGCTGAGCTCGGTTAGCATTTGTTCTTTGCTGTTTATTCTGCTTACAGCAGAGCTTGGAAACTCTATCCTGACATCTTCTGGGGGTAACGAACAGCTAGGAGGTAATTAAAGACACATGATGGGCACTGACCTGTTAGATCAGAACTGCCTCACTGCTGGCAGGGGCAGGCAGGATTCCTGCGAAATACGTGAGTCCGATAGCAGGTGCCCACGGAGAATTGCTGGTGCCAAGCGAACACCGGGGCTGGTACCGGTTGCAGCAGCCGGTCAGTCTGCAGAGAAGGTGCTGGGTGAGAGCAGGAGAAACCTCCCACCTTCACAAACATAGAGAATGGGAAAATGTTGCTACAAGCTCATTGCTATAAATAATGAAGAATGAGTTCAAAGCACAATTACGGAACTAAAAATGGGGTCTTTTATTCACCTACAGTCAGAGCATCCACGAATCCATGAGAAGCCAGTATAAACTGATGTAAGCTGCTTCAAAATCAGACTGTTACTTCTCATTAAGCTGCATAATGATGGTGACCATGGAAAGTATTACCGGAGACACCTGCTGTAGCACAGAAGGATCTGGCAAGCGTGATGTGTCAGCCTCTCTCATGTTGACAGTGCTTACAGAGACCATGGGATTTCCATCCGATGTGGATGCTTGATCTCGGCAAGGAACGGGAAATAAAGAGCCCTAGCAGAGATAACAAGGCCCCTCAAAGGAAGTTATATCCAATATGTGCATACTCTTTTCTGATGTCCTGCAAAACACCTGCAGAACTTGCCAATTAAACAGAGTAGCTAAAATTGAGGCCAAGGTAAGGTAAGGCTGTGATGCTCGTGCCCAGCAGCAGGAGGCTGGAGCCTGTTCTTAGTGCTCACTAGAGAGAGGCAGGTAAAAACCTCTCTGGTCCAGAGCTTTGCTTTATGGGGATACAAACAAGATGTTCTGCCAGCCAGAGGGAAAGAGGTGCCAAGCGCCCTCGGTAGCAGCAGCACATGGGGGAGGCAGGGGCGGGTATCAGCCGGGCCAGGCTGTGACTCAAGGCAGGAGTGAGCTTCTCCCCGGATCCCTGTCTCTCAAGAGGGCTTCACCCCTGGTTCAAAGGGACTTAGGCCACGAGAGAATTACAACTGCTGAGCTAAGAGTGCAGGGACGCTGCCCTGTGGTAGAGCTACTTAGCTGCTTAGGAGGGTGGCTTCGCAGTGCTCCACATGGATCTGCTGTGCTACCGCACCTTCTTCCCTGTGGGAAGGAAGGGATTTAACTGGTATTTACACACCTATATCTAGAACCTAAAAACACTGCTCAGCTATTGCCTAACATATGGGCACTGACAGTGTCTGAATGTTTCCTAAAGATCTGCCTCTGGGCTTGCTGGCTTCTTGAGTCACCAAGCACCGTGTTGTGCCCGGGCTGGACGAGGGCTCGGCACCTCCCTGCCGTAGCCCCTGCCCAGGTCTGGTCTAGTCCTGCTGCCGTCAGAGCTCAGAGGAGCATTCATGCATCTGGCACAAGGCAATCACAAGCCTTAAAGCCAGCGATCGGGCCATGTGGTTTCTTCCCGTGTGAGCATCCCGCATCAGGGAGCAGGAACAGGGCAGTGCTGTGGCCGTGCAACGGCTCGGTGAGCCTCAGCTTCCTCCGTGTTCCATAGCGACAGAGTTTAGTGGTGGGTTTGGCAGTGTTAGTTTAATGGTTGGACTTGATGATCTTAAAGGTCCCTTCCAACCTAGACGATTCTATGATTCCACTCTTTGCTTCCCAAGGCTGGCTGTTGCCCAGCCAGGGAGAGCAGAGGTGCCAGGCTGAGCCACCTTTGGCAGAGGTAAGGAAGGTGAACATTCATTTCTCCTGAAGTCAAAGGGTCTGTCATAAAAGAGACAGAGGATTATATTTTAATTAATTAAACCTTGTTTTATATCTGTTTGTTTTACTGCATGGAAAAGAAGTCTGTACTTTCAGTAAGTATTCAGACAAGCATAACGAGAGGTGATGGAAGAAAACTGAAAAATGGAAGGATGGAGGACATGCATCAGTAAACATCCCTCAGGAGAAGGGATGCTTCTTGGGGAAGGATGCTTTCGGAAGGGAGATGCCAGGAATCCCCCTGCCCCAGGTAAAAGATGATGAAGGCAAGCATTAGCAAAATCATTTTTTGCTGACAGGTCATGGTCTAGGCAATCAGGAATTTCTTTTACACATCTCACACTGTGATTTACCTAAACAGACCTTGTATGCTTGATACCTCTCTCACAGAAGCTGTTAACTTAATCCCACTGTGACGAGACAGTGCTCAGTGCCAGGCGCAGCAGGGCCATAGTCCGTCCCTGATGATGTGACTCCGGGTGCTCTCACTCAGAGCTCCACAACCCAATGAGCCAGGAACAGCTGCTGCCAAATGTTGCCTCAACTTTGCCATACAAACGACCAACAAAATGCTGAAAAACGGGGTTTTTTTCCCCTTGTAACAGCAAAATTTACTTACCGTATAAAACTGCATTTAAGCTTTATTAAGTAATTTTTCTGATGCAGTTCATAGCCTTTGAGAGCTCCCCCCTGTTATGCTTTAGCCAAGGGCTAAAGGGCGTGCAGGGCCCGATTTTTCAAATACGTTTTTCTGGGATGCAGAAGAGAAAGCAGTGGATCTCTCTGGAATATCTCAATGTGCATTCCGCTAGTTTAAATGCAAATCAGGTAATAATACACCTCTTAAAATCCCACTTCATCTGAAAGTCCTATTTTCTTGTCTGCATAATGCGTGTCCTAAAACTGAACTCAAAGAGCACCTGATTAAAAACTGAAGGGCTGGGTTTTTTTAAGACTGTTCTCTGTAAAATAGATACAATCACATATTCTCACCACTTTGAGACTTTTTTTCTATATTGAAACAGCTTATTTCAAGTGTTTCATAAATGCATTGCAAGCCTACCGGATCACAAGAAGCTACTCCATACCGTTAATAGCATGCCAGAAAAAAACCCCTCAGATTAAAGCTCAGCTTTCTAAATGTCAGATAAAACCCTGCCTGCGTGACTTTGCGCGGGTCTGTTTGTTAGCAGCGCAAAGTTTCTCTGTCAAGCTTTGGCACTGCATTTTTGGGTGGATTCCAGCATGGGAGGGAAGCAAGCTTGGGAGCTCTGCTTCTCCACCTTTCCTCTCCCACGGAGCCCCAGGTGGGGTCGGCAGCACGGCCGTGTGCCAGAAGGGTAGAGCCAAGGCGCTTCTTCCTCTCAGTGTGCCTAGAAAAATATACAAAGCTCTCCTGTAGACCTTACCCTCGGGTTACATCCCAGCTCACATTCTTGGCTTTCCTGGCCACCCCTGGGATAGGACCGGTTATTTCTTTCTTTAGCCTTGTGCCAGATCTTAAGGTGGTGGTCAAGGCTTTCTCATCTTTTTACCCCTTATAGTTTAAAGATCAGACTTTTTTTTTTTTTTTTTTTCTTTCCTAATACTCAGCTGCAGGATATCATGAGACTCCACAAAAATCCCAATATTTAATCAAGCTTTAGTCTTCAGTGCTCCAGAAGATGGCAGAAACTGGACACTTCACTTAGGTCTTGCCTGAAGATTCAGAAATTCAGAGGGTAAAGAAATCCATATATTCTGGCCTTATTTTGATCTCATGCTTTGAAGCAGAGCTGGCTGATGACTTCTGGAGAATGTTGCCACCTGTGTAAATGAAAAATCAGTTAGACCTACTTTTCTCCCAGAAAAAATATTTCTGTATTTAAAATGAAGGGCTAATTTAGCTTAATTGGAACAGCTTTAGTTTGATCCCTTAAATGACTAACCTATGACTTATGATAATAATATCTTTTTCTCAGCAAGAAATTCTATTTTTTAATGTAAACATCACATCCCTTCCATGCTAATACCAGGCGCTTTTAGCAGCTGTGATGTTGAGTGCTGCTCACTTCATTAACTTCAGGAACGCTCTGTGTAAAACTTTTCAGCCCAGGCACATCATTGCGTTTACCTTCCTGATGGAAACCATACCCATCTATAAAATGCAACCCTGGTGAAATTATAACTAAACAAAACCCAAATAAATTTTAACGCTTCCCATTTAATTAACCTCATTTGCCCATTTTCATGTGTAAAACATGAGCTGTAGCTCTGATCAATTACTTCTCACCTTCATCGGGTGTTCACGTTACTGCTATGTGAGAGGGTGCTCAAAGATGCTGTAGAAGAGGAGGGAAAGGAAAGGAAACCAGAACAATTTCTAATTTCCCTACAGTGCCTTAGGTTTAACTCGGAGCTATTTGGGCTGCATGTTTGGAGTTGCCAACTAGTTCCAGAGCCGTGGGTCGTGGAGCCCTTCTAGCACTTAGGGAATCGGTTTTGGCTTTTTAAGAAAGTGTATAATATGGAGAAAAAGCCCGTGGAATCAGGCACGGGCTAAAGGTGTCGGTGAGACAAGTCACCCACTGAAGGTGAGTGGACAGTGCTGCTCGGGGTGGTGACACTTTTTCATGTCTTGGTTCTGGCCAAGCAATGTCAGTGATGTGCCCCAGTGTTACCAGGTGGAGTAACTGTTGGAATAGCCTGAAATTTCAGAGGCACCTTGCCGTGTGGCTCTGCCTGCACAGCGTGGTACCTACCCCAACTGGCGTTAACCGGGAGTTCTGTCTGCAGTCTCAGCAAATACCGAGAGCTGAATGGAGCAAAAGTCCAAACTAACTTTCCACCTGTAGGTGGTTTGATTTGACCTTCGAACACACCAAAAGATGCAATCAAAGACCAGGAAACCCATTCAAAAAGAAGCAACGCATGGGAGGATCAGGAGTAGAAACCATAGATGTACTGAGACGCTAGAACTTTGGGTGGTACTGTGGAGACATCAGAAGACAAGGAGCACACAGGCTGTAGTGTTTTGGCATTTAGCTTTCAAAATACTTTATAATCTCCTGCCCCACCCCTATCTTCTCTTGTCATGAGACAACATGGTTGGGAACTGACAATGGCGAAATGAACAATCCCACAATACTTGCCAGCCAGGTCCATCAAGTGATGGTTATATCCTCTCTGATGGTGGTGACGGACTATTGGAAAGCATACAAAAGAGTAAAAGCAAAGACTGGGATTCATGAGGAGGAACAGTTCTTGAATAAGCTCGTTTTTTCACCCAGATGTTCAGGATAGTGAAGACATGGTATTTCAGAAGACCACACATTTGAAAGCTGGCTTTCTGGAAAACGTAGCCACTCATTTCCCAGGGACACCACAAGTGCGTTGAACTCTGGCTGAAGTCACAGGAAAGGCTGATGCCCAGGTAGGGCATCCAGGTCATCACGAGCTCAGACTCTTCCCATGATACTTGTAGGAGGTCCATAGAAGCCCATCATGAATACCTAGTGTCAGGAGGTAGACACAGTGAAATGTAAGTCAGATGACCTGTGGCTTGGACCAGGACAGCAATGAACTCAAAGCCATGTGGTTATTTCGCTTAGTTGATTGATCTAAAATTAGAAACAAGTTACTATTTTGCTTTTACTATTCCTTAAACAGTCTGTCTCAGGAAAAGCTTTCAACAATTTCTCTTGTGATATTATTCTCTTTAGAGGCCAAGAGAAGGTTAAATTCTTTTGAGAAATTGTTTTTTACAAAATCCAGGAATAGATCCTATCCACATTAGTAGTTTCAATATTCATAACAGAACAAAATGAAAACTCAGGGATAAATTGCTCTAAATTTCTGAGCAGATGAAATTCAAATCCTCATTTTGCTCAGGTCAATCATCCTTTTTATATCTGAGCATTCTAATCTATATTTAACATCAGTTCAAAATGCTTCATGTTAGCTTGAAAAAAGTAATGTTAACTCACAAAGTGAATGAAGATGATGCAATACATTCCTTTAATTTTCTGATGTGGTTTCATAACTCTGCGAGCCACCTGATGCACAGACCATTTGTCCCTTCATATGGGATAAATACGTACTATATCAAAGGTCCCTTTTCCCTCTACTCTGGGCTGCATTATAACGATCACGCCATGTCAGTTTGCTGGCCAAATGTAATTTGCTTTCTTTGCCCTTTTTTTTTTTTTTTTTTTGCTTGGAATCAGGATAATGGTATTAATGCTAAGGATAAGATTACATTAGATGGAGTCACGCTGCTATGCTGACAGTGGTATAGGTTTTACTCATGAATTCGTGGTACTTAACATTTTGAGCAGGAGGTAAAGCAAGCAGTGGCACAGATCAGACACCCGTATTGAGTCCAAAGTGCCAAACAAAGTTTTCCACTTGGAAGAATTAGTATCTGGAGCTGGGGTAATCAAGGCAGGCATCAGAGCAGAACTAGGGAGCAATATTTACCTGAATTGTCTCTAAAATATTGCTATAACGCGGTGCATGTTTAATGCTCAGTGTAAGTGTGCATCAGTTTTAAATGTTCTCCCAAACTCCTGTCCTCCCTTTCAGGCTGAGTACTCCAGCCAGCATCAGCGGGGCCCTTGAGCTGAAAATCCAGCCGCAGAGAAGAGCTGGGAGGGCAGCTGGAAGGTATTTGCCGCTGGAGCCTGGGCACATCCTCTCTCGAGCAGTGACAAGGTGCCTGGTGGGTGCTGGAGAACCTCCTCCTTGCTCTCATAAACACTCCGCACAAAGTTAATCGAGGCAGCAGCGATCTGGCCAAGGGGGCTGAGAACTGCTGAAATCCACCTGTTTGTTATGGCTTTGTTGTTGCTAGGTTCTTGGGTCTGGGCAAGGAAGATAAGTAGGTCTATGTTAGTGGTTTTGTCCAAAAAATGCCAGAGCTCCAGAATATTGGGTGTCTTTTATCTGAGTATTTGCAAATCCAAATAAGAAAAGCGTTCCAAAGAAGAAATCAGCAAGGAATTGAAAAAGATACCTGATGTGAATATATAATTAAAATGCTAATTGCCCTGTCGAGGGGGAAAGAGAATTGCTGTTTGAAATAATAAATGAGCGGTGCCAGTGGTGCAAAAGCTGAAAAGAGCTCTCTGAAACGACGGCCTGAACAGGAGCCGCAGAGGAATGCATTTAACCTTGTTTTCTGCTGCCCTTCCTCACTTGAGTACTAATGAAGTACTAAACTTATGAGCACTGTCACTTCCCACCCCAGTTTATTCGCAGCGTCTTGTTCTCAAGCCCATTTCTCAACTAAGAAGCTTTCCTCAGGAAGATGAATATGGGTCTGAGTGTGAACATCTGAACCGAGGTGCTTTGTACCCTGGAAAATGGCGTTGAGGAATCCGAGCCCCTCAAAGCCAGTGAGCCCTTTTGCCCCCGACTCTGCCCATAATTTATTTGTACAAAGATTCTTCGTACTGACCATTGGTGGCAGAAAACATAAATTGTAAAGGCTAATGGAAACCTGTGAAATGCCAGAGGTTAAAGCCAGGAACTTTTATTAATGTAGTGATTCTAGGTAAGGAAATAATTTTAAATATTTCTATAGTAACAAAACCGGAAATACAAAGCCACACTTGGAAAAGGTGCTTTTTCTAACTTGGCTTCTTTTTATCCTTTCCCTTGAGAATTACTAGTGCTGGCCACTGGTTCCCTGCCTGACCCAGGCCTTCAGTGACGCTGGGCTTTTGCAATCCAACTTGAGCAGGAAACTGGAAAGATGACCAGATTTGCAGTTTCTTATAAAAATACATGTAAATGACAACTCTCCCCATCTTACAGTATCCCACCTGACAAGAAAAGGGGATTGTGATTAAAAGTGCTAAAAACTGAAAGAATTTTGGGCTGGTTTCTGTTCTCAGGAGGTTCATCTTAGGGGATGAAGGAAGGAGGAAGAAGCCAGCCCGGCTCAGAAGCCATGCCCAGGCACCACCTCAGTAGTTTTCCAGCACCCTTTACAAAAGTCAGTTCAGTGGTTTTTCTCTGTCTGTTATGGTGGAACAGGTTTTCTTGTGGTTTTGATTTAAAAAAAAACAAAACTTATAAACAAAGACAGTGTGATGAAGCAGAAATCTCTGCCCGGGCACACCCTCTCACTGGGGAGGGTAAATAAATGGCATTTCTGTGTGTATTTTCAGCTCTCATTCCTCACATTCAAACTCCACCCATTGTACCAATCATCCCCAAAACTATCAGCAGGTCTCCTGGCACACATATAAAACCGGGACAGGTCAGGGCACCTCTCACATAGTGGGCTATACATCGCCTGGTGCTTAATTTTATTGAAGCTGAGGAGCTTTAACAGGTGTCAGAAGCCACGATGTCGGGTAAAAGCCTCCAGGGACTGAAGGAACAGGCTGAAGGTGCAGCAAAAGATGCTGGTAAGTTTAAATATCATTGTATAGTTGTGGGGGGGCTTGGCTTCTGCTTTTGCTTACAGAAACCACAATCTGTAGTTACAGTACTAGCTCCATCAGTGCTAGAAAGACATACCTTTTCCTTTTCTTTCAATTCCTGGGGCCAAGTTTTGGCCATCATCTGGAGAAGGCCCCAGGCTGGCCACAGCTCTTGGCTTGGCATGGACAACCACCTCCACCCACCCACAGCTCCCTCAGCGGCTGCTGAGCATCGTCCAACCCTTATCGCTCTCCAAACTTAGTGTTTTTAGAGCAGTGATGCCTGTCTTGGTAGCAATAACCTTTTGTATCTAGCATTTACATTGCTCAGGGTTGTCCTTTCTCATGTTCTGCAGAGGTTTTTAAACTGCTCTCCTTTCAGGAAGTTGGGCTTAACCTTTGATTAATGTTTGCTACTTGGCCTGAGTATCAGTGCCTTCTGGTAATAACTGTATTGATTGCCGTGGACTGTTTGTAATAAGTAGTACATAAGTTTGTAATAAGTATGTTTCTGTTGTATTCTTCCCCAGCAGTGATCACCAGACTTTGCAGGGTTTAAAAAAAAATCTCTGCACGCATTTCCATCATAGCTATGCCCATGTTGTAGGGCCAAGGTCCGTGTTATTATTAGCGCTGTGCATTGGAAACCAACTTTTCAATGCAAAATATAATAGCTTTGCCTTTAAATGAAAAATTCCAACGTGTGCAGCTTATGCTAGCATTTTATAGCATATTCCTTACAGTGTTTGCATGCAGCTCATTCTAGCAAGTTATAATTTGTATCAGTCCTAGATTCTGATCCTGCAAATGCATTGTTTAATAGCTGAAATATGTGAGTAAGCGCACTGACTTCTTTGGAGTTACAGTAAGAGTCCATACACCTGGGAACAAATGTATGGTAGACCCAGAAACACGACAGTACGTCTTTCTGAAAAACAAAATAGTCCTTGCTACATCCTGAATATAGCCATGCCATTGAGGGGTCACTTCTTCTAGCAAAAGCGATAGGATGGCTTTCGCTCTTTCATAAACTATCAGACATCTTACAATTAACGGCATCTCACTTTTTTAGCGGTTTATAGTCTGGAGTTGATCTGTTATGTTTCTAGCTTCTGCTCCTCTTCTTCCTCTAGTTATACCTTATTTGTAAATTCTCCCTTTTCCTATCCTGCTCTGTTTAATGTGTTTGCTTCCATTTTGGAGAAGGCACTACTCCCAAATAGCCTGCAAAGAAAATGCACGCTAAATGGCCAAGCTTCTCCAAGCAGAACACGCTAGAAAAATCAATAAAAGCAAGCGTGGTGTAAATTAAGCAACTTGCAGCTAAATGTCATCATTCCAACTCACTGCTAATCTTTGCTTCTTTATCACATTTTATCTTCTCGTCTGTCACCCATTTGCTCAGCTGACCGCAGGGAATAGGTGAAGGCTAATCTCATAGCAAACTGCTCTGGCAACACGTGTGGTTCCGGGGGTGCCCAGAGCAAAGCACACAGCCTCCGCCTGCTCCGTACCAGCCTTATCTCTGGCCAGGGGCATAACCTTCTGCGGACATGCAGGAAAGCCGATTGACATAGGGAATTCCTATAAGCTAAGTGTGAACAGCTGGAAATGAATTTATTTCTTTTTCCTTAATTACAGCAAACACGTTGGGACAGGCTACTCAGGATGCAGTCAACCAAATTACAGACGCAAGCCAGAAAGGTAGGAGAAATGAGGTGCAAATCAAGAAGCCATGGGGCAGCTCAACACAAGCCAGCGGCGGGCAGTGCTCCTTCCCCCTCTGTCCTGCGGGAGGGCTTAGCCTGAAAGTCCTTGGTTTCAGTGACAATTTTTAGCCTTTTACAAATCTCATGGGAAAGGATTTTAGGATCTGTTGCTTAGTAGCTCCGTATGTTTACTGGCCAATGTACCATGGCAGCTGACACCCCCATCGCCACCAAGTCTCGTGCATGGCATGCAGATTTGGGCTTCATTGTAGAAAACTTGCAGGAACAGTGCGGATAGAACTTTGCTCTTCTTTCTTGAGGACTGAGTAGCCCTGTTATCCACCTCACCTCCCCAGCCCAGAGGCCAGGGGTCTGTCCAGGTCCAGCTCCCGGCCAGTCCCCAGCGCCTGCTGAGGCAGCAGCTGGGGTCGAACATTAATGGTCCCGCAGATGGAAAGGTGCCATCAGGAAAGTGCTGGTGTCTCATTTCTGAGGATTGGAAAGAAGTTAAACTAAAAACTAAGCTTAGTTCTCACTTCATTTTAATAATTTTCTAAGAATGAGGGGAGAACTAGCAACTTGAAGGTCTAAAATGTCTAATGAAAGCCAAAATGCATTGACAATATCTCCTTGGAGCAGATACCCTCTACAGCTCCATTATGTGACGAGAAGGAAGTGCTTGGGCACTTGTTGACATTAGATGGGGAGGCAGCAAAATTGGCAAAATATAGCCAAGATCCCAGAGAAAAGAGAGAGGCTTTGCCCCATTTGTCAGGATCTCCTCTCCTGGTGAGCCCCTGCTGTGGTTTCCCATCCCAGCCAATGTCAGGTCCCACACAGGAGTGACCCTGTGCCCACGGCTGAGCACAGGTCTCACCGGCAGTGCTGAGCAGAAGGGAATAGAGGGGAAAGCATCCTTCACCTTCCCCAGCACTTGATATGATCACCTTTCCCAAACACCCCAGTATTCACAGCACTTCTTACCCCAAAGCACCCTCCTCCGTCAGGCAGGCCACACGTACACCAAAATCCATCTATTCCAGATTTGTCCCATCGTTCACCTCATACTGCTTCAGCTCAGCACCCAAAACTTCAGAGTGACCACTCCAATTTAGCAATGCCTTACAGCCCATCCTAAATGTATCCTGCCAAACCCAACTATAGCCGGCTGTGGAGAACTTTCTTTTTTAACTATATATCCCTATATTTTTATAGCCTAATCATTTTCACACTTCCCCCTTCCATATTATACCATGTTGTATTTTTCCAGCTTTTTGCTTATCTTTTTCCCTCTCTTGCAGCTATTGACAAGGCTTCCAAGACGGCGCAAGATGGGGTAGAGAAAGCAACCGGACAAGCTGCAGAAGCATTGTCCGGCCTTGGGAAAAAATGCGGATTTAAGAAATGATGCTAATTTAAGCAAGAAGTATTGCATATAAAAATATATCTCTTTGGTCTGCAATTCCCTACTGCTTTGTGTGGAAAAAAAAAAAAGCTATTTAAGATCTGGATAATTTCTCTGTCTCCAAATACAAAATTTTAAGGCAGAAGACACCCTCCCCATCCTTCCTATAGGAAAAATACATCTTTTGGCACATCTTGAAACATCTGTTCACAATCTTCAACACGGCTCATAAGGCTTCAGCAATGCTATTGCCCTGCTCTTACAACAGCGCTATGATTATTGCCACATTTGCTGAGTATATTTCCAAAGCCAGTGAAGCAGTTCATGCTCCAGGACACCAGAACATTCGTGTGATGAAACCGTGTTTCCTTCCAGTAAACAAAAGCTAATCTGGGGTTATATTTCATGTCAGCTGTTCGTTTGTTCCCATTTGCTGTATTTTCAGATTAAGATAAATAAAAGGTATTGTAAGATTTCCACCACCCGGCAGTACATCACCTTTTTAGGTACTCTTGTTATTTTTTTTGAGCTTTCGGAGAAGCATTGCATAATGTCTTGTAAATCTCCTTTCCTTTTTGATTCAACACCCAGTGAGGTCAGTGACCATCCTGTAAGGGAGGTGAGTACTCAACCGTTCGGCAGGTTGGCAGACAGACGTAGGGAAACCAACAGCCCCGCGCCGCAGAGGAGCCCTGAGGTCTCTGCGAGTGAATGGGAGTTTTGCTGCCCACCCTCGCATCCTTTCTCTCGTATGTCGGCTGCCAGCCTAGATTTCTTGTCATCCACAACGCATCTCCTGTTAAATCTCACGGGGTGTGTGTGTGGGGGGGTGTGTGTGTGTGGAAATCGGACGCTTTATCCCAATGCACCCTTGCAGCGCTAACGCTGATAACAACCTGGTAGCAGGGATGTGCGAGGCGGCACCACGGGGGGCTCGGTGCATCTCTCTAATCACACCTGAGCTGCAGCCCCAGAGCAGCCCTTCCCGGCAGCCCCGGACAGGCTGCACGGCGGCTACCCGCTGCCAGAGGCGGTGGTGCTCAGGGATGGAGGTGGCGAGAGAGAGGCAAGTGGGCAATCTTCTCGCCTAGGAGATGGAAATATTTATTTTAGATTGCTGCTTGCTGGGCAATCGGAGGCTGCTGCAGCCAGACAGGATGCCCACTTAGTGCTGCCTCTGTCAACACAAGGCACTAATACCCACTTATTCACAGTAAGTGCTCTTGCCTTGGCCTCTGGGTCGTTCTCATTGCTAGGCAATATTTTCTTTCTTTTCTCTCTTTCATTTTTTTTTCTTTTTTTTCTCCTGGTTTGAAGCCTTACCAGCCTGATTTCAGTAAGAAGCTAATCCTGGTCCCACTAAAGAAAACCAAAGAATAACCAAAAGCATCTGGGTTTAATTAAATAGGGCAATCCAGGCCAGCTTGAGATACCGCTGGCTCTCACCTGTTGACAAAAGAGCCATGGTTGACCAGAGGGTTTTGCAAGCCGAGCTTTGGGAATGCAGTCCTAGGAGAGACTGAGTCACCGCTGAACCCAAAGACCTGCAATCTGCACAAGGATGGCATGGGCTGAAAAGCCTTTAGAGGACCCTATAAGTAATAGACCATCTGTGAGTAAACATAGTCCTGGGCTGTGCACAGAGTGTCCCAATGCAATGTCCCCTGTCATTTAAAGCTTTAAAAGCCTAAATATTTACCCAAGTACAGGCTCACAGAAAAAGCGTTAGACTATTGCACTCTCAGTTACTGGGCAACCCTCAATAGTACTTAATTATTTAGTACTTTCCATGGTTACCTCCCTGATGGTGAAATCTTCAGAGAATAAGCCCTTTAAGTTTGGTGTTTCAGACACCAGTGCTGTGTTTGTGGGTGATAGTGGTCCATACACCGCTCTCCATCACACCTTTTTTTTTCTGCAAGCCATTCCCTAGTTCATATTACAAAAAAAAAATAAATAAATAAACAGTTGTGGGGTTTTTGCCGGTAAAACCTGTTATCTCCTTACATGACTGGTTCTATTCCTGCTGCTTTAGATGTGAGGAACATAGCCCTGACTCCTGGTGTGTGGTTTTTATGTTTCTTTATTGCAATCACAGAGGACATCTTCAGCGTAACTACACCAGTTGTAGCTGCTCCGGCCCAGTGTTGGCAGCAGCACTGGTAGGGGCTGGACTGGCTGGCTGGAGGGACCACTGGAGGTCATCCACTGGATCAAGAGGGAGGAAGCACCTTCCTCCATGTGGCCAAGGAGTACTAGGAGACAGGTCCTGACTCCTGCTCCCCTGTGCAAGGATGCCCTTGCTACTTCTGCATGGATCCAGAAGCCTGGTGAGAGGATTTCACATCTCTTTTGTCCTGAGGGTGGATGCTGTGCCACAGGCACCCATGAGTCTGAGTCACTTGCTGGCAACTGGTTCTAGGTCTAAACTTTAGAGCTTTGCTCCACAAACAAGGTCACTGCCTTATTCACAGTGCTCTTTGGCCTTAGAGTATTTGGGGCTGTTCCTGCCTCGTGCATCGCACAGGGAGCTGTGTCCCAACCCAGGACCGTACCTTCCCATCCCACCTGAAAGCTCCAAGTGTTGTGTAAAAGCAAACCAGGCATCCTTAAAGCTCCTACCAGCTCATGTGCCATCAGCCCTAGAGACACGTGAAGTTACCCAACACCTGAGTTCTCAAATTTCCTAAAATTTGCTTCTGGGTGTGCCCGCAGCTGCCTGAGCCATGAAATGCTGAGCGAAGAGGACTCATATGCCCAGCGCGAGCACCACCTGCCCCGTGCCCCAGTCAACGTGCTGGAGACCTTCCTGGGAGGTGGGACATCTCCCTTTCACATCTCAGGGGCATAGGTTTTATCAGAATGCTCAAAATCCATCTTCAGCTCCTTTCTTTGCCCAAGAAAGCACGAATCCTCATCTCAGGTGAATGCTTTGATTAATGGTCTATGGATTATCAACCAATCCAGCTTTTCTGAAACCTGTCCTTGCAGCCGTAGTTTCCCATCATGTGACAAAATGCAAAGGTGATTTTTTTTTTCTAATTCCCTGCCAGCTCTACCCCAGCCCGGTGCCGCTTTCCAGGTTCCCGAGCAGTTTCCAGCCCCGGGACCCAGCTCACCTCCCTGCCAGCACCGCAGGGCTCCAGACCAGGCTGGGCTCCATGAGGGTTCACGTGAGCCATTTTCACTTTGCTCACAAGCCCTGCCTTAACAGATGCTTCTCCTGCTTTGTGTCAGCCCCTCAGCTGCTGCCGGTACCGCAGCAGTACACATGGACACCCCCCCACACACAAGTGATGCTTGTTTAGTTCCCCTTTTGCCTTCAGATAGGAAATTATCAGGAATTTCATGCAAACAACTCCGTTTTATAAGTAGCTACTTCTTCCCATTTAGTAACGGTTCACATATATATTTTTTTATTCCTTTCTTTGCAACTCCCAGACCCAGTCCAGGCAACCGGGAGCACCCTTTGAACATTTCTAGCCCTGGTGGTTAATTTTAGAAGCTGGGAGAGCAGAGCCTATGTAAAAGCTGGACAGCAGAGTGCACAACTGCTGAGCACTTTCTCACTGCTCTTCTGTTGGCCTTGGCATGAGCAGCCCCCCAGGACCTGCCCGCACCAGCTCAAGCTTCCCGCAGGTCCCGCTCTCACGCCTGGTGGCTTTAGCTGCCGGTTCTCATGCCTAACGTAGGCAGCATTTATGAAATACAGCCTCCTTTCTCAGTTAGGACTAACCCTCTGCCTTTTTATCTCTCTTCCCAAGTCACCCTTTTTGCGGTTAATCAGGTTCTCACCCCATGTCCCCGACCCCAGACCCCACAGGCTCCTCTTGGCCCTCTGTGGACTGGGGGGCTGCTGCAGAGGGCTTTCCTGGCCCTGGGGCTGAGTGAAGGGACAGGGACAGGACACAGGCAGGACATGGGTGACTGCTGCAGGAGGCCAGCGGGTGCCAGGAAGGAGCTGTAGCCAAGGCCATGCCAGGGCTCACGGAGCAGGAGCGGAGGAATGGCTCGCTGCTTCCTGAGGACCCCATGGAGAAACCGCTCACCATGAGAGGGGGCAGCACGTCTGCAGAAAGAAACTCGCCTTCCTAAATAGACATGGAGTTGGATAAGCTGCTGCTGCGTTGGATGCTGTTCTCCGTAAGCCGCTGGTACGTGCTGGGGGTGAAGCAGCCACGCTGGCTGCACCCTCTGGCTGCGTTATGCCATCACATCATGATCCAAAAAATACCAGATGCCTCCCTGCCATCCTCCAGCCCCTGTCCTTCCCGAAGGGCGGCAGCAGCAAACGGCAGGAATGGGGCAGGTGACTCGGGGCGCCTCGGCAGGCCGGGTGTCACGGCTGGAAATATTTGACACGGACACGTCCACTCTCTGCACCGTTCCCCTCATGCTCCCAGGCAACCGCGACTGCTGGGTTAACGATGTTGGAGGGCATATCCCAGTCGCTCCCTGGAGTCTCCGGACATGAACGGATCTATTGTCTGTGATGTTGTCCGGCTTCTTTTTGGAGCTGCCAGCACTGTCTGCTCCCAGAGCCCGTGGCGGCAGCGAGTTCACTGGGGTTTGCTACCCACGGGACAAAAACAACCTTCCTTTCGTGTTTTAAATTCCTCTCCTACCAACTGCTCAGATTGAAACCTTCACTTGAAATCTTGCAAGGTTTGGCACCTAAGGGCCCTGCTGCAGCCAAGGACGGCCTGGGGCGGAGGAGCCCGTCCCCAAATCCCACCTGCACCTGGGCCAGGGCTGCCCAGCTGTGCTGGGGAGGCTATAAAGGGGCTGTGGGAGGGGGCCTGGGGAGCTCCTGGCTGCAGACATGGTGGGCAGGTAGGAGTGAGATGTATCTGGGCACTTTGCGGGGAGATGGGATGTTGGTGGCACATTGCGTGGGTGGCGTGGTTGCTGTGATGTGGTTGCTGTGGCTTTGCCCCCGGCGCTGTGACTTGTGCTCCCACCCTGTGTGGGGAGGCTGAGGTAGCCCTGGGCGGTGGGGCTCAGCCGGGCTGGGGTTTGGGTGCCCCGCACCTTGTGGCAAAGGATGCTGGGTTTTGTCTCTGTTCCCAAGCTCTGTGTGTTTGCCCGTGCTGGCTGGCGGCTGCGCTTAGGGCACGTATCTGCTTGTGCCTTGGCAGCTTTAATCCCTGTTTTTGTAAGCTGTGCTGGCATCGCTGGCTCTGAGCAGCAGTCCTGGGCACGGGGAGGGGTGCGAGCTGCAGGGACCTGTCAGTGTGTGGAGATGAGCCCTGCTGAGGCCCCGCTCTCGTTAGCCCCAGTGCACTAATGAGCAAAGTTCACTGGGATGTGTCACTGTGCTGGGGGTGGCTGAGGGAGGAGAGGAGAAGCAGCAGCAGGTAGTGCTGTGGAAAGCCATGGTGCTGTGTTCCCCCACTGCCTGTGCGGTGTGATGTTGGGGGATGCGGTTGCTGAGACTTGTGCTGATGGATGGCACAGGCCGTGGCACTGAATGCAATCAAATGTTGGTTTAAATGTGTATGTGGTGAAAATCCTGGTGCCTGCAGAGAACTGCACCTCTTCACTGGTCCTCTATGGTGTTAGTCCATGTGCAGTAACAGAAAATAGGTCCTTTTCTTATTTGAAAACTGTGGTGTGTTTTAATGCTGTATGTTTACTCCTGTGAGGCAAACACCACCTTCACCTCTTTGTAGGGAATGTTGTAATGGCACGTACTCTCTCTAGCATTACAATTCAATATGTACCTGCAGTGCGTTGGTGTAACATAATTAGGATTGTATCTGTAATTTTATTTCTATACTCGCATTCATTGGGAATTCAAAGCACCCGTGCTGGTGCCGTACCCATCTGCTCTCGTGGAAGTTGCTCATGAGCTAGTGATGATGTGGCTTTTGAAAAAAAAAAAGAGTTGTATTTGCAGTACCGGAGCGTGGGAGAGAAGGCACTGTCCTTCACTTCGCAGTTAGGATAGGGTGCAGAGGGGTATTTCTAATGCCGCTTTGCAATGTAAACAGTCACCTCGCCAAATACACCAGCCCATTGCTGACTCTGAGCCTCGCTGTCTTCACACATCTCTCTCTGCCAGTAACTGGAGCAACAGCCAGCCAGGACTAGGAAACTGCTGTTTCCTGCAAGCAAGGCCAGCCGTGGGTAATGGAGGATGTTACGGGGAACAATGGGTGCATTTTACAGCTCTGCTGCTGTGCAATGAATTTCCACGGGTCAAATGCTGCTCTGAGTTATCTGAAATATTTCAGGGGTTTTTTTCTGCATTGTAGGTCAGCTCTGAACTTTGTCAACACCCCTTGACTTGACGTCAAGGAAGACATTAATTTAAAACCAAAATTATTACTTTCCTTTTGGCTTATTTTGGTAGAATTTGTTTTTTGGGTATGGTGAGTAATCCTTTCCCTGCAGTCACAAGATCAATGATGTGAAGAAGCCCTTCCCCATCCCCAGAAACCCCTCCACATCATATTTAACTGACATAAAGTAAAACTTTGTGGTGAATAAGAAACTGCAATGGTTGGAATAAAAGAGAACTTTTGCTGTAATGCTGGAAGGGACGTTGCAGAGGAACTGTTGTTCATGAAGTGACATGTCTGGGATTAGGAGAGGCATTCCTGGCCTGGGGAACAAGGTGGCAGCTCAACTTTTTGTAGAGTGTTTAACTATTAGAAAACAACCCTACCTGTATTTTTTTGTGCTGTTTTGGTGAAATGGCTGGACAAGCCCTTGGCAGAAGCAGCTCTTCACCTGCCTGCTCAGGTGGAGAGAGCCTGGTGTTGGGGCTCAGTGCTGCCCAGCCCTGGGTTCGGGCAGAGGCTGTGCCCCGGGGCTGCACTGGGTCCTGCTGGAGTCTGCTGTGGGGACGCAAGGGAAGGGCCCAAACATCCTCTCTTCACTCTCCTGAGCCAGGCATTGGAAGCAAGGGGTTAAAGTATTAATTATGACACACCACAAAACTATTAGCTTCGTCTAACACAACAAAGATTTCACCAGATACTTTAAAAAGCAGGGTTAGCTCCTCCCATTTCTTTTTATAACCATGAATTTTAAGTCCCACTGGGGAGAGGGAAAAAAAAAAAAAAAAATGTGGGCAAAAATAATCTGAAACTGGATGCTTTTCTATGTAAGGTTTTGAAATGTCGAAGTTGATTTAAGCGATTCTTCAGCGGAGTGTTTTGCGATGCAGTGTTTTCCTGCCCAGTTCATGCCGGGCTGTGCCCGCCTGCGTCCCCCCCCGCGGCACCGGCTGGGGAGCCTTTGGTGGGGGCAGCTGCGGCACGCGGGCTGTTTACCAGCTCCTCAACATGGAAAAACAAAGCGCTCGTTCCCGGGCCATGGAAAACTTCTGCCGATTAATCCACGCCCTCTCTCTGGGGAGGAAAACATAATAAACACTAATGTCTCTTCACCCTTTTATGCCTCGTATATTAATCACCCGACAAGGGCTCATGGCTTTCCCTGTTCCAGTTTGCATTTGCCCTGTAACTACTGGGAGGAGTCCTGCTTTGTCTATAAAAAGCTGCACTTTGCCAAACATTGTAACAGAACCCAATTTAGAGATTCGGTCACCCATCCTCTGCGGGGAGAGAGGACCGAGCACAGCCATGTTTGGGATTGGGAAGAAGCTTGCCGAGGAAGCCACGCAACAAGCTGAAAGCGCCGCACAGGTGGCAGGTAAATACAAATCCCTGCTTTCCCTCCTCCCGTGCCTTAGGTGTTAAAGCATGTGCCCAGCTCCCACCCCTGCAGCTGGGGGCAAATCTCTCTCTTAGGCATGAGCTCTATAGATGCTGTCCTCAAGGGCACGGTCAGAATGTCCTGTCATCTCCAAACCCTCTAATGCCATAGAAAGTGAAGGACTGATATTAACTACTGGTTTCCCACAAATTCACCCACCCTGGCTTTCACTGTGTGGGTGTCTAGATGATGCACTGAGGAGAGGGCAGTGGGAAGCCGAGAGAGGAGGCAAGGCTGCTTATTTAGGGCTTTGCTTCCTAACATGAGCAGCCATGACAAATACGAGTTTCGCAGCAGTGTGGTGGATTAGCTTCCTGAAGCTGCGAGGTCTTTGATCCGCTCAGTGCTGCACAGATACATGCAGTTAAGTCGGCTCTGCCGTATCGCAGCCGCTCACCCTGCCGAAAGCATGAGCGGTGGTGTGGGGGCTGAAGGCACCGGAGTCAAGGTTACTCCTACAGAGAGGCTAGCTGAATCGGCCCCGAATTTAAATAGTGCGCCGCTTAAAACTTCACCAACAATGGCTCATCTAACACAAACAGAGATCCGCACTGGTGCGATTCCTGAAATGCTTGTGCTTAGTGTATATGACATGAGCAGTGGAGACTGTTTCATGTCTCTTTACGTGACATTTAGGTAAACAGATATTTTGTCTGTGACTTCAACTGCAGCAGAAATATTACTTGCAGGTAGTATGCCCAATGAAGCAAGTGGAAAGCCTGCTTCTTACTTACCCTCTACCCTGGGTTCAGTTTGCTAGGAAGATGAAAGATACCTAATCCCAGACCCACTGCCCCCTTTGCCAAAGCTGATTCTTAAATCAACTATTTTTATACTGAAGTATGAAGAGAAACACCAGCATATGGGCAAGTGGAGGGTAACCATCATTTTTTTTTTTGTTTTCAAATGAAGAGTTCTTCATTTCGCTTTTGCTGTACAGCAGCTCTAGAAGTGCGTATTTCTTGGAGGTTTTTTGATGTTCCTAATGTTTTTTTTTTTTTTTTTAACATTGGAGACATTATCTGTGGCTTCCTATGCAAGAAGACTGATGTGGATGCTTTAAAAGTGGTATTTGTCATCTTGAAGGAGTTGAGTATTAATGTTCAGCTGATTGGACTAAGTGTTTAGGGAGTCAAACTCTAAGAGCAAAGTTTTTTAAAAAGGAGCAGCCATCCTTCCCCTTCTATGCCAAGCACTTGAAGCTGAACCAGTTCTTCAGACACCAGCAGCGTCTGAGAGGTCTGGAGTTCAGGCCCTTTGCCTGAACCCTACACCTCTTCCCAGCAAGTCTTGTGTAACAGCACAGCTCTTCCAGCTGGAGTTGGAACCTGGAACACCACCAGGAGCTCCCAGGCATTGGCCTGACTTTGGCCACTTACTTCTGTGCCATCAGCACATACCTTGATGACAGGCAGTAAATACATGGCGTGTGATGCTGAACTCCAGTTGCATCAGTGTCAGTACCGCACCCACCCCTGGGAGGACTACAGATAGAGGTACCTTCCAAATCCCCATTTAAATGAAAACAAAGAGGGTTTTATGCTACTGTCCAACTGGTGGCTGTACAGCTATTAATTACCTCATCTCTGGACTACTTCTGTTGTGCCTGTACGTGCCCCGAGGGCGCAGTCCCATGAGCCATCGCTAAGTGCAGGGTGGCACAACTGGGCTTCGGAACTATCTAAAATTAGCACCTACCCTGCGGTTCCTGAAAGGAGCCACAGACTCAGCTGTGACCCAAGATTGCTATGGGAAGCATTTTCCTTAGCTGTACCTTACGAGTGGCGTACAGCATTCACCAGTTAGGAAACTGCAGCGAAAGATGATGCACGATGATAATTAGCACATCTTCTGAACATTAGAAAGTGTCCTACAAACCCAAGGTGAAATAGGCCACTGGTTTTTACAAGACGCTTTATGACACAAGTGCTGTTGCAGAGCCAGAAACTTGGAGACCTTTGAAGTTTTGGACACTCCCAGTCCACTTAAATGTCCTTCCCCACCTCAGCACTTCTCCCTCGAGCAATGTCCATGAGGAATCTGGCTTGCTCAGTCAGCACCCCCCACTTAGTGTCTGTTGTGCAGAACACATCAATATTTGGTTTGTTTTTTTTTTTTTTTAAAAAAAGGTAGTATTTGGAGCCAGGGAGAATAAGACAAATCCACGTTCAACTGAAAGCCATTTGCCCCAAATTTTTATTTGACTTCTGTGAGCAAGACTTCCCTGATCATAACTATTAGAAGCCGATCACCCAAATATTTATCACTGTTTTGTAGGCTGCAGTTCCTCCACTTTAAGACAATACCTTCTCTTGCCCTTCGTGTCTCAATAGGTCTGCGCTATTGAACATTTTCATGCCTTTAGAACTAGTCTGATCTCTTACAGGATACAACTTTCTCTAGCTACAAGAGAAGTACGAGACAGCACACTAAACTCTGATGTGCTGCCCTCACAGCAACCTGCTTCCAGGCAGCAAGCAGCAAGCTTTATGCAGTCGGTGGGAGAATTTTTACCAGCCAAACTGCCCAAGCCTGCTCTCAGCAGATCCTAGCCAAGCTGAGTAAAAGGAAGGTTTCATTGCACCTGATTCTCTACTAGGGTTTGTTTCCTGACCCTGTAGGTGACACAGATTGTAACTTCCATAATCTTCATCTGTACCAAGACACACGATAAGGTGGGGAAATACAGCCAGTTTCCTAACAGCACCTCTCTCCCACTAGGCCAGGGCGCCCATCCTTCTAGAACAATTTTCTGTCTTCTAGCCCTGAAACGTTTAGCAAACCCTCTAAAATGTGATTACCGAGTTTACGGGAAGGGTAATGACTGCTTGATTTACACTTGTTTCTCTCCCAGTTAGCACGGTGGGCCAGACTGTGCAGCAAGCAGCGGAACAGGCTAAGGATGCTGGTCAGAAAGGTACAGTAATGTTTCTGCTTATTTTAATGACGTCATGTCAGTGAAATCCCAGATAGGACCCCCAAACCCTGCCTTGCCCCTTTCCCATGCAGTGATGCTACAGTTACCTTTGTTTTTCTGTTTTAAAAGCTCTTGATGAAGTCTACAAAATTGCTGAAACCGGTGAAAAAGCTGTAAAAAATGTAGCAAATCAAGCAACTTCGTGGGGCAAAAGCTTTGGACAATGAAGACAAAAATGAAACGCCACTGAAATTGTTGTAAACAAGTTTCTACTACATGCACTCTTAAATAAAGATAATACTTATACTCTACCTGGCTTGCACGAATTCCTTAGGAATCCTTTGCTTACACATATTAAAAAAACCCAAACACACACATTTACAATCACTGGTCTAATTACCCCCCAGAGCAGGCAGCTAAAGCTCTGCTGTGCCTTTAATGCAGACAAAAGGGCTTCCCAGGGCTTCCCTGGGCTGCATAGGGAAGAGTGTGGCTAGTAGGTCGAGGGAAGTCATTCTCCCCCTCTACTCTGCACTGGTGAGGCCACAACTGGAATACTGCATCCAGTTCTGGGCTCCCCAGTTCAAGAGGGACAGGGAACTACTGGAAAGAGTCCAGTGAAGGGCAACGAGGATGATTCAAGGATTGGAGCATCTCCCTTATGAAGAAAGGCTGAGAGAGCTGGGACTCTTTAGTCTGGAGAAGAGAAGGCTGAGGGGAGACCTTATCAATGCCTATAAGTATCTCAAGGGTGGGTTGAAGGAGGAGGGAGCCAGACTCTTTTCAGTGGTTCCCAGTGACAGGACAAGGGGCAACGGGCACAAGTTGGAACATGAGAGGTTCCACTCGAATATGAGAGAGAATTTCTTCACGGTGAGGGTGACAGAGCCCTGGAACAGGCTGCCCAGGGAGGTTGTGGAGTCCCCTTCTTTGGAGATTTTCAAGACCCGCCTGGATGCAGTCCTGAGTGGCATTCTCTAAGCAATCCTGCTTCAGCAGGGGAGTTGGACTAGATGATCTATGCAGTCCCTTCCAACTCTAAAAAAATTCAGTGAAATTCAGTGAAAAGCTGTTCTGTTTGGTTTTTCTTTACGAGCTAAGGGATGGAGCAGAGTGGGCACAATATAAAGCCAAGGACTGGAGATTTGGTCTCTGTCCCGTTTTTGTCACTGAGTCAGTCGTGACCGCGTGTGTGCGAGTTGCACGAGCTGAGCAGCTGACCTGCCATTACAAGGTGAGTACCTGTGCATCTGTGACTGTGCTCATACTTCTGGTCTTAACTGTAAAATTGCAATTAGATACTGTGCTGATGAAGACTCAAGTGTGTTTAAGGTATACATATAACCACTGTGATACTCAAACTAATGCTAAGAGCAGAACAAGGCATTACTGCCAGCAGAGCCCATAGCTCACCGCTGGATTGCTTCACACTGCCTGAGCTGGATCGGTGATACAGCTTCAAGAGCTCTGCACAGCAAAGCATTGATGTGTGGTGCCACACACAGCACGGCAATGGAGTCACTTACCACACTTGCAGGGCTCCTGTCAAACACACAGATGGACAGTAATCAAGCAGGAGCTGGAAAAATGAGAACTGGCCATGTCTGGGCTGTGAAAACACAAAACCAAACCAAAAAATCCTGCATGCACACGAGAAGGGAAGAAATTACTTGCTACTGCAATGACTAAGGGATCTGAGACTCACCAATTACTAACAGTATTTTAAAGGTCACTTACTTGGCATCTTGAAACCACAGTAAGAATTACCATTGCTCCAATGCTTCTTCCTGATCGTGACAGTTGCCATCAATGAAAGTTGACGTAAGTCTGAGTTCTGTGCTGGGATGGAAAAATGATTGTTCTTCTTGCTCTTCTGTATTATAGAGATATTTTTGCATTTAGTAGTTTGCAGGAGGCATGTAAGCCCAAGTATTGTAGTTGTGATCCTTATAAAATTCGCTCACAGCTTCAGATACTTACTGAGCCAGTATTCAACACAAACCATCTACACAATCAGCACTTAATACTGCGTCAGAGATTACAAACACCTGCTATGGTAAGGATGTGTTTTGCTCTAGTATGTGTTTTGCTTTGTATGGTTCAGAGCAGGTTTGAATGTGTTTAAATCTAACTTTGGTATTGACTGGCCCCCTGCCAGACATCTAGCAAGCTGCTTGGTGAACGTCTAGTGGCAGCTAAGTGCATACAGGCAGTGACAATGTTATTAGCTGGAAGATAAAATCAGTGCGTACTGGTGTGTATACGTAAGGAGAGGAGCATTCCTCAAGATATTTGGTCTAAAACCTAATTGGAGTTACAGTGGAAAAAACCCAGTACAGTTATAAATATAACCTACATCCCAGAGAGTGATTGCTTTCTTCAGCTGTGGCTAGGGGCTAAGAAAAAGCCAGAGCTGCTTTGCACCCAAGCAAAGCACATTATCTCCCTCTCTTCTCTCCCTTGCTGTTGCCAGGTCTTGAGAGGTTTGTGCTACAATTTATTATTTTTTTTTCTTAACTGTCTGATCACATTAGGACTGAGCTCAAGCACCAGTGTAGCTTTAACATGCAAGGCCACTTCAAAACAGGCTGTCTATCACAAGAAGCCTGGATTCACTGATAAGGTTTGGTTCTTGTGTTTAGCTACAACCAAAGAGCAAATCAGCTGATGTGCTGTAATCTAAAGTCAGACTCCAGGCATCAATCTCCTCAAGAATCTTAGGTCTTTGATCAAGGCACCCCAAGTTCGCCTTATACCAGCCATTGGATATGCTCAGATTTGTGCTTTGTGGGTCTCCAACACAGACTCTGTTAACAAGAGGTCAGTAACTACTGCCATCAAGTCAGCTGAGGTGAAATCCAGTCAATCTTAAGGGCTCATCTCTGGGTTTGGCAAAATCCTACCTGGTGGTAGTTCTGCTTTATTTCAAGATGTCCTGGGAAAAAAAGTGTTAATGTGTGGGTGTACAAAAGTGTAAGATTCTAATTAATTGGGGAACTCTGGCATTGTGCTGCTGTTAGCTTTCCTTCAAAGTAGGTAGGAGGTGGGATATCCCAGTGCCAGCTTTCCACATGCTCCAGAATCGAAAGGGTCCCATTTTTCAAGTTTACAGAGCCAAACCAGAGGTGCTTTACTAGCTGGAGAGAAGGAGAGGAAATGTGGGGGGAAGGGAGGGAGAACAAGAGTAAATTAGCCAAGTCTCTTCACTGCTACTGCACTTTGCTTTCAACTTTGCTGCCAGGTATTGCAACTCCACTTTTAAGGCTTTTCTCTTTTCAATAATTCAACTATTTATTAGCGTGGTTTTAGCCTCCAAGTTTTGGTGGAAGCAGGTTATAATCTTAGTTTCATTTTACTAGCTAATAAATGTTTACATAAAAAGTACACTGAAAAATATGATCCAAGATACAGATCTCTAAACGTGAGATCCACACTTTGATCACACTAATTCTTTCATGCTCAAAGCATTCTCTTTTTTTTTCTATGTCAGTGTGTGTATATATATAAAATATATATATATATACACTGCACTTACGTGATCTGTAATACTTTTATAGCCCTAGATATCAGCACATATGATGGAGTAAGCCACTAATAAAATGCATCACACAAGGTTTATTGCTCCATGCTAACTATTAGAATAGTTCTTCACACAAATTTGAGAGGACACAGCAAAGACCCAAAATGATTTACCAAATCTACCCAATTTCAAAAGTCTTGCTGACAGGCAAGTTCAGGAGACAGATCTGTATTAGTGAGCCCCTTATGATAAATCAGACAGTATCTTATCAGTAGGCTTGTAATGAATAACCAAGTGTGCTGTGAAGATCCACGGACTGTAACTCCAGAAAGCTATTGAATGAAATAGAGAACAGTAATACACCAGCATAGTAGGTTTGGAAAGGTCAACTTTTTTTTAATAACTGCTCTTCTTTCCAGGTTATGTCATGCAGTTACAAAGTAGTTAGAAAAAAAGCATGAGTTTCTTGGAGGGACTAGTTGTCTTTTAAAAAAAACATTCATATTCATTACATAAATAACATCTGGCACTTCAAGGGGACTCCACTGGACAAAAGCCTTACACTTTAAAAACTGTGCTTGATCCAATAGTGTGGTGAGGTCCATTTTGTTGTCCTCCAGTATGTTCAAAACTTTCAAGACCTCCTGATGACAAAAAAAAGAGGCTGTGTGTGTTAAGAAAGTGGATTAAGTTTATAGCAGCATTCTAGCTCCTCTGTACTTTGGCCAATGATTTCTGGGTTCACTTTCACTTTAGTTGTTCACTGAGGCAGTATCTAATTTTCAGAAAGCCTCTGGAAAGAAAACACTAAAAAAAAAAATTCCAAAAACCTAAGTATGATTGCTTACCAAATTCAGACTATCCCTTTTTTTAAAAAAGAAAACAACCTATAGTCAGAACAGTTATGTAGATACTTGATTAAAAACATAACTAGAGTTGCTTGATAGTTTCAGCTTATAAAAATATTAGTCTGTCACCTCTACATACTTCATGGTGATAGTCAAGCTAGCTTGAACAAGCAATAAAAGGCAGTTCTATAACAGCAGCACAGTTAAAGAAAAAACATTGCCCAAAGAGAATCAGGCCTGAAGCTTTACTACAAATAAAAATTAGACTCCTATCAAAGTTAATCCCTGCTGGAGGCCCATTCTTCCTTTGACAATGCCACAGCATTGATCATACAAGGCCTTACTGAAAGTGCCAAAGCCAAAAATTACATCATTAAACAAAAGTGCATGAAGTAATAATGAGCTAAGTGCTCATTTAGTACAGTATCTGATCTGAAGTCTGAGAAGTGGCTCAGGTGGCAAGACCACTCTTTCATACATAAAATGTACCATTTTGTTTTGTAGGTGAAATACCCAGAATGGCCCCTACAAGTGCAGATGAACTGTTATCTTCAGATACATACTTGTATACAATTTCCTAATCCATGAATTTTTATTGTAAAAAAGACTAGTTTGGACTGAAACTAATTGAGAATAGAATCCACTATAATGTCAGAAGAAAAGAAAATTTTGTGGTTACATGTAAACTTGTGATAAGCTTTTTCAAGAAGAGGGTACATTAACGGCAAGAGGGATGGGATATAATAAGGAGCGGTAATGGCCTATTTATGTAAAGGTCAGGCCAGCCTCATTGTACACTTTGAAGACTTTTTCAATTGCATTGACATAGGCAGCTGTTCTCAGGTCCAGACCCAGGTTGTACTTCATGGCAGTACGCATGATTTGCTGAAACAGAAAAGGTTACAGGTGATTTCTGCAAGTTTCTCCGTAGGAACTACACTTGCTTAGAGAATCTAGGTTAGGAGTAGAAGAGCTGCTAGATTGGTAACAGAACTCAGATCCTTTGAGGATCAAGTCTAAAATTTTTTTATTTTTAACAGAAATCTGAAAGGGAAAAGAGACTTCCCAGATTACTATATTGCCCCTTTTCAGGTCTTGGATGCACATGTACCTCAGATACAGGGAGAGACAAGGTGTCTCAACTAGTCTTTGCCCCACAAATCAGAAATACTGCATAAAAGGGATTAATCTAAAACTGCTGATGGCAAAGTAAAACACTCTTAGGTCTGTGTCCCAAATTAGTCAGGTACAAAAGGACAACTAAAGAGTTTCTAATTACTACAACTTCCACTAGAAAATACTTCCTGATTTCATGTATTAGTCTCTAATGTTTACTATACTCAGCTAAAGTTGGCCATCCCTGCATAGACCAGAAGCACCTCATACTACAGTAACTTCCAGTATCATGAACTGCTTACCTACTCCCTTAATTGCAAAGAAATTCTGTACCATGCATTCAAAAACTGTCATAAAGCCGCGTAAGTCCTTTTTTCTGTAACTACATTTACTAATGCAATATTTACCCGAGCAGAACGCTCCATTGTATAAGCCAACCCAGAGTGGACAATGTCTTTCTCAGATGCACCCTGCAACAACAGGAAATAAAATCAGAGTTTAATTCAAAACACAAAAAGGTAGTAGTCATATATTAGGGACAATGACATGTTGGATTCCCATAATTACTGAAGCTTGCTCCCTTATTTTCTTCTAATGACTGGCATAAGTAACTAAATCGCCTTTACTGTGTTACTTGAAGAGCTAATTACGGTCAGTTCAATTCTAAAACCTCAGATGTAAGCACTGGAGTCTTTTATATGCCTAGCTTCTAAATGCATGATGCTAACTTTTTTTATTGGTGTCGTAACTACTGTTTTCAGCCTTCAAAACACACAGTAAATGTTAAACAAAAAAGCTCCCAAGGGTTAATAACCTATAGAAACTACTTCCAATTGTTTTGAAGATTGCCAGGTTTTAGGAACTGGGCATGGATCCCCAGTTCATATATTCAGCACTATTAGCCCCGAGCAACTCCACAATAACTTTGTTCCCATTAAAATTTAAATATACAGAACAATAAATAATTGAAGATACTCAGTCATTCTAATTCAGGCTATCAGCTTCAGTGTTTCATCATCCTGACTGTTGCAACTTACTAACAATATGAGACCTGGCTTCACGAAATACATGCTTTTCCTCAAATACTAATTTGGACTGGATGTAGAAATTACTAGGCCAGTTTTTATGGCATATGTTTAAGAAACCATAGCAATCACTTCAAGCCACAGAACCTATCTACCATGCTATTAATTCAGCGTAATATTAATGAAAGTGCTATCATCACACTGGATCAGACTAAAGTCTATTTCTACTATCTGACAGTGGCCCAACTTTACATGCATTTCCCCCAGTTTCTTCCTGAGGAAACATGATTTAATGTTTTTCACATTTCACTGGATTGTTTCCCTGGGTTATTTGTCCCATCTCCTCCTGAACTTGTGTTAAAAAACAAACTGACCAACCCTTTAAGCTTCCATGCATTCCTCAACAGAGTATTCCACATCGTAACTGCCTGCTGTGCTAGGAACCACCCCTGATCTTCATTCTGCTTCTCACTTTGCTGGTTTTGTTTGACAGCACCTCCTTCACCCTTCCTTCCATTGAACAATCTATCCTTACCCATCCATTTTGACACCACTCATTCTATAGAATACTGTCTCCACCCCAGGACTATTTCAGGCCAAAAGACCTAGGTTAGTTCATTGTTCCATGGATGAGAAGCTTCTGTATCTTTGATTATTCTTGTGATCTTTCTCTGAACTTTCTCCACATCTACAATGTTTTCAGATACAGAGACCTAATCCGCATGCAGTGTTCAGAAGGCAGATACACTCTGGGCTAATATTGTGGCATCATTAGTCAGTCTTATTCTTTTCCTTTCAGAACAATCTCTTACACTTGGTTTGCTTTTTGATTACTATGGATTTCTTAGCTTATTTTTTGTCATCACCTCCAGATCTTCCATTTGAATGCAAATGGATGAGCTCACAACCCTTCATTTCATGTGAAAATTTCCCCACCATGTATTGCTACACATTAAACAATGAATTTTAGCTGACATTTCTTTGCTCATTAATTCAGTCCTAAAAGAACATTCTACAGTTTTTCAGTCAGCTCTTGCCTATGTTACAGAAACAGCGTACCAAACTGTCTGTGGTGTGGGATCTTGTTGAAAGTCATTTGGAAATCTGGACAAACTATATCACCAAGATCTGGGGCAAAAACCTCCGTAATAGCTACAATGGTAAAATTTACGTTGCAGTTATAATATAAGAATACATCTACAGTAAAAAAACCCAACAGCAACTACTTACCGATATCCTATCTTGAAATTCTGCTGTAGGCACAACTGGAATAGTTCCACCATGTTTCCCAAATTTTCTTTCCAAGCTTTCCTGGACAGACACTAGAAAGGGAAAAAAGCAGAGGCAAGGTAACTGACAAGGAAAGGAACGTGCTCCCTAACAAAGGAGCTGACCCCAGGGCTTTCAGAGTTCGATGGCATGACATGCAAAATACAGGGGCTGGAAGCAAAGGGAGTCATCTAATTTTCTAAGAAAAGGGAAAGATGTGGTTTATCTGTTTTTACAGGTGAATCCCTTCAATATTAGCAGCACTACTGCTATAGTACAGTCCCATGGGTTGCGACTGTGGATTTACTGATCCCCCTTCACTATACTCATAAAGCTGATAGAGCAATCAATCTGGATTAACTTTCCTAACTTGATAGATGGCATTAGACAAAATATTTCCTGAAGTTAAAGCAATCAATTATCTCCTATTGCACTTTGCATACACACTACTTTCTAAGAAAGAAGCACAACGTGGACTTTTTTTTCCCTTAAGATATGAGAAGTGCTTTGGTATTTTGAATTGATAATTATTTAATCTTGATTCTTGTTAATTTAATTAGTAAGCTCTCCTAAACACCACCACAGAGTATTTCAGATAACACAGTCTTGAAGAAAGGGATTTAAATCAGAATTGTCATAATCCTCAACCACTTTAGAAACATCTTGAAAGGTACCATTTCTAAGAAAAAGTTATATTAAAAACATTCAGATGTCTTGTCAACTCCTGTGTCCTGAGATTCTCATGTTTTCTACAGAGTATTGTTTAAAATGGAGCAATATCCTGCAGTTCTTCTCAATTAAGCTTCCTCTCTCCATGTAATTGGTATTCTGGCCCTGGAGCTGTAGGCCATAAGCAGTTTTTTACAGCGCCTGTACCAATTATATTACTGTCCTTTACAGAAATCCTTTAGGTGTGGAACAATGTTACCCACTCAAACTTTGAATTCTTCTCAAAAACCAAGTGTACAGCTAAAAGACATTTATAAAGAAGTAATAAATATTTCACTTGAGTTTAGTATTTTCACAAAACTGAGGAAAGCATCACTTTATGAATGAAAAGATAACTGAAAAAGTATGCATTTAAATTAAGTCACTAGAGTTGCAAGTCAATTAACCTATCAAAACTTTCCTACTCTTCAGTATGCAGCAATAATAGACTTGTGGGAAATTAAGGTGAATTTAAAATAGTTTTGTGTTCATTTCTCCCACAGTTGACGCTTGCTAGTTCAGTCTATCAATTAAACAGTGAAAGTAGAACTGATCACTTACTGAGCAAGTGGTAGTTTGAATCCCTTTCATATTTAAAAGTCAAACGGCCATAGCTGACATGGTTCAAGTTTTTCAGCCACTCAAAATAGGACACTGTTACACCGCCAGCATTCAGGTAAAGATCCTGCACAGAAATAGGAAACGTCTTGAATTGTGACCATGTGATGAAGACAGTTCTATTGTATTAAGGAGAAGCAAGCAGAAGTATTATGTACAAAGTACTAGTTTAAACTGCAGTACAGAAGACAATCCAGTTATTATTCTTGCATGACAATACCTACCCTCTTCTGCAGTCCAGGGATTACTTCTACAGATTTAGAAGAGGACTTGACTTTAGAACACATGAAGTTCAGGTGTGCTTGACTGACCACTTTCTTTTATTTTAGCACAAGTTTTAATCAAGAAAGTTAGAGCATTCTTAGGCCATCTCAGTGAGTAAAGGCTGAAGATCAGCCGCTCTTTCTAGCAGTATCACTTGATCAAGACACACTTTATCTGGGAAAAGGATATCATTATACTTGGATAGGTCTTATTCTTTCAAATTATCACTATAGGCAACATTTACACTATACAATCTATGATACACAGTTCTGCCAGAGCATCACCCAGAGACACAATGTTTACAAACAAATTGGCCAGTGTATTTCCTCTGTCTTCTTCCTTTGATTAGTGGACTATTTAACTGAGCAAATGTCAGCTAATAGTCCAAAATGCAAAACTATAGATTTAAGAACTAGTTGTGCATTGTTCTCTCTTCCAAATACGTAGCCTTCATATAATAGTTTCCTTTGGTCATTTACAGTTGCAGTGAGATCTTTAGGTAATTACTACCAATCTTAAGCAACTTTGACACTCCTTTCCCAGACATCAGTTGTTAAAAACTACTCTAAGAGAATGAATGGCTATTATTAAAAACCTTCAATAAATAATGTCTTGCTGCAATTTCCAGAAATATTACCCTTGTAATGAAAATCAAAGGTCATAATAGAGTCTTACAGGGATAACCATGATATTCCGCTCCAAGAAGATTTTGTCAGCTTCAGGAGTTGTAGGCCCATTGGCACCTTCAGCAATAATCTGAAATGAATCACAGCCGAGTAAATCAGAGGTATATTTTAGTTTCCATTCACGCTAATTATTGAATACCAGTATTTAAACAGCCTTCTCCACTTTTCATTTGCATTTTAACTCTCCAACTTACTTTTGCTTTAACCTTGTGAGCGTTGGCCTTAGTCAACTGCTTCTCGCTGGCAGCAGGGATGAGAATGTCACAGTCTGTTTCCAGAATACTGCCCTCAAGTGTCTGTGCTTTAGGGAAGCCCATGATTGTCCCATGTTGCTGTTTGAAGGAAACAAATCAAGGTGGGTTTTTTGTGTGCGTGTATTTGTTTGACTTCCCTTCCTCTAACTTTCAAAAAAGAAAGAAGGGAAAAGCAACAGTACCAGAAAGACACCACATAACTCCTATCTTTACTTAGCTTAGGCATAAAAAGCAAGCTACAGAGCTTTAAGGTTAACAGTCCAAGTTGCCATGACTGAGGCATAACTACTCTCTGGCCAAAGACACTGATAACCATTTGGGTTCTGGATTATTTCATTATCTTCAGAAAGGGGTGATAACGACATTCAAATGATCCCCTTGTAAAAGAAGACACATCCCCTTAAGTGGGAGATCATATTTTAGTGCCTGCGAACTGTCCCCTCAAGACTGCTTCACTTGGAAACTGAAATAAAAAGACTATATCCAGTTTTCATTATAAACTACATATTCAGGTCACATTGCCAGACAGGCTTTCATTTTTTTCAGAAACATCCAATAGGTAAGCAGCAGCAAAAGTGCATTCTGAAGTCTTAAATGTCCATATGCTTGTGATTCTCAATAAGGAATACTTTAGGAACCTCCTTGCCCTGGTTCCTTGACACATCCTTCCTAGTTTAGTCATAAGAAAAGCAAAATAATCATGAATTCCAATTCTTAAACCAAAGCAATTAGCCTACACACATGCAAGCCTTGCCATTTTTCTGAGAGTCGGGTCAAAGGGTAAAAACAGTATGTTATGAACCGAAGAGTCAGCCAAAGCCACAAGATCAGTTAGCGTTAACCACCTGTATTCATATTGGGGATAAGGAGAAAACCAGAAGAATTAACATTCCTAAGCCATTTTGTAAGTACTAATTGCAACATGGTTTAAAAATCACAAATTAACACCAGTCTACAGTCATCCTATGTGCTTGCAAAGCTGACAAAAATGAAACTATTTCTGCTCAGCTAAGTTTCATACCAATTTGTAATCTTCTAGTTCCTTCGGGTCAATCCCATCAGGATTCCAGATAGAACCATTAAACTCTCCAACAGCAACGCACTTTGCTCCAAAACGATGCAAGTATCTCATAGAATGCAAGCCCACATTACCAAATCCCTGGAGGTAGAAAGAGAAAGGGAAAAGTAGTTAACTCTTAAGCAAAAATGATGATCACTGCTAAGGCTTATATAGATTCAAATAGTTTTAAATAGTTCTTCAGCTATTGGCGTTATCTTGGCATTAGATGATGTGTACAGGAAAGATGGAAGAAATCTACATGTTCTGTTCCAGTCTGAACATCACTGTAGAAATTATGCATTGTAGGCAGCAATATACAGTTGTGCTTAATTTTTTATACTGGAAATACAGAAGGGAAGCAAAAATACTACTATGACAGTGTCAAAACTATGATATTTATTAACATAGGAACATTATGTTTATTTTATAACTGGCACTGTCTTAGAGGGATTAATGGATTTTTGTATGAGTATTCAAAAATTTGATGGATATTTGCAGGCCATGAAATATTTTCATTTAATTTGGGTAAGGGAGGCTTGTAAGTGTAAAACCCACCCCACAATGGAACAAGTTAAACAAGAATATCATTAATTCTTCACATTATAACCTAGTAGGAAGCTATGTCATTTCTAATACATTTCTGAAGTGGTCCTGTACAAAACAGATTGCCTAAATTTAAATTTAGATAATCTTTTATTTAATTAGCAGTTTTTACATCCTGTTGTAATTCCAGACTGTTATTTAACATTCTGGAAGTAAAGGAACACATATGGCAGACCAAAAGGTCACATGATCCATGTCAAAAGCTTGTAGTAAGATTCTATGCTGGAGAAAGGCTGAACATTAAATTCCCATATAACATTTAGGATTTGTTTACATATTAGAAGCAAACTTCAATGCAGCAGTTTGTCATGCATTATGTGTCTTTGTAAGGCTGTATCCTTGTTTTCCTAGAAAAATCTTCAGCTGTTCTTGTGGCCATATTTCCTGTCTAAGTTACGCTGAAGTGCCTGTTGGTTAGCCTTCTGCCAAGCATGAAAATGCCAAAGTGCAGGGAGAAGAGTGTGCTGCTGGGTCCGGGCAGGGCAAAGACGTTTGTTTCAGCCCACTGGTTAACTAGAAGACAACCTGGAAGTTACAATTACTCTGCTATTGTGAACAACCAGTGCATTGGTACTAAAACCAACAAAAAGTAATCCCTCAAATCCTCAAATTAACATACTGTTCAAAGCTGAACAGAACAGGTTCTTTCTCTGAAATTTTAGGAATGATGACGCATATTACTGAACATCAAAGACCTTCAAAATTCAACTACCTAAATCCTGAAGTGTTACGAACACCAACAACATACATTTAACCCTACACATTTAGAATAAGGTATTGGTTTCCACTTTTCCAACTGCTTATTCCATAGCGGAACAAGAACATAAGCCCCAATTCCTTCTCTCTCCAAATTTCTTTATTGCAAAACAGTGCAACAAATTTTGTGTAGGCACAAACAGTGTTACAGCTCATTGAAAAGTGCGCAATGCCTTAGTTTAAAGAACTCCTATAATAGTATTTCACTTTTTTCTTTGCAGCCTATGTTTATACAGACTAGAGTTTTGGCTTTGTGCCTGTAGAGTGCAATCGAAAGTTCAGTTTTTATAAAACAGTCCAAAATAAAGGGCACCTATGTCGCTTGAGAAGTGTTTCTGAAGTTTGAGAGTAAAGGTTAACTTGGAAGTCATAAAACCCTAACAGGATTTATTGCTACAGCCCTTTTTAAAAGCAGCTCTACTGGAAGTTTTTTACTACTTTTTCTCTGCAGTTGAAGGAAACAAGTTACCTGAACAGCAAATGTTTTATCCCCAAATCCAGGAGTCATTCCTAATATGCTCATATATGATGCTTCATTGATGAAATTTTCAATTCCATGGAAGACACCACGACCAGTTGCAGATATACGTCCGTGGATCCCACCCTGGCTGATGGGTTTACCAGTTACACATGCATGTGCGTTAATATCCTGTAAAACAGTGAAGGACTTGTGAGCTATGGAATAATCAAACAGCTGGAACAAGAGATAAGGCAAAACAGGAATCATAAGAGTAAGAACATGATAGAGTTCGTATACAATTAGTTTGTAAAGATGATTTCCTTCCTGAGTTTGTGTGAACACCTTCTCAGAAGTATACTCTAGTAGATGTCAGGGAAGTTGCATAATGCAATATTAGATATGCTTTGTAATTTTTTGTTGTATTTAAATGTATGTATTAAGTTCAGTCTGTGGTTAATTAATTATGGTGACATTCCTGTTGCAGTGTTAGCAACGAGCAGGCCTTTAACAAATCAAAAAGCTTTGAGGGCCATGTTTCTCAAAATTAGCTCCTATTACAGCCATAATTTCCACCATTATTCTTGACATTTTAATCTTTTAAAGGGCTCAGACATATCCTTGGACCGGTTTCTAATCATCTTTAAACAGTGTTTAGTGTTCCTTTATAACAAATTCAGTTATTTTGAAACAAAAATACAGGCCTAATACCTCCCTGTTGTTGATCTCAGAGAAAAATCTACAGTATGAAAGTCATATACGAAAAGTTAGATAAGTATTTGCTACTTTTATTCAGAAAAGCAATATATATAATCAAGCCTCTATGATTAATTTGGTGGCAATAAAATTAAATTTTCCATATGCTAGACACTAGCAAAGATAAAATAGACTATTTAAAACCAGAGTTAATTTTTCAAATTGAAATAATAACTTGGAAAAACTTCTTCCAAACTAGACATCGTTTGGGCGTCCCTCTTCTGTCACCACTGGTTCCCATGCTCCCACACCCTGGGAACAGTCACACAGTGGCTTGGCATCCAACACAAGTGAAAGAGTAGGGATGAAAGGGAATCCACTGAAATGAGTTTGCCATCAGCCGGAGGTTTCTATTCCACCAACAACATATTCACTGGGAGGCTCCCTCCTCTCCATCACTTGTGCCAAATGCATTTGCATGCCTATGGCATGAGCACAAGATGCTTGGTGAGAGGAAGGAAAGGAGCAGACAAAAGTAAGTGGAGACAGAATGGCAGGAGATGACTAGAGCCATGAGAGAAACAAAACCTATTTATTATTTGAAAATGATATTGAGTTACCTATATAAAGGAAAAGATAACCCCTCTTTAATAACAATAAAAGTGATGCTGTGCTTGCCACAAAATTCCTAATTCAGTTTCCCAAAATGTAGCTGCATTTACTGTCTTTAAGCTGTATGCTCCCTCTGGTGGTACACCAACCGTAAACAAGATCTGTGGTGGTGTTTTGCTAGGAACAACTTGGCCTGGCATTTTGATGTATTTTTAGGTTTTCATTCTGTTTCAAATTGAAACTATATTGTAGCCTTCATGCATTCACAAAAGAAGAAGTATGTTTTATAAATACTTGAAGAAATACAGCCTCGCACGGTACATAAGTATGTATTTATTAAAGTCCCTTCACATGTCCCAAAAGTAAGCTGGATGTGTCAAGGAAGTACAGAAGAGTGGAAAGGATGAATTTAATCAAAAACTTTAGCCACATGTAATTCAGTGATCCAGCAACTTAAGATGGATTTTCTGGAACAGTTAACATGGTAGTTATTAAAGATTTGCATGGTTTGACAAGAAAACAGAGCATGAGGTGAGGGCAGGTCCAGGTTGTCTTGAAACACATACAAACCACAGTCGATGTCAAAGTCCTAAAAACTCTGGTTTTAAGTTTATTAAAAAAAAAGTTTAACACATCTTGGGACAAAAAGTAAGACCATGGCTTTTAAGAAAAAGCTTGCAAAATGGCTTATGGCTAGCACTGAAGACTTCTATATTAGTAATAATAGTCTATGAACTCAGCTGGCAAAGTTAGACACTGGACTTTTGCTTGTTTCTTAACCCCTTTCCACGCTGCAATAATATCCTCCTTGTCTCTCCAGCTTCCTGGGTATTTATGCTAGGTTTCAAGCAAGTTTCCCCTATCTGTTTGCATCTGTTATGTGGCTTTTCCTTTCCACTTCAAGCTCCCTGAACACAGCTGTGTTCAGTCACATTGACTCATCAGGTCTGTAGATTTCTCACCGAAGAGTTATCTTTCCACTCAATTGAACGTAGCCCCTTGTACACCTTCCATCTGTCGTCTGAATTACGGTTAGTTTCAGTTTTGTTCAATGGTCGTTTTCTTCTCTTAGTTCCCTTCCCTCCTTCCTTCTGCCATGATCACTTCTATATATCTGGTAGTTCCTTATCACCTTTATTTGTCTTCTTGGTGTATCAACCAGATAGTTATCTGAAACATCTTCCTCTACAAACTGGTTTTGATAGGTTATTCCACTTTTTGTAGCATTCTCCCTTCCTTTTCTACACCTGATCATTGTCCACCGTAGCTTGTAAGTTCCAATATGGCTACCATTCTCTCTTCCATGCAAAAACCAGCAAGCCATCAAAATTAAGTAAACTGATTTAATTTTTTTTCTTATTTCAATTCTTTAATTACCTTTTCAGAAAAATGTACCTAAATCCTCTCAGGTTTTTGTTATTCTTTAAGAATAAGATACTTATTCTGCCATGCAGAGAGCGCCTAGGAATAAGAGAAGCTGTTGTAGCATAATTCAAATTGCATTTTTATCCTCAGTAGTTGTTTGTTTGTTTTCTTTTGTCACTGAAGCATGTGTATGTGTAGGACTACACAACAAGCTGAGATGACAAAGTGGAAAGAATAAGAAATTCAGCGATTTAAAAATCTTTTCCTGTATGAATGTTTGGTTTTCCACCTATTAAAAAACCTGAAGCTTCTGTATAAAACTGTATGGGAACTATTAACAGATACAGCAAATTTTAAAGCAGGTCGTGTGCTGTGAGCCTTCTGTGTCAGTCGCAATATAGCAATGCTGTTGCATCATGGGGAAATATGCGTTTTAGTGCAATGAGTTAAATGTTAAAATGCTTTGAGGCAGTAGTTTTCTTAAATGTTGGAATTTTAAGTTATGACTGAGGGAGCAAGTTGCCACTCTGCACGCTGAAGTCTTTTTGAAGCCATAATTTTTATTTTTTTTTAAAAACAGGTTTAAAGTTTAAAATACAATATTTATGTTTACATATGTGAATAACAAAAAGCAAGTAATGTCTTCTACTGAAACCCCTATCTAACAGATAGCTCTGTAAAAGTGATTTAAGTCGAGTAATCAGCATGCCACAGCCTATTCCTCAAGCATTCCTTCCTCTTCCCCACCCCCTTATGATACCTTAGACTGCATTTCAGATCTAGAAGAACCTGTACCATCCTCTCCTCCTATTGTTAAAGGCATCAAACAGCACAGGACAATTTCTGCTAAAAGACTGTACCAGGAAAGCCAGAGAGAAGTACATGTTGGGTGGTTCTAATGCCTTATTACTGGGAGGGTACACCCTGCTCTCTTACTGAGGAACTGCTGGAAGGGACTGCAGAAAGTGAAAAGAGTCTTTTCAATTGAAAAGGAGCTGGGATAGGCTAACATGCGATACCTTAACATATCACCACACTACTAAAATGCTCTGGCGAGACTCCTTAGCAAAGTATGCCCTGCTGGAATAGCAGAAACAATGTCTGAAAGAGAAGCTAGAAAGTTGGGGTAGCACGGACAGTAGAGCCTCAAGAAATAAGCTGTCTGTAACATATTTTTCTTTTGTCCAACCTGTCAAAAGTATACAACAAAAGTGTTTGGTCTACAGTCATGTTTTTGGTACAGTCAAAACAGGTGCAAAGAACCCCAGCAATGTAAGGGCAAAGGCAGAATTAAGGGCTATAATTAAAAACTAATTTTTAAAAACTTCATTTTTTATTGCCATCTGGGCAATAAATTGTATCGGTATCCGTTTGCTTTACATTTTGGAGAATTTGCTTAAGTTTACACCAATTACTTGTTACTTTTAGGGGACCACAGACAACTTTAATACTTCTACAGGTTATACCAATAGTGCAAACTTAATTTACATGGTCTCTTGAATGCACAAAACCAGAGCATTTATTTAATAACACTTGTAAATTCAGTAGTGTGAAATGGAAAGATTTCAGTACTTTAAGACTACACCAACCATCACAAACTAATTGTTTAACAACTTTAAATTAGTAATTATAGTACTAATGAAAAACAGAGGGAAATGGTAGAAATAGAAGCCAATTTTAGACTAAATATGACACCTTTAAAAAAACCTGTATTTTCTTTTTGCTGAACACTTGCAATCAGTACTGTCTCAAACTTAATTTAAGCCTAGTATAAAAAGATTAACCTTAAAGCTATTTTTCCTTAACTGTACCCTGAAAACCTCACAGCAATTAAGTTGTTACAGTTTGCAAGAGTATATTTAGATCCACATAATTAAATAAAATTATATGGTTAAGCAGCACGGTAATAAATTTCTAGATAAAAGGATTTCTGCAAAGACCTAGAAAGCTTTTCTACTTGAAAGCCTCTGCTCAAAACTTACATAGTGTCCTATGGTACTGGCATAGGTGTCAGCAATCCAGGACATCTCCCTCTCCCCTGTGCTCATATCAGGAGCAGGCACATCAACACCAGGTCCTGTTGGCAACAGTGAAAACGGCTTTTAAGGATCAAACACGAATAGTTATCTTCAACCATTATTCCCTTGGGAACTGCGCAGTGCTTGGCAGAGAGGAACTGTTTTCCTGTTTAATTCTCAGTTTATTATGCAATCAACAGATTCTTCTGGATTGAGTTTTAGATGCTGCATCGTGCCTTTGTACAATACTGTCAAGACCTCCAACCTTTCAAACAAGCCATTCAGTAAAATGAACATCAGTTTGTCAATAAAAAGTCAGAGTAAGATAATGCAGCAAAAGCATATTTATATTATTTTTTTGTTGATCATTGCTGTAACACAGGAAGGGTGCTATCTAGGTATGATTTCTATGTAACATGACATTAATTGGGTTTTTGCATCAGAATTTCCTCTGTGTTCCTGTGTGAGTTTAAAAATTGAAGATAGGCTGTTCCTAGTCATGGCACTGTAGCACACACATTTGATTTTACCCATCACTTCAAGAAAGAGGCATTACATCTTTCTTGATGAAATAAACCTTTAACAGGACTTTCACATATCTGTTGTATTAAAAGCAAATTCTGTCTGTTTTTAATAGACAACTAAAAATAGCATTTGTCCAACTATTTAAAATCAGAGAGACTTGCTCAGCAAGATTTTAAATGCAACTCTGCCTCTACTCATTTTTTTTCCTAATTATCTTTAAAAGGTTTGTGAAAGCTGCGTAGCACCAACTATAGAGCCAAAAAGGAAGACAAATTAAATTAAACCATTTTAATTGTCATTGAACTAACCATCACTATAGTTGACATAGTGTATAGTACTCACCCAGTCACATGTAATATCAATAAGTGTTTATACAGAACTTAATTTAGATGATCAACACTCTGGCTGAAAGAGCAGATGACAAACACTCTGGCTGAAGAGCAAGAAAATGCCGATAAATGGATATACATTCTCAGGGGCAGTTAGACCATCAGGAACACATGACAGGCCTTTAACTAGTAACAGTCATTATTATTCAGTTGAACAAGAACCTCCTCCAGGTAAAGATCCTCCATTTAATAATAAGTCAAGCTAGTAATATTCAGCTTTCTCCAGAAGAGATTTCCAGGTAGCGACTCCAGACAGCAAGCTATCAGAACAGCTCAGGGTTGAGAACCTGAATGAAATACCTACTAACATTAGACCTGAGTTTCTGTTACAACAGGCACCTATGCTTCTTGCCTATGCTTCTTTTGCAGCCTGTGGTTGCCATGGGTGAAGCCATCAACTTTCTCTGGGGTGGATCTTCTATTTCCTTCCTCTGTTTCCTCAGATATCTGCCAAAAACCTCAACTGAGACTACAGGAAACAGTAACAGCAGAGAGCTCTATATCAGAGATTAAAATTGCAACAAACTTGGTCACAATTTTGTTATCTACCTCTAAGAGAAATGTGATTCATTTTGGATCCTATGAGCTCAGCTTTTGTGGCTTTTCATAGCAGAACAGCTACCAGAAAAACGTTAAGACACAGTTCCCTTTGAAATGCACTAAGATGCAATGACTCAATTCTTTGTGGCTCTTCGCTGAAAGTTCTATACCCAAACTATTTACAGCTCTCAAAAATACGGTTATTTAAGGACAGTATCTAGTGGACGCTGCCTGTGCACAATAAATTAGATTCCTAAATTTTAATAGTAAAATTGCACAACATACCAATAAAGCCCTTTTTTGCCAGCTCCATGGTAAACCTTCTTGTGATCTTTTCCAATTCATTGTCCTATAGAGAAAATGCAATAAATATCACAAGAAATTATTAGTGTTTATGAACATTTGCTAGAACTTATGCCCAAACATAAACAAATACCCTTTTATTTTAGAAGAAAGGATGATTCATATATTTGTATAATTTACATGCCACTCCCTAGCAGACCCTTAGTACCCAGGCAGCACAAGGAAACATTTGTCTGTCTTTCTGTACATTCTGATCCACAACAAGTCGGGAGTGTGGCACAGGAAGAACCACCTGTGCTTGTGGCAGAGATTTCCAGCAAACAAATCTGATATCCTATGCAAGAGATTTATAACCAGCAACAGCAATAGCCGGCCTGCTGGTTGTGTAATCAACACAGTAGAACAACTTCACACAAATCCTTACAGGAGTTTCAAGCTGACAATATCTGTTATGTATTCTAGTATGCCTTTCTGTACAAGTTATTTTAATTAGGGCAAGAAGGCAAGCCTGCAGTAAACTTTTTATAAGCCAAGTTAGTTATTATTCACACTGGAACACTGCATAGGAAGGTTTAATGGAGCATAAAACTATTTGTTAAAATAAACAAAAACATTAACCTTTTTCTAAGAGTAATTTAATTTAAGCCTTTATTAACAGTATCAACTTTAAAAAATTCCAGGTTCCAAATTATTTGTAATCTTCTGACTTTTAGGAAAAAAGTGATAAATAGTTGAAGTATTCCACCTCTGAAACGCACACCTTTTTAAAATTATTCTCCTACCTATTGCATGCACAAGCTAAATCAGCCTTTACAGAGGCAGAAGTGGCAGGAAGTTTTAAGTGGTCAATAATGCCCTTAGAAGAGCTTTTTTAAGTGGCTGGCTTCAGTACTGCAGGTAACCAAATTTTTATCTATGATTAAGCTTACTGTGTAGTTCTTGGGATTGATCTTGACACCAGCCTTTGCCCCACCAAATGGCACATCTACAAGAATGCAAAGGAAAATCATTTTACTTTTTCAACAATAAAGGCAGAATGCATCAGTAATATGTGTGAGGAATTCTAGCTTTGATTTTAGCAGTGACTTTAGTTTTGCTGCATTTAGGGCTTCACGAGCGTAAGCTATAATCTCATCTAGGTACTCCTATAAAAATGGGAAATCTCTCAAGGGCAGCTTGAAAATGGCCTTGAAATTCCTAAGTTCATGATTAAAATTTTCTATGCTTCAAGCTCTTGTACTTGGTACTTGTAGAAACAGTTAGTTTTATAGTTTATATTTTACTGGTTTAGCTCAAAAATTTTACTTTGGAAGTCCTAAGTGAATTATCTCTATATACATTAATAAGTATTTTGTTTTCTTATACATAATGTGCAGATTCTCTCCAAACTTGCCTACAATTTAGCAGCTGTGTATGCATTATACTCCTTTATGACCCATAAAAGAATTTTATCCTTCTCTCTCCACAGCTCCCCTGCCTGAATCCTTTACAGCCTCCATCTGTTCCCCCTAAAATTAGCCCCCTCCTAATCCAAGTTTGTCATACTTTGATTTGAGTTCAAGAGCAGTACTTTTACGGGAGGGGGTAACTAGCAGAATTTGGACTTTTCAAATGAAAATGTAACTTTATTCAAAATATCTACCATAACAGCAGAGGGAATATGTAGTAGTAGTATTATCTTGGTCACTATATATTTTTTCTCATCTTGCTACAAATTTTAATCAGAGATTAGTGTCTAAAACTTCATTTAATTCTTTAGATGCTTTTCTGTAAACTACATCAGTACTGATTGAAATTAAAGTTTGTATCCTTGCTTGAAAAATTGTCACTTACCAACCACAGCACATTTGTATGTCATTAGAGATGCTAAGGCTTTCACTTCATCCACACTAACATCCAAACTATAACGAATACCTGCAAAAGACACATGAGAAAAAAGGAATTCACTGAACAACTTCACAGGTATTTATAAATTGGGAAAGTTAATTTTAGACCAGCCATCTATAACATGCAAGTATGTAATTTAAGAACTTATTTGCTTTAAGGCTTAAAGAACAATCCCCCCTTCTCCCAGTAAAATATCTACCTTTTACTTAGCAGAAATTCAAGACTTCAGCAATTCTTATTAAATAGTTTAACAACAGTAGTCAATCTTGGAACAAAAGTGAATATTCCTTGGGAGGAAGATGAGCAAAGCTGACAGGTAACTAAGAGTAGACTTTTTTCAAGAGGCTGATAAAGCTCATCAGCATCCCATAAGAACTTTAGCTTTGGACTTCATTCATTATATATACACGATGAACTTTGTTCCTGAACGCAACTTATCACTACAGCTTATATCCGAGATCTCTTCTCTAGAGTAAGGCAAGCTCCTGTTATGAGCCTTGCAATACGTTGGCTGTGGTCCAACAAAATCATATGTAGCTTCAGAGCTCTGGCTACTAGGCACAGCCGCATAACAGAAAGCAGCAAGTCACTCTACTCATTCAAATTTTTTCAAAACATTTTGATGGAATAACTCTACCCTAGCAAGCTTGTGTGAGCAGGCCACCCATCCCGCACCCGTGTGGAAACCAGCCCACACCTGCATTCCCTGCTCTGAGTCATTCAGCAGAAATGGAAGTGGGTGATGACACATGGTCCAGAAGCAAATTCAAATTGTTGTGGTCTGCTAGAGGCTTGGATGCAAAATGGGTGATCCCAGACACCAAGGCAGTTCACAACTGAGTGGAAAATGATTACACAAAGGTAGGGAGATCTGTCACCTGCCTGACTCTTACCAGTCTTTTAAAAAATGGGTTGTGGCTGTCCAATAAACTGATCGAACTCAAAGTTAAAATCAATGTATTCTGAAGATAGTTGCAGAGTAGAAAATATTTAACCAAACCGATAGGGCACATATACAGAACTACAGAAGCTTAAACATGATGTTTAACATCAACACTGTGCCCAAAGCCATGTGGCCACAAAAAAAAAACAACAAACCACTCTACAGCTATATGTTAGCTTCTATCCAAGCTTCTCCTATATCACTAACCATATAATGGAGCCATGAAGAATTTAGTCTACACCCCAAATCCTTGGCTGTAGGTTGTGCCAAGTTGCAGGGTAGTTTGTAGCAGGCACAGAGTGTCCTTTAGATGCTAGGTACAAGGCACCACAAATTTCCTATTATGTAAAGAGAAGACCACATTCAGGTCCTCAGGAGTGAAAAAAGGCCAGCATACATTATCCAAACTAAAACACTCTGCTGCTATGGAAGCCATTCCTGAATGCTCTGGAAACAATCCCAGTTTCAAAGGAACTGAGTGCTGCTCAAGTACAGCTAAGGGCCAAGTGCTGCTTTCTTATGTGAGTTCAATCAGTAAAAGAAAGTACCCTGCCTCTGTAGAACAGAATTTAAATTTACTGTGTATATGGGGGAAGGGTGGTCTCCACAAGCAAAATAACTAGTTTCTGACTTCAGTAGCTGTAAGGTGTTCATGTCTGGGCTTTCAAGAACCTTCTCACCAGAGCTAATATTTGAAATTTAAGTGGAATCTATCAGAGTCCAACAGACCAATCAAAGTTGCAATGTATGTGGGTTTCTTTTAACACTTCTTACTCTGATCCTCCAGAGGAGTGGTTATCCTTCTATAAAACCCCGAGCAAGAACAAACACCACCTTTGGCACGGACTGTCCTGCCTGGGGACACAGTTCCCTCTTGGCTGAGTAGGTATGCTCTGGGGACAGGTCTCATCTGAGCATTGCTCAAGCCAGCCAAGTCTGAAGCCCCGACCTACGCTGGGCAGAAATGAACTCTGCCCCTCCACCCCCAGCTGAAATAGATCACTGTGTATTTATTCAACCCATATATTTATTCAACTTCAAGCTGCACACACAAAGTAGTTTTGCTACAACTATACTCCTGCAGGCATACAAAATGTTGTTTATTGATATATGGAAAGCAGCAGTGGGCTAAATAATTTGGGATAGTTATGTTGTACAGTCTTAACAGGGAAACAAAATATAAAAGGAGAGAGCAGCCTCTTCTGCATATCACGTTGAAGATGGGATCTGAAAAGGTGAACAAGCTGCATTTTAACTACAAGATTCAAACCCATGCAAAATAGTTACATCTCCAGTTTCCTTGTATTACAGTCAAGGGTTACTATAAACTTTACTGTAATAAACTTTCATACCAAAGGAACTAGGGAAAAAGCCCCAAGACTAACAAAGTACTGAAAGGCTTTCAGCTGAGATGCTGATTTGTCACACAGGTACATACACAAGAATAGGGAAAACTTTTAGACTTGAAGCTGAAACTGTCATTTTTCTGGACAACTTCATGTTTTTGAGCAAGATTTAGCTTCTTTTCTCTCCTTTTAAACAGCTTGAATTGAAATGGCTTGTCTGCTGTCTTTGTCAATTCTGAGAGTTGTGCTGACTTCACTAGCCACTTTGCTCCAGTTTATCCGCTAAAAACTTTCATTACAGTGTCAGGCATAGTTTAAGGTGTGGATTCCAGGTTCCCTAACAGGTGTGACTATTTTTTCCCCTTCTCTGGCATGAGTGGATAACATTTAAGATGCCCTAACATTTCATTCCTTTTCACAATTTGGCTAGTTACCATCTTCAAGGAATTGTAATTACTCTACAGGAGGCCCACCTCTTGACAGGGAAGTTATTTGTGCTAAGCTGTTAGGACTGATGAGAAGCAGGCATCTGAGAACGCTGTACATTCCATCTGCAAGGGGATGCACAAAGATAAAAGACTTAATTTCTATTCTATTTGGACATCAGTGAAATTTAGTTTGACAGCTTCCTAGCTTGGCAGGAGAAGAGTATTGCCATGCATTTGTATGGCTCTTTTGGCAGTGTTACTATGCATTCAATAGCCTGAGTCTAAAAATGGACCCTATACACAGATAAAGTACTGGGATTTTTTTTTTAAAGATTCTTAATACATAAGCAAATGAAAGTCACTGCTATGCAGCAAGATTTTAATTTTTTTAAACTCTGGTAAGTCCCACGGAGTAGTCTCTGGAAACTTGTGACTTTTACAGCAAACTAGCTACAAAAAATAGTTTGAAGAAAGCCTCAAGTTACAGTATGACTCACTGCCATGGAAAATACTTTTCACTGGAAAACATACAAATCTTGTTCTAGTTGAGAATTCTCTTTCCCTGCCACACCCCATGAAGTTAAGCAGTATGCTAAGAGAGACTTTGTTTTTCTATGCACCAGGCTTTCTAGATGAGGAAATGTTTTCATTTTATTTTTATTACTGGTCAGAATAAAGAGAAGGCTTTATCATCACATTGCAGTGTCTATGCTTTTAAAACTTTTTTATGATCTGTAGTTTGGAGATATTATACTTCATCCGGCTACCTCTTGCAAGAGGTAATTTTTAAATAAATGTCAAAGTAGTAATTATCAGTAAGACTGTATTTTGGATTCTATAATAGTAGCAATCAGTTACCATTTTAATCAGCAGGTTTGTACTAAGGAATGTACCAGCAGGCATGTAACAAAGATCCTGATTTCCAAGAAAACTGGCTATACATCCTATTAGATATTATGTTGTACAGATTTCAGTGTGTTCCGTGATGTTGAGTGTGTTTATTATGCTTCCTTAGAAAACATGGTGTACAGAAACAACTCTTCAAGGCTGATTACTGCCTTTCTAGTATCCTGAAAACCTACATTTAGCAAAATTAGTGTAATTATTTCCTGATCTTCTAGTGCAGTGATCTTAAATGGTATTATCTACTTATGCCCTCACCACTAACAAGTGTGAAGGATTCAAAGACAAGTCTCAAGACTAAACAGTTGCCGTAGTAACAGCTCACAGCAAAACACTCGGTAAACTATTCCTCCTGTACTAAGTGTCTTGCAAAACTTAGCAAGTCTCTCAAGTTCCCCACAACCTGGAACAGATTGGCATCTCGGTCTGCATTATTAATATCTAACCAAGGCTTTGTCCTGGTTTAACTTCAGTGTTTTCTTCTAGTTACGATCTTTGAAACTAATTTGGGTCCTTTACAGGCGACAATTCTTGTTAAGACAGTGCATTTGTTCTGCTCACCTCTTTTTGGAAAATGCTTGCTCATCAGAACAAGCATTTCAGGGCAGCAGCTATCCTACACTATCCATGCACCCAGCAAAACAGATTTCATGATCTTATTTGAAACTTCTTGGAACTGACCACAGCCATATGAATCTCCCAGTTAGCAATGCTGGATTCTGCAGAGGCTCTATGGGTTAACAGCTTGCCTGACCCTGTCCCAAAAGCTGACATTACATCCAGAGCCTACAGGAGCTTCAGTAAAGATGCTCACCTTGTTCCAACTATTCAGCAAAATCCTCAAACAAAATCCATAAATCAGCTCCAGTATTTATTGGAATGCCCTAGTTCCTTAATGTTTTAAATCTGGATCATGTATAACATTTTCATTTAGATGAAGTTTGGGCAGTAAGAAAGTTAGACTGTGATTATACTACTATCAAACTCTACGTAATTGTTGACACCTAGCACAGAAGGAATCAATATTCCAAGCAATCCTTAGGCTCTTTCAGAACAAGAACATTTTTCTAAATACAGAAAAAAAATCCAGCCTTCCCCATAAGGAAACCGTTTAGCCTTATTTAACCATTTGGTAAGTCTGTTAAACAGCACAATGACAAATTTGTAGTTGTTGAAGACTATGGAATTCCAGACAAACCTAACAAAGCAAGATGACTAATTCAGTGCTGGAAAACAAGAACACTCCTAAATTCAATTCACGAACTGCCAAGAGAGGAGATAAAAATATTTATCTCTTCCCACACAGCATTAGCCAGCTATAACCTAGGGCAGGAAAGAGATCTGCCTATAGACACATCCCACCATTCTGATTTAACCTGAATTATCTATGAGCAACCATTAAGGTACTCAACCAGACAGAATCCTTCAGTATACCACTTCTTGTATACTTTCAATAACCTGTACTTAATACTTGAAATATACTTAAACACATACACATGTTTATTTCATTCCACGCAGAGAAAAGCAAAGAATATTCTCTATTTAAAAGAAGTAGTGGATTAGTAAGATCTTGTGTTTTAAATGCAAATATGGCAAATTTAGTATACCACCAGGCAAGCCCGTGTTACCTGAATTCATGCACTTAGAATATGGCTATGAAGCAGAGTCTCACATAGAACTACCTCAACACTACCTTAAGGATTAGGTTGCTCATTAAGCTGCACTCACACTGTAATAAGGAGGACTGATACAGAGAGATGCAGTAACACTACTTCCATGCAGATATTAATATCATGCACATGGGCATATGCAGAGGGCGGAAATAACACACAAGTTGGCTCTGGCTAGTCTAAATGCCGTGGGAGTCCCAAAACAATAAGCCACCATAGTGCTGACATGAAGCAGGCAAATTCCATGCTTGTCTATGAGTTTATTTCCTAACAAGATGTAGCTGTTGCAATTCACGCAACAAAGAATACCTGCTAGGATGACCCAGAGAACAGGAGGGAGACTATCACGCAAGAGGTTCCCCTCCTCATTCCCTCCAACACGTGTTTATCCAGAAAAGCCCAACGCTGAGAGAGGTATGATCTCTCTATAAATAGACAAGGAGCCAACAGCAGCAAGGGAAAACAACTATTTAAGATCAAGGACAAAGCTGGCTACTGCACAAACAATATGAGCTGATTATATGAAAAAGCTGAAACTGAAAAGATTCATAGCCAGAAGAGCAAGGCACAGATAGCCTCCTGCAAGAATATCAGAGGTAAAAACACAAAACAGATACGGTTCACTGAGAATTGCAACTAGTTTATTAAAGGTCAGCAAAAGCACAGGACACCCATTCCTTGTCCCGTTTTTTCAACTTGCAATTTAAATGTATAGCCACTGTTGTATTATTTGTAAAGTTAGGTATGCTCTACAGTAAGAAAAAGAAACCGATGCAAATAAGGCACTCATATAAGCTTTAGCTGTAACACTGCAACACAGTTATCACAGTTAGGCTAATCTTTCTTTTTTTTTTTTCTGTAAAACTCATATTCCTTTGAAGTTAAATCAGTTTCCATAGGTTATTTCAAGTTACAGATGGTCTATGGTACAATTCCATCTGTTGCATGGTCCCTTGGGTACATTTCCATGACTTATCCTCTAAAATTCCTGGGCCAAAGACGCAGTCTCAGAATTTTCATCCATGCATGACTTAAAAAGCAAAGCCACCAATACAGCCCCAGGATAAACAGAGCTCTGCTGAAGTGATGATACCTTATAGCACTACTTCTTGCTTCCCCAACTTACAAAGAGGAATAACCAATGTCATGGTAGCCAAGACAACGCGTGGGGTTGCACTGGTCCAACTCTTGCATGTAAAGCTGCTTCTTTTGCAATTAAGGTTACCATCATGATGTATGTATACAGTTTTAGGCAAGGTAATGTGTACAACAGGCTACTTGGTGACTGGGCACTGAGATTAGCATCACCCTTAGACCTCAGCAGTTGGAAAATTGCGGCAAGGATAGCATGAAAAAATGTCATCTTATGCAGTAAGAAGCTCATTAACATAAAATCATTAAGTCAGGTGAGGAGGATAAATCCTGATAAGCAGAAAAAAAGCAGCCAAAACTAGAAGATAGGAAAGTTTCGTAATGCAGAATAGTTCCTTCCACTAACCAGCCAAAGCAGCACCACCCAGGGAATCAGATTCATTCACCTCCAAGTCAACTGAGCAAACAAGTAAGAATCATCTGTCTATATACAGATAGTGGTGAACTTTGAAGTTACATGTGACAAAGTTTTTCAAAATCCCTATGTAAGTGACAGTCAGCCTAAATCTAGTCTGGAATTAAAGATGGTGTTAAAGCCTTTCATAACTGTGGAATCCATTGAGACTTGGTAAAGGCAATTTGAGTGAGCATAAACAAAAGGTTAGGCTGTTTCCCAGCTCTGAATCATTTGGTTTCGTTGATAACAGACTTGTTGGACAGTTGGTTAACATGAAAAGGCTTTACAAAGTTTTAAAACCACTTTACCCCCACAGCAAATGCTGCCTATAGAATCACTTCCATACTGCTAAGCAGCTAGGAACTCAATGAGCTTATTCATACTTGCACATAGGTTATTTTCACTAATCTATTCTCTGAAACTGACCTATTAATGAAAACAGCCATCAGCAACCACATGAAAAAGCAGTGTAACCAGTTTTATACCTTTCATAGAACCTGATAAAATTATTTACAAAGATTCATTATTTTAAGTAGGAACAGCCAGAGTACTTTTCAACAGTCATCTGTATTCAGCCATCTCATTTCCTGTACCCCATTTGGTTTGTTTGAGTTCTTCAGGCAGCTGTCAGTGCAGTGAACGAGAGCAGCTGTGGTTTCCTGTTAGTGCTGGCCACTAGCACGCAAGTCACCGCGTAACCAAGGGAAAGAGTGACCTGACCCACGGCGTTGCTTCAGCTACCATGCAGCATCAATCCAGTCATACAAATACTAAGTTTAGATCATAAGCAACTTTAGTTCCAACACACAAGAAAACTGCTTATCTCCATGTTCTCAACGGGATGAGGAAGCTTCTAACTAATTTTCCTTTCCAGCAAAAGGTTACGTTGCAGAAAACAGACTTGCGTCCCGGACATACTGCAAGGCCTACCTCTTAAGTGGGTATATGCATGGCCGTTTCATAAAGATTCCTAAAGCACAGAAGAGAAGCACACCAAAAGTAAAAGAATCACCACCTTCTTGAGTTGCAAAGGTTTGCAACCCCCAAAGTAGAATTAAGGATCCATTTCTACAACAATTAAATAGGTAAGCACCACAGGATGCAACAAGAAATGTTATTTCTGGGTTCTCGCAATGAGGTGGAAAAAGCCCACAAGTCATAAACTGAAAAGAAAGCACGTTTCAGTACTTTGGGGCAGTTTTCCTGAAAGGTTCTCCTCTTGACCCAATGAAGAGTGACCTGCAGTACCATGTAGTGACAACTTTGTCCAACACAATCAAGTTTACTTGTTTCTACACCTGTTTTGGGGGGAGAGAGGAGAGAAGGATAAGCCATTAAATAACTTGCTATTTTTATTAACTATGCTTTAGATTCTTAGACCTAGGGTATTGAGAGCATCGTACTTCTTGAACAGAAATCTGACAGTCAAGTTTCCCAGCAAGGTGTAGAAGTTTGCCTATGCAAAAAAATGTAAGACTGCTCTTGAATTTGCCCTCATCCAACTCAACCCTTGTGGTCTGCCATTCCATTTCTGCATCAGGCCACAGTCATCCATCCAGTCAGGAGCCTTATTTTCAAATCAGGCCTCTTCTGGCATTCACTCTGTTGAATTATTTCTACTTGCAGACAACAGAGAAGACGGCAGAAAAGGAGGCACAGAAGGACTAGTAGTCAAGGAACTGCTGCATTTCTACTGACAGGTATCATCTGCAGGCACATGTTAGTTTTAAACTTGCTTCATAGAGATCAACCTTGCATTAAGAAGTTTGGCACTTCCCAGATTTGGGCTAGACTACCAAGCAGGGGTTGAGGTTTCACCCTAGACGAGAAAGAGCAGGCAAAGAAATTGAAGATGACATCTGTGATTGATAGAAGGAACACAATCTAACTGCTATAACATTAAGCTAAAAACATTTAGTAGAAACAGAAGGTGCTACTAAAGTGAAGGTAATTCAAATGTTTTAGTCTCTGTTTCCTCAAGTAATTGAGCTGTCTCCAGGTTAAGAATACTTAAATCAGGATATTTTTTTTTTTAAATGTGATTTACAATATAAATTCTTCATTAGTTCATGGTTAAATCTGTAAATGACCTTATAAACAAAAACAGTATAGAGAAGTAATATATAATCACTAATGAAGTACTTTGGTATGGGTGTATAAGAAGAAACAAGGAACAAAATTACAGGAAGACAGCCTTTAAAAGACCTATAAGCATTTGTTTTCCTGTATTCCATAACTGAATCTTAAAGTGCACTTTGATCATTTGTCTAACCTGCATACAGAACAGTACTGAATATTCTTTAAACAGCATCTTATCCTTCAGCTTACTAGTAAGTAATAAATGGGCATACCATATACTTCTTTCACAAACGTACTTCAAGATGAAAAGCCAAATTTTATCACAATTGATATACCATGTAAACCTCAAGAAATACAGGAGATGAGCATTTCAAGTACAATGCTTCTTAGGAGAGATGACAAAGCATTCCTACCTGCTAGTGATTACCTAGCAGTAACTAAAGGCTGTCTCTTTCTTAGTAAAAAATACAGATCCTTTAAAAAAAAAATTGGCATGGGAAACCTTATTTTATCAAACTTTACTTTTCAGTAAGTGTAAAGTTAAAGTTCACAGTTGTGCACCTGAAAAGATCTGGAAGCTGTGTTCCTCCTACTGCTCTGCAAACCTTCCAGATGCCATCTCACCCCCTTCTTTTAAAAGGTGGCCTTGCGTCCCTTTGGTGTTTCTCGCTGGTGTGAATTATTTGCATCGGTCTCTGGACTCCACCGAGCGTGAAACACTCACTTCAGCAAGTTTCCCTGTATCATACTATTATGTAGTTTGAGTTGTATTTCACTGGGTTTTGCATTTTTCCCCCCTCTGGAATCTACTACGATTCTAGTTTTAAAAAATCACTTTTAGACAAAAGCTCAAGTTGTTGGTGCATTTCCAGTAGATCAAGTGTACCGTAAAGGCAGAAATAGCTTTATCACTCCTGTTCTTTGCAGTTTAAGTAGAAATGTTCTGATACGTTCTACTTCCTCCCACCTTTTTTCACAGCAGGTTTGAAGCAGTCAATCTATGCTTATCACACGTCCCATTTAAATTTACTACAAAGCCAGATCTGTCATCTGATAGTGAGCAAATTCCTAGAGAGCATTAGATGGTGAAATCCATTTATGATCACTACGCTGAAAAGCATGGAAAGGAAATATCATTTGCAATTCTTTCCCTAAACCCAGGGGGGTGGGGTGCAGCACAGGAAGAAAAGGGCAAGCTGTTGAGAGGTAGTATTTTCTTTAGCTGTCATTTCCAACTGCTGTGAAATTTACAGTTGTAACTTCCCATAAATATTCCAGTGTTTGCTCCAGTGTCAATGCAAACAGGCATAAGAAATACTACTGAAAATCAAGAAATTCTGGTGAGGACTTAGATATGTAGGTATCAGAACAAAAGGTATCCAATCATCCAACTGTTGTTTTTTGTTCACGTACAGAGTATTTTATAATTCTTTGTTGTGAAAACGTTAATTCTTTCAGTTCTGAACAATACCAATGTGAAATATTAGAAGTTATCATACGTTAAATACTATCTTGCCACTGAAGTGTATTTTGTTATGCAAGTGGGGATCTTAACAGTAACAGGCTATAAGAAAAGGACTTCTTGTAAGCAGCTGCAAAACGTAACTTAACCTAAGCAGAGACAAAACAGAAGTGTAATACCCATCGGTATTTTAAAAGAAATTATAGAAATGGCAGAGAAAGAGTAGCTCCACACAGAGTAAGCTTCAGTCATGCCCAACTTCAGCTACAACTAAGTCTGATGCCGGTAACTCGTTCCAAGTAATCACCAGAAATTATTTTGAGTCAGCCTCCTTTGGGTAAGAATTAAACATGCCACAGGATGCTCACTACATATTTGATTTTGGAAAGTTAGGAACCACATTAACAGGACAGACTATTAGTGCTGCAAAGAGAAAAAATCCCACGTCATATATGTATCAGCTGACTGATTACCAAGAACACATTTACCTAAGAAGACCCTTCCTACTCTATTGTAGGAGTCAGAGGTCTTCATCGATAAGACATCAGAGAGAAAACTGCTTTCTGCAACCATCATAATTTACCACAAAGTTGGTCAACGCTGAATTAAAAAAACCCCAACATATAGACTACAGAATCTCTGTTTTGAGACACAGTCCTGAAAAGGACTCCAATACTTCACTGTCCACAAATACCAGAGCTCCTGAATAAGTTATGCTGAAAGGCAGCTGTATTTGTTTTTCAAGGAAATGCCATCTACCCCGGACTAAAAAGGAGCTCGATTCCTCTGGGATCAGAGCTGATCCCACGTGAGCTCAGCTTCGATCTCGAAGCCATCCAGCGGGATTCTCCCTCCTGGACGGTCCCTTGGCACAGCCATGCCATTGGCCTCGCCTGTGACAGCTTTCCCCTAGAAAAACCACTTTAGGCTCTTCCTGTGTATCCACCAGGCAACTGGGGAAACCGAGGTTTTCTGGGTGAGTATTGGGGACTCCCAAGCACAGCAGGGATGGCTTCTCCAGCCTCCGCTCAAGAGCGGACACTTGGGAGCAGCGTGTTTTCCAACACACGCTACCGAGAGGCCTGAGCCACAGCGGGTCGTTGGGCGGGCTGCCCTCCCACCTTCCGCCTTGCCCAACGCCAAGCCAGCGGGCGAGGGCCGCCTGCCCGCCCGCCGTGAGCCCCTGGCACCTCGGCTGACCGGGAGGTCACCGGTGCGGAGTCCGGGCAGGCGGCTAAGTGCCGCGGAGGAACCGCTCTGTCCCCGGCTCCCGCCTTCCCTTCAGACACGGCGGGGGACGGAGACAGCGGGGAGCCAAGCGTGGCCCCCGCCCGGTACCTCAGGGGAGCGCCCGCCGGGCGGCGGGAGAGGGCCGGGGAAGGGCGGGCCGGGTATGGCCGCCGCGGGCCCGGGCGGCGGGGTGTGTGTGGTGCGGGGGAGGGGGGACACACAGGGCGGCGGGTCTCACCTCCCTTGCAGGGGGTGCGGTGCTGGCTGTGCTGCGCCCGGTAGCCCTCGATCACCTCCCACTCGCCGTTGTCGCGCTTGATGGGGAAGGAGACGCTGAGCACATGGTTGCAGGGCTTGATGATGCGGAGGATGCCGCGGACGCGGTGGCGCCGGTCCTCCATGCTCTCCCGGGTGCGCAGCCCCTCCACCAGCTTGTCCTCCACGATGCTGGCGCCGCGGTCGAAGAACCCCTCCACCATCTTGAAGAAGTTGGGGTCGTCCTCCTTCTTGGCCGCCTCGCAGTAGTGCCGCCGCGGGCAGCGGCCCCCGCCCCATGCCGCCGCCGCCGCTCCCCCGGCTGCTGCCGCCGCCGCCGGCCCGCCCGGCTCCGCGCCCGCCAGCACCGATCCGGCGGCCAAGCGGGACGCTAGCAGCTCCCCTAAGTAGCGGTACATGGCGGCGGCTACCGGCGCTTCCGCTGGACGGGAGGAGCGGAGAGGCGGTGGCGGAGCCCGGCGCTGCCGCTGCCGCCAGAGGCGCGAGGCGCCGCCGCCGCCGCCTTTAAACGGACCCGAGGCGGGGGGGGGGGGGGGGGGAAGGGGGGGGGTGAGGGAGGGGTGCAGAAGGGGTGCGCTCGGGGGGGTGGATAGAAGGGGAGCCCAGGGAACACGCCGCGCCCGCCCACTGCGCCTGCGCAGCTCGCGTCTCCGCCCCGCCCCCGGCGGGATTCGCGGAGGGGAAGGGGGCGCGGCGCGCGAGGAGCCTCGCTATGGGCGGGAAGGAGGGGGGTGTGGCGAGCATGCGCGCGCGGGCGAGGGAGGGGGTGAGGCGTCGCGCGCCCCCCGCCCTACAAAGGCGCTGCCGCCCAACGCTTCCCCTTTCTCTGGCGGCCGGTGACAGTTAACGGCCGCCGCCGGCGGGGCGCGCGGCAGCTCCTTCTCCGCTGCCCTGCGCGGGGAAGGCGCCGGTGAAGAACCCGGGGCAAGTAGCCTTCCCTGAAGCACAAGCATGAGCCTGTAGGTGGCTGCCCAGGCCTGCTCCGTGCCCGGTGGGGGTACGGCAGGGCCCTGGGCGAGGGGAGGGAGGCCTGGCTAGGCAAAACCTTTCCTACCGTGAGCGCGAGTGCAAGTAAGGGCGCTTCTGCACAGTGCAGTATACAAAATTCTTCAGGGAAGTGTACTTTGTGTGGAGACCCTTTTTGAAGGGAGCTTGTTAGGAAAACCCAGCTTATCCATATGTACTTATTTGACTGCCCTGTTAAGTGGGGGCAGGGGCTTCATGCTTCCACCTGTGTCATCTGCTAACAGGCCCATTAAGTGGAGTTCTTCGTTATTTAGCTCAGACTTTTGAGTATGTTTCTAAGAATGATGTTTTAAACTCTGTAAGATCTGCTTTCGGGGTGTGGGAGGCTGTGTTGCAGCAAACCAGGTTTGTTTCAGAAGGAATAACTGATTTGTTCACTTTCTGTGGGATTGGGCTGCTAATTTGATGATATAGAGGGTTTTTTTTTCTGTTTAAGTATGTGGGAGACCAATACCTTTAGGGCAGGAATACCCAGGAAGTTGCTTTATCTCTGTGGGAATCTCTCTAACCACTGTGGACATACAAGGGCTGTGCTGAAATGCTTGTGGGAAAGGAATATAACTTTTGTGTGTATTTGTCAGCAGGAAACTTAGTCATAGACTTTTTTAATATGTATAAACTTATCAGGCAACTGATAGCCAAATTTTATCTTGATTTCATGTTTCTCTATCCTAAGATTCCTGAGAAGTTGTCATAAGGACCAGCAATAAGGAGAATGGTTGCCTCTTATCTGTCATAAGGACAGTTTATAGCCATAGTATTGATAGTGTTGTGATATGGATAGTATGTGATATGGGAACAAAAGCAAGGAAGGAGCTTATTCTTAGTCCAGTTTGTTATTTGGGTGTTCCCACAGGGCTTCAGAAACAAACTTACTGATTTATGTTTTTCTGTCCGTGCTGTAGGTGGTTCATAGACAACTTCCATTGTGGTGTTCATTTTCAATTCATGGAATTGCAGCATTCTCAGTGGTTCTAATAGTTTTGAGCTACTATTTGATTTCCATCATCTCCAGGCTCTCATTAGCAGCTCAACTTGTATACAAGGTCTTAACTTTTGTAAATGTGTAGGAAAGAAGGTGGTGAAAGATACTGTCTTTATCAGCTAATTATTTTCATCTGGTTCTGTAGGTTATTTACAATACTATTTCACAGACACAAAGGTTGAGTAAAAAAATATCATTAACCAGTTTGCGCAAGTGTGTAGACTTAAGTCAAAATAAGGTTAGCATGCTTAGCTCCTATCCAGCCTTCAGCTGTGGCATCTCTAATTTATGAGCTTTACTCAATTATCAGCTGCTTGCAGTATCAAGCTATGTTTGCAGTGTGTGTTTGTGAATGTGTTTGAGACTGAGTATGGGACGTTACAGTGTGAGAACGAAGTGGATCTCTCTGTGGGTTCAGTCACACAACTCCATTTGGAGTAATGGCAGCACCATAGCTGCCCTCTTTTCCAAACAAGACTGGACTTCAGCAATATATTCAACAAGCTTTCTGCTGAACACTAAGAATAACTAAACCAGTATGCTAAATTTCTTAGTCTTTAAATATTGTAAGTGAAAAAATAGCTAGGGATTTTTGTGTGCACATTGTTGTGAATGAAATCATGTGTACAGTTTACAGGCACCTTATCAACTTCAACAAGTGCCTACTGTATTTTTATTTGCTTCAAATCTCTTGTGGAGGCAAGAGTAGCCATCCTGCCTGAGGGTATTCAAGAAAAATAAGAACAGGAGTTGTATGCCATTTTCCAATATTCTTGTATGGTAAATGGTGAGCATGTGAAGCCAAATCTATTTGTCCGAGGAAATTAAAATTCACATGCTTTAGAATTAACTTTAGCAGTTATGAAAGTAGTAATTGCAATAATTAATAGTTAACTGTATCTTCTTTGTTCTTGTGTAGCATATGGGGTCCCATCAGAAGATTCACATTTGACTAGCATCAATAGAAAAAAAAAAAAAATCCCTTGGATGGATTAAAAGGTAACTTTTTGTCTTCACAACCAGAAATGTCACTAACTTTCTTAGTTTCATATTGAATGTTGGTCTTGGGCCTGCATCTGAAGAGAGAGATACACCAAGAAAACTTAGTACCTGTGTGGTAGGAACTCTATATGATTCATGGACTCAGCAACAAGGTTGTATTTAACTGTGTATACGTGATAAATTGGTATAAATTTTTACTTTAGATTTGTGAAGTATAGGTAAGAGAGACAAATTGATTTAATTTCCTAATGTATCTTTATATATATAAATTTAACAAATTATTTTTATTATATATATAAAAACAATAGCTGTATTGTGCCTTCCTGAAGCAATCCACAGTTTTAAGGTGTAAATTATAAATTTCATAGCAAAAGGAGTCAAATTTATTATGTGTCAAATCTTAAAGTTTTATTAAAAAAAGTGGACTCAGACAAGAATCCAGTACTTTCTGCTTTAATCCATGATATTATTTGAAGTATTAGCTGTTTGAATTTATGTAGGTGACTAGGATAATCTTTTTCTGTGTCTAGCATCATTAATAGTGGTGTCATAAATAGAAAATACTTGTTTGTTAAAGTTAAAAGGTCAATTAGGTTCAGCTTAATGTTTTCCATGAAAGTTTGTCAATTTGGCTAAAATGTTCTAGGATGTACTGGTACTGGATTCTCTCAGAAGCTAGGATAGCTATCCCCAGTTTTCATTCCAGTCTCCTTACTAGCTCATCGAAGTAGGTGAGAGAGAGCAGAGAAGCTGGTAATTAGAGATCCTCACAAGGCTCTGAATAACTGCCCTTTGTCTGGCTAAGCCCCTTTGAATCCGGAGTAACCCTGGGATTGCCTCCAGTTCAGAGGCTCCAGAGTCTGAACATCCACTAGACAACAGGCTCAGGTGGAAAGTTGATTCCTACAGTGGGCAGAGAACGAATTCCTTTCTGTGGTAAACAAACTTTATTCTGGGAACAGGAATGGATCTGGAAATACTCTACAAATGGAGTTACAGTTGTTTCATAAAGCTTCATTTCAAGCCGTTAGCTATATCACATGAAGCATTTGGCAGTTTTTAACCTTTACGTAAAGATTTTATTGAGATAAAGTCCAAATAATGGTAACGTATATGAAGACTGTTTTTTCTAGTGATTCCAGAAATAACATGGCAAGTTGTAAAACTGAGGTTCTAGCCCAGTGGTATAATTTAGGATATTGTACAAGTTGAAGCAAGTTCTTGTTCCCCTTTGAATTGCCTGTATGAGCAACTATGTTTCCTTTCATTTCAACAGAAGTTGCAAAAAATGTGCTTGTTTTTCTTGGACTTCAGTGTTATGCTGTGTTTCTTTATGTAGACTTTGGTAGTGTAACTGAACAGCTGAGAGCTGGGATTATCATCTTATCCCGAACTGTTGTTGAAAAAAAAAACTGTGCGGCCTCTGAGTTAACAGATCTGTGGATGGTTGAATAATAGTTATTCAGAGAATGGGAGGGTATGAATCTGTCAGGAATACTAACTGTAGACCTGTTCATATTCCTTTCAGTTGAAATCCTGTGCATGTATCTGTTAAATAGAGGATATACAGGTAGGCAGCAAGTATGTAGGGCTTCACAGTAATAATAGAATGGTTTGGGTTGGAAGGGACCTTAAAGATCGAGTTCCAACCCCCTTGCCACAGGCAGGGACACCTTCCACTAGAGCAGGTTGCTCAAAGCCCCATCCAGCCTGGTCTTGAACACTTCCAGGATGGGGCAGCCACAACTTCTCTGGGCAACGTGTTCCAGTGCCTCACCACCGTCACACTAAAGAATTTCTTCCTGATATCTAATCTAAATCTCCCCTCTTTCAGTTTAAAACTGTTACCTCTTGTCCTATCACTACACTCCCTGATAAGAGTCCTTCCCCAATCCTACTACATTGGAGCTGCCTGCATATTGTGGCAAAGTATGTTAAAATTCTATTGAATAGGAGGAATCTAATTCTCAAGCAGGTCTTTAGCTTGAGATATTCTCAAGTTTTATGGATTGTATTTTCTACCTTCACAGTGCTTTAAAGTAAAACTTAATTTATAATTATTTTTAGCATGGGATGTGAGAGTATAGAAGATATGGCTGTTTCTTTATCTGCAGGAAAATGTTGTACCAGCATTCAGTCTTCAGAGTAATGGGGGGAAATGTTGATAAAACATGTGATCTTTTAAATATGTATATTTTTATAAAATAAATACACTACAGTTTTAAGAATCTAAGGAATGATTAATATAATCTGAGCCTAATTTTAATTCTAAATTTGTGTAAGTTGTTATACTCTATTTATCACTTGGCTCTTAATCTAAGTGTCACATTTCTTGGTTATATTCTTCCCTTTTTATGCCAAACCAGTACACGGTATAACAGGGATGAAATGAGAAGTGTGGTGCAGTTGTCTAGCTTTGCAGTGTTGCTAAAGGGCCGGCTCTGTAAGATGCTATTACAGGCAACACATGAATTAGGTGAATCCCAGAAGATGACTTTAATTTGTGACCTGCCTATATAAGCACTTTAACAAAATGAACACTTGACTAGAAATCTTCATTTCAGTCATCTCTTTACAACCAATTAGAGACTAAAGCTGATGAAAAGGCATTTCACTGGCAGCGTAAGGTATCAATACTTAGATCTATTGGTTTGGAAACTAAGGGTGAGCCAGCTGAATTTTAAAATTCTGGTAAAGACCTATGAATCCCTTAACTGAGGTCTATGAGATTTTTTTTTTTTTTGCTTTATAAATAGCTTCAGCTTTGTTCAGCCATGCCAAAGCTGGAGAGCCGGCTGGCAGGTTTTCTTTATTTGCTCCCTTTGCCTTGATACAAAAGAAACTGAATTTGGTAGTTTTCCAGGCAGGCTGCAGAAGTTAGATTTGCGCATGCTGCAAATCTGAGATGTGCTTTCTGTAATGCTGCAGAGCTGGAGAAGAGGTATCTGGATTATTTCCTGTTAAGATACACTTTAAAGCTTCCAATACTTCATGTTATTAGTGGGATGTTAGGTACCACATTATTTTTATTTATTTTACATTATTTTTATATATTTTGCACTAAACTTGAATTTAGCAATCATGAAAATACTTAAGTATAAGCTGCTAACATCTTGCTCATATATAAATAGTAACATTTTTGCCTGTCTGTAGCACTGTAAAAGTAGGGAATGCAACTCATAAGTGTACAAGTAAAGTAGGAAGTTGATAGACTTAGCCTGGTAGGGACTTTCTTTAGGAAATGCTAGTCTAAAGAGACAGTACTCTTTTCTGTATTTGAGGCACTGCTATGAAAACAACCAGTAGCTGATCTAAATAATGATTAAATCTATTGTTTAAGCAATTGTAAGATTATTTTTTTTACTTTTCCGGACTTTCCACAAGAACATACTGTTCTTATTTTACAGTTTTGACAATAGAATTATTAGGCTGTTTTACAGAATGTGAATTTGACAGGGATTCTTAATTCTCTCTGTGACAGATCCTTGAAAACACCCTCAGTAAGTGAGTAAGACTAATCTACCAACATTTCCAAGCAAGTGTCAAAGGGCAATTTTCTGAGCTTTTAAAATGTTAATAATTCTGATGTAGAAGTCAGAAAATATTGAATGAATTCTGATAACAACCTCATGAGTAAATACAGTTTTGATTGCCATGAAAAGTGGTGGTGCTTATGTTTATCAGCTTTAAAGACTGTCTGTCTCCATCTGTTTATATTGTTGCTGTGCATGATGACTGAGGTTGCCAACTGGTTACTTCATCGCTGTGACACAAGAGATATAAAAAGCTCTTCATGTATATAGGAGATAATGTCCTCATCTCTTGTTTGGACAGTCTATAGATATGCAAAAATTTTCTGTGGCATGTTTTGGTGCTGTTACTGTCAATACAGTACTAATAGGCATTGCCAGATAATATAACTAAGAAATATAAAATATGCTTTATGTAACACTTATTTCCTGTAATGCCATGTCTGGTTTTGAGATGGGTAGGACAAAAAGTAACTTTCTCTGGAGCCTGCAGATCTGATCTGAAGCTTACTGAAGTTGATAACAAATTCATCTGATTTCAGTGACCTTTCAGTTAACGTGTCCCTTCTTGAAGTGATAGAGGCTTTTTCAGGTCAATGTGAAGACTTTCCTCTCTCAGTTCCTCTATCAGTGAGAGTCTGTTAAAGCAGCTGTTTTGTCTTTGCAGAATATTCTTTAGCTTTTGCTTGGTTGTTTGGGGTTTTTTTGTCATTTATAGTTTAAAAGACAAAAGAGGAGGTGATATGGTTATCAAACCAAATATATTTGATTTCCACCTACATTTTAAATGTATTTGAAAATAGCTGATGTAAAAAGATAATTATGGGAAAGCTGACAGGTATATAGACATAAAAGCCTTCACAGATGCTCTTTGAGCATTCAAGCTTTGCCCCCTTAAATAGGGCTAGGAAGAAAAGAAAATTCTTTAGTCAGTTTATTTCCTGGAAAGTATACTGTTTTGTAGATAATTGCTCTCTATTTTAGTCAACACAGCAAACAAAAAAATATGGTTTGCCAGGAATGAACTAAGAATTGTTTGAAAGTGACATTTAGAATTGAAATTGTTTTGTTTTTTTTTTCAACTTTGTGTCCTTGGCTAGCTGTCTGAGAATTATACCTGAGATCTTAACAGCCTGGGATCACAGCATCAGAGGCTGCAAACTAGTTCGTTCTTGCTTTCTTACTCAATGAACAATCAGAAGTTGTTGACGTAAACAAAGTGCATATTGTTTAAATAACAAACATTAAAGCTCTTATGAACTAGAGAATGCTAGTCTCCTGTAGTGCTTTTGTTTGCATTTCTGTTAACAAAATCAATTTTATCCTCTTTCACTTTGGAAGACTGGTTATCAAAATCCATATTGTTAAAATATATTTGAATGCTTAATCCTTTGTGAAAGATGTTGATGGATGAAGCCCAGATCCAAAGGAATTAAGAATTGCCTCTCAAGTTTGTTGGTACAATTGAGATGGGCATTGCTTATCAGAAAAGTCCAGGAGTATGTTGGCTGGTATTTTTCAACACCTTACGTATTTCATAAAAAAATAATAAATCACTGGTTATGCTGAATGCTAAAAATGTGTATGTGATATCTTTTCCTAGTCATCTTTCACAGACCTCAAGGTTGTTCATGGTGCCCATTGGATGTGGAGATCCAGTGCAAAAAGTCACTTACATATCTCATCCCAGAGGAATCTCAGAATGGCAAAAATAGGTCAGAATACTTCTGTTTTAATTAGATTGTCCTGTCTTGAGCACATTTGAACAATGCCATTTTTTAAAACACTTTATTGAAAAAAATAATTAGATATTTTTCCAGTCCTTTTGGTCTGTCTTCTAGTTAAATGACTTGGTTTTAGTAATAGTAACCTTTTGGTGGAAATGCTAGAGTTCATTAAAATCCCATGTTATATATGATGCTTGGGAGCCCATGTGGCAATCATGTTAAATGCATAGCTACGCAGTGCCACACATAAGTGCCAGCATATGGAGTTGTGACAAAATCTCCATAGACAAAATCTGTGTATCCTGGAATGTCCTCTGGAGGCATTGTTGCTGTCAATTGGTGCTGCTGTAGGAGCTGGGAACACCTTAAGGAGCAATGGTGGGATGGACCTAGTGGTGTACAGATATGTGAGGAGCATCCCAGAGAGACTGGCAGTTGACATGAGAACAGTTTGCAATTGCTGCCATCAACTGTCAGCACTGCCATAGAATCTGATTTACATAAACATAGATTTTCATTAACAAGCTGAAGATCTTGTGCTAAGTCTTTCTTGATTATTGTTTGTCTAATCCTGTCACTGTTGGCAAGATAATATCTAGTTTATCTGTTCTACTTTATCTTTTCTGTTTTTTCTTTTGAAAGTCTTAGGCTGAAGGTAAGCTTATTTTGAAATACTTCTAAAGGTAGAGCATCTGCACATCATTGGTAACAGATTTTCTGATTTCAGAAGGAGTATTATATTGCTGTCATCTGACTCAATGAGTTAAAATCATCGTGTAATTTGTAAAAGCTTATCTTGATTTCTTTTGTTTTGTGTTATCAGTTTTTCCAGATAGGCTGGTGTTTGCCTTTAATTTAGTAAAGGAAAACTAACTCGCAATCTCAATAATGTATGCTTTCAGATTGTTCAGTTATCATTAGAGATCAACTTTCTTGCACAGAGTATATCCTATATGTTCATCTTAGGTTTATAATTACATTAGCACTGTGGCAGTTATGTAAATAAATAAATGTAACATTGGGCTATCAAAAGCAGAAATTCAGCTTCTTCCTCATGTGACAAGTACCTAATGAAGGTAATAGAGGAGAAGGAAGGAAAAAGAAGCCAGTCTCCTTCACTGTTCTGTTCCCTCTGTATACTTTACGCCTCACCTAACAGTGAACCCATACTTATAGTGCAAGTCCATTAGTGTTATTTAGTTTCAGGCTTAATTTATTCTTGTTTATTACGTGGCTAATTCAGTGAAGGTTATTTTAAGTCAAAGAAATTAATGGGCCTGTTAACTATAAGGAAAAAGATATCTTATTTGGCAAAACATTGTACTATCATCACCTTTTTTTCTCCCAGAGCGTATGAGTCTTAAAGTTACACCAGAATATAGCACACTGCCTCAGGAAAAAATTTAAAGTAATTCTTAATGCTTTGAAAATTAAGGCTTAGTTATGTGGATAAGTTCTGCACAACACATAAGGTAAGAGAAAACCTCTTTCAAATAGTGTATGAGGTTCAAGAACTAAAAAAAAAAAAGTAACACCAGGTGCCCTGTCTTAATACCAACTTTGAATAATTTGATTATTTTATGGTGGTGTAAGTCTGCACCTGAGACCTCAGTAAGGAATAAAAACATTTGACTGAGGAGGACAATACATTTTGTATTGCAGGAAGAGTTAAAAATCACAGATATAGAAATGGCATAAACAGAGATGATGAGTGTCAATCTCAATAGGTAAGCTGAAAAGTTGAGATAAAATGGATAGTTTTGTGATTTATTGAAAAGGCATCGGATTATGCTTTTGGGAATGATAGTGCAATGTTTAAAGTATGAGTATGAAAGATTCCCACAGAGTGAGTTTGCCACTAGTTTCAGCTTACTGTATGAACCAAAGTAAATTGCTTCATCTTTCCTAGCCTCAGTTCCCACATGAAAAACAGATGATAATTTATTCCTTGCTGCTTAAAGGTGTAGGGAGGACAAATATATTAAGTATTATTTGGAACTGAGCTGGTTATGCACACTTGGATGGTCCTCAGGTGAACGAATATAGGTCAGAAATTACAGAGCATTGACAGTGTTTATTCTCAATGAGAAGCTCATGGAACTTCTAGTGAGCTGATGCAGTTTTTCTTTCCTGTCAAACATAGGTTTTCTTAAGAAATACAGGAAAGTCTTAGGTTGTCCTCTTAAGTGATAAGTAAAATACTTCATCTTGAATGTTTATCCTTTATCAGAGCATATTAAATTTACTTAGATTTTTCCTTCTTAGGAACAGAAACAGTGAGCTCTAACGGAACTACAGTTCTTTTACTTTATGTTGAAGATAATGAAAAATATAAGTTATGTAGGATTTTCCAGGTTCTGATGGATTAAAAGAATCCATAGAAATTAGTGTTAGAGAAATAAGGAGAAATTCTCTTAGAATAATAAATACTACCTGTAGCTGCCTCCATAAGCTACTTTAAAGTGTCAGTTTGGACAAAATGAGTGAGTGTCAAATACATTACATACATGTTTTTTCAGCAGATTTTACTTCAATTTTTTCCACACCATGTGCTGAATGTGTCTGGAAAAAAAAAAAAATCAGTCTTTCAACAGGTCTTCATCCAGCAGATTGGATGATGACAGGTGAAGAGAAGGTAATATAACTTGACCTGTGACTATATTTGGTTATAAAACTTTCTAAAATGCCAAGTAAGGTGAAATTACTTGACAAACAAAGGAAATAGATACTAGAATTGGCATGAGTTCTTTGGGAGTGTGCCAGTGTAGATATGATTGTGCCTTTTTGCTGAGAATGTCAGATCAACTTCTTTAAAGCAGTATAATTCCTTGAGCTTTGTCCGCATTTGCTTTTTTCTGTTTTGTTTTCCCTTTTTAGATAATAAGAGAATATAAAGTTTGGAGATGAGGTGGACCAAGTTGACTTTATCAGATCTTTAACTGCATGGACTGCTAATTCTAATTGACCTGTTGGGAGCACAGACATTGCAGTTCAGCTATTCCCCAGTCTTCCTGTGTACAGCAATGTAACCCCAGTGGACAGAGCTCTGACTTCTCAGGCATGAGACTTTCATTGCTACAGTAGGATAATCAGTCAAGATCAACCCCCTTTGTGCATCAATGCTTGTAAAGTGCTACAAATCCTAAAGATCAATGACAAACTTTCTTCTAATAGTACTGCTCTTGACATCTAGTCCTTGACCAGTATTTCCTTCTTAGAATAATGGGGTTAGTGTACTCTTGAATAACATGAGTACTATTATTGGTATGAAGCGTGGTGGCAAATTTCTATCATGGATCCTGGAACCAGACTGGAAATCTAATGTAATGTGGAAAACCCTAGGTAACTTTTAAACTGGAGTAGCTTCAGTTTCCACCTAACTGTAATTTGGCTCATACAAGATGAGTACTTGAGTAGGTCAAAACCTGTTCTTTCAAAGTCTCAAGTAAGGTTTCCCCTCCCTTTCTAAAATGCTAATGTTGTCTGCAAGAGTGAAATTTTTTTTTTTGAAAGATAAGCTTGAGTCAAGACATTTTTTATGGTCTTTCATTTTATATTTACAGTCTTAAGAAGATAAATTCTGATTGGGAAGGGAAAAGGTTTGTGTAACACCACCATTCTATATAGTGGTACAGAGCAAGTGGCTTTGCATTGCTCAACAGTGGAGGATAATACTGATGGATAGTCTCTCCATTTTTACATGCCTGGCAAAAGTCTGAGATGCCCACTAAACAGTGTGTCATTTCAGGGTACATAATAGTATCTGCATAAAGTAGCTTTCATAATCGGGGCTTCAGACTTAAAAATTACCTAGATTTAAATCTAAACAGTGGGCTTCCAAAGTTAAAGAAAGAGGCATAGGTAAAGGGACTTGACAGCTGGTTCCCATCTGTGATGAGAATTTTAACTTTCTTGAGAGCTGTTAGAATAAAACTTATTAGTTTGCCAAACTGAGAAAGAAGCATAAAGTAACATCATAATGTATAAAAGAATTAAGAACTTGTAGTCATATTGTGTAGTTCTTAATTCTTTTATACATTATAATGTTACATCTTCCCTCTTCAATATTGGCCTGTTTTAATGAAGAATACAATTTAAATGGACTCTGCTTTGGGTGTTCTTCTTGCTGGCTTCACCACATCAAGTACTTACACTTGCTTATTTTGTCATTTACTAATTTTTTCTCGCTGTGATCTGACTATTCAGTTTTCTGCATGTTTTTTTTCTGTTGGCAGCTGAAGTTCATGATGTATTGTATAACATATTGTAATGTCATACAAGTTTCTGTTGAAAAAAGCTTCCAGTTAGCAAGTTAGTGTTTCGGCTCTGACTTGTCACTGAATACTTTGCACCTAGTGAAAGAATACTGTCTGTCATTTGGAGAAGATGTCTTCAAGTATTTTTTTAATCTGATTTCCATACCATAAACTGATTCTCCATTTGTTGCTTTTTAGATTTGTGCTGAAAAATGTGATAGCTTAACAGTTTGTTTTTATGTATTTTTATTGATCTCAGATTTTTCTTCTGTTCTGGTGTTTCATGATGGTTAACATGAAATGTTGCCATATTTCATTTAATGTTTGTTGTTATGAGCTTATGGCTTCTAAACTGCCATTAATTTGGATGGTATATTAATTTTAGCTGCAAGATAAAGCTTTATATATATATGTAGTAAAAACTTCAATATAGTTCTTGCAATGAGATGTCAGGTAACTCAGAACAAATTGTACTGCTTTTTGTATTCCTTTCTCTCTGGTCAGTTGTAAAGGTTACTAATCTCTGGAGAAAGCTAATAGGTCATATGTTTAATGTAATAGCTTTTTTGTTTTCTGCTTTATCTGCTAATTTTAAAATCTTTTAAAGTAAGCTCATAAAACGTGTCTTAATGTGAAATTAATGGGAAGGACAAAACCAATGTGTATTTACTCATTACCTGTTACATGCTCAACACTAGAATAGCTGATTAGTTATATTCCATGTTCTTCCTGATGCAAGCAAGTAAAACCTGGAGTTACTCAAATCATTAGCTAAATACATAGAAAAGTTTGATATGGAATGGATAGCAAGTTCCCTGTATTTTTTCACCTCCCTGATTAATCAATTTATTTTATTTCTAATTTTCTTCTTTCAGGTCTTTACAGAAGGTAAAATTCACCTGTGTGAATTTTACAGAATATTCAGAGCTACTTTAGTAGGAAACTAATTTGTGTGTAGGGGCCTTAAACAGAACTGTTCTTAAAGATACATTTTTAATGTTGACACTACCATTTCTGTTCTACATGAAAACTTCCTACTAGTGTGTTTAAAATATTTTTCTGTAGACTAACATGGTTTTAGCTTTGTTATCACAGCTTATGTGGTTGTGTGGATAAAAATTTTGCTAGTACACTAGTAGCCACATTATACTTGTGTACACTCTCAGTCATACTGTTTCTATCCTAGTAAAGATCAAGTATAGAATTTGCAACATTTGGTAGACAAAAAAATGTATTTGCAAACAGGATTGCAGTTCCAATACACAAAGTATTAAGTAAACTGAAATGAGCATTTGTTAAGTCTAGTCTTTCCTCATTATATTGAATTATATTGAGAAGTAATTTTTAGTTTTACTTCAGCTTAGAGCAGCTTCTGTGTGAAGACAATGGATAAATAAACCTCTTGAGCTTCCATCCTTAACTCTTCATGCTTCAGGAGGTTTGAAAGTCTCACAACTTAAAAATTTCATGGTTCCTTTGCATTTTGTATTGTTGGTTTTATCAACATAGCTTTGTGGTAAGATTGATCGTCTAGAGTACCAGCTTCTCTCTGGAGAACAGCACTTTTCTCTAAGTGGGTTACTGGTTTGTGGGAACATGTTAAGTCTGCATGTGCTTGGTTGGTCTTTCTGCCAAAGCACATGATGGAAAAGCTAGGGTGGGCAGAATATTCCCAGGCATTAAAATGGTGAGGGGGGAAATAAATTATATTGAAGACTTTTCAGATTATCTGTGAGTCAGGCAGATAGGGCTGCTCTGAAGCCCTTAGTGTAATACACCTCAAACATGAGGACTATATAGTACTGCAAGTAATAAAATAATTCATAAGAGTGACTGAATTAAGGACAACTGAGTGAAGGTAGACAACAATAGTCAGATTAGCATGGTACAGAAAATAGTTATTGCCTCTAACATAAAAACAATGAAGAAAATTATGCATCTTTACTGAGAACATAGATGGATGGGTACAAGAAAGTTTTTATCAGTCGTTATGCTACTATGCACTAGGCTGTGCACTATGACTTACAACAGCAGAGGGAGACCCAATGTGACTTGTAACACCATACCTTGACTTTTGATTTTGCCTGAAGTATTTTCAGACTGCTGAATTGCCATGGAAAATGGTAGATATAGGTACAGGCCATATAAAACAATGTTTCAAGCATTTTATTCACAGATATTGTTCAGTTGTGATGATTTCATTTTACTTTCGTGGGCATAGTAGGATAGAAGTTGTGATCTACAATTTTTTGAGGTGTAATCAATTGAATTATTTTGAATAACTAGTCTAAGTGCATTGCTGCCTCAAAGTTTGAGAGAATAGTTACCTCTTTGAAATAGGGAAATTTGCATCTAAAAGGCACCTTTGGCTCAGTCAGCTGTGTTGATAGTTACTCAGTGTCACCTGTTCTCTGTTAAAGCTTAACCAGTTTGCTAAACTAACATCTATCTAAACCATTGAAATGTAAAGGCTTATATATTAAAAAGGTAATGCTAATTTCTTTTATGTATCATCTTAATTTTTTACTAGGCAAATGCTAAAGGACTTAAAACTTTCTTTCTGTTTCCAGAAGTTTCACTGTAATTCTCACTAACTTAAAATACTCTAAAATGATCTTGATTTTTCTGCAGTACTTTAGTAAATTAACAACTTAGCCACAATACCTGTGAAAGAGTATTTGCTTGGCTGACATTCCTACAGTTCTATAAAGTTGGTAGGTATATGGCTTCTGTAGCCACAATAAGGAGCAAGTGTGTGCAGTGAATCATCTCTGATCTTTGTAGTGCTATTCACTATTGTACAGAGCCAGCTTGGTCCAAGTCTGAAGGTTATATTTCCTTAAGGGAGCTTTATCTCTGAAAAAATCTTAAACCTCTTAACTTTTAGATAGAAGAACATATCTTTTCCAGTTGTTAAGGCTGAAGTGTATTCCTGGGGTGTGTGTGTAGTGTATGCAATAGGAAGAATGTAAAATAACATTGAAATTTCTTTGCATTTTCACGAACAGAAATACTAATGATTTGGCTATAAAAGTCATTACTGTCATGTAGTTGATATCTGTCAAGGGTTTTACTTAAAATACAATGCTCATATCAGAAACATGTTTTATGAACTTTTCTTGAGACTTTAGGTTTATGGAAATTTTGTATGAAGCCAGCTTTCATCTTCCTGAGATATGAAAATATCAGGGAGATCAGCTATTTAGTATATCAGATTGCCAGTTACTTTGGTCCTCACAAAAATACACTAATGATACCATGTGAAGGATGTAGCTGCATACTACAGAAACGGATAAAATATGCAGAATGTGGCTCGGGGTGGGGAAAGAATAGAAGTGGTCTGGTGCCATAGGTTCAGGCCTGTCAAAAAATACTTCCTGTTGTTTCTGTTTACAGGAAGGTTAAATATTTGCTCTTCTGGAGAGATCCTGAATAAACACTGAGGAGGTAAATGAACTCCTGATTGAGCTATTGGTCTAAGATTTTATGGGCTTGTGTGCCATCTGGCTGCTTCTGGAGCTGCTTGTGTAGTTTCTAGTTTTTTCATAGCCTTGGAGCATGTCTTGATCTAGTGATGACTTGTGTCCTCCTAGTATCCCTTCTTTGAGTGGGCAGCTGAGTTTTTTTTAGTTAACAGACATCTAACTTGAATTACTTAATGATGCTGACAAATGAAAAAATACTCCACTCACCTTAAATTGCAAGAGGAAGTGCAGCTTTTGTTAAAGTCTGCTGCTAACATGTCTACTTGGGGTGGAGAGTGAAAGGCATTTTACTAACACTAGTAGATTACTGATTTATCCCATCTAAGTAGACTTATGAATGATACCTCTTCAGTGCCCTGTTCCCCGTAGCACAAATGCACAAGCACAGCATAATCTTACCTACAGCTGTTGTTCAAAATGTTGATGATATCCCATTTTTGTGTGTGAATGTGCAGTCAGCATTCATCTTTTTTTGAGTGAGGCTTTTGTAAAGGTGAGAAAATAAGTGGTGGGTTTGTATTTTAAATAATTTTTTTCTACCATAGCGTGGAAGCCACATACAACATGGGGGAGTAAATTCTCTTTCCCAAGCCACTAAAGCAACTGTAACTGAGAGAGCAGCCTTTGATTATGGCTGTGTGCCATAACCAGTTAATCCCAGTGATGTATGTAATTGTTGTGGAAGATGGATTCTAATAACTTACACGATGTGAGATACTAGCTCATGTGATTTGAGCCTAAATAAGAATATTTTTTTGATAAATAGATTGGTTTTGTGCAGGCTGATGTACTTGATTAATATTATAATGCTTGTTGCACAGTATCATAGTGATGTTCTGGCACTTGTGTTACTGTCAAGCTGAAAGGTATTTGCTGTTCTGGAAATAGATTTTACAGAAATCCATTGAATCAATGCCCAGAGAATTGTTGCTTAGTTTAGAAAAAAAGGTCTATTTTCCTCATTAGTCAAAAGAATTGAGTTCAAGAAAACAGAAAAGACTTTTACAAGAAGAAAATAAAAGCTCATGCTAGTCTGATATCTTGATTTTTGTCTTCTAATCCTAATAAATCAAATTGACAGGCAGTTATTCTATGGAAATAGAGCTATTATGACCATGTTTCTTTGACCAGTTGCCTCACTTTCATCTTAGGTCCTGTATTGTTTTATCTACCTCATTTTATCAGAAGATTTAAGTCCTAAAATAGATTTTCATTGCTGATGATACCTGTGGATAATTTTCTGCAGACTTAACCATTTTTCTAAAAAAAAGCTGTGATGATGTCATTCTAACATTGTGAATTTCTTGAATATGCTGAAATATCTGGAAGAATACCTTTCTTGACAGAAGGTATCGCAGCTTAGTTCAAATAGTTCTCAAAAACAAGGGTTTGGGGAATGAGTGTTCTTCAACAAAACATGCACAGCACTTTTGTCTATCTTTGACCTTTTACCTTTATCTTTCCTTCCTACTCAAAAGGTCACTGTTCTTCGGAACTTTTAACTTCTTTTGTTTGTAACAGTCCCTGTATGTTCATATCTCCTTAATTATGTGTTTTTATGTATTGCAAAACAAAAATCAATAAATAGCATTTACTCAAAAGGAGATCTCGCAAGGCACAAAGGCAGTGAGGAAAGAATTATCAAGTTAATCACAAAAGCCTACTACCTTTACTCCAATTTTCAAACACAATGAAGACCATCTCAGTGGCTGAATTGAAAATATGTTATAGGTGTTCAGAGTTTTGCATCATTTGTTTCCAAAAAATAATTCTTTTAAAGTAAAATGGCTACTGAAACTACAGAGTAGATGCCTCCATGTGATCCAAGCTTGTATTTATGGAATAAATGTCTTTATTTCAGAACAAGGAAAATATTTTCCTTTTAGAGCACAACTCTAGAATCCACAGGCCTTGATCCTGCAGACATATTAGGAAAAATTTTTACACTGAGAGGGTTATTAAGCATTGGAATGGGCTGTCCAGGGAAGTGGTTGAGGCACTGTCCCTGGAAGTACTTAAAAGATGGTTAGACATAGTGCTTAGAGACATGGTTTAGTGATGGTTTTTATCAGTTAGGTTGATGGTTGGACTAGATGATCTTAAAGGTCCCTTCCAACCTAGACAATTGTATGATTCTTAGTAGGTATACATTAAATGTTAGCAATGCCAATTGATTGCTTGCCTTACTTATGTATTTTAATAGTTCGGTAATAGTTATGAAGAACAACTCGGTGTTTCTAGACTTTTATTCAGTATTTTGATTTAGTTTTTGAAAAGTGTTGCACTGTATGGAACTTCTCAAAATGTTGATTTTGGTTTAAATCTCTATCTCCATGTTTATGTTATGTTATGTTGCAGGACAGTTTCTGTTCCAATGCCTAAATCATAGGTATTTCATGTTCAAAAAAACATTGTTACTGAAAGCACTGCAGATAAGGTAGAAAGTTTGGATACATGTTTGTTTATGGCTATATAGTGCCAAAACCGCTTTTTTTGTATTTGTAAACCAGCTGACTCTGTCTTGAGTTGTAGTCCTCTGGTAATAGCCAGTGACAAGAACTAAATGCTGAATAGATTAGTATTGCTACTATTTAACATAAATAAGTACTAAAAGAAATTTCTTTATGGTCAAGAATAATCTACATTCAGATAGCAATTAGAGGTAACTTTATACTAATTATTACAGGTACAGCTGTAGGCAAATGAAAGCTTGTGATTTTCATAAATTGAGATACTGAGTAGCAGGGTTCTTGCTATAACACCATGTCTGGTTGACAGTTGCCTCTGTGTGCAGTATTCCAGAAACATTTCTTTATTATGTGAACCAAATAACCATCTTGGAATAAAACTACATTTGGTTAAAAAGGTCAGTTATAGATAGGACTACAGTCTTTACCTGAAACTTTGTATGAAGATTTAGATTAAAGATATTTGATGATTGCTACCATTGCCAAGCAAAGGACAACAAAAGACCTGTAATTACTGTCCTGTCTGTTTTTCCAGTTGCCCATATGTACATGTACTTCCTTCCACGTGTGTGTTCTTGACTTCTTGCTAGGTCCCACTAGCCTAGTCCAAAACAATCCTCTTAAATCTCCTTCTTTGAAGCCCATATGTTACATCCCTCACTTTTGTGTATAGTATAAGATTGCTTCAGCTACAAGTTGCTTAGCTTGATTTATTCTGGCAATTTTTATTTTCCATTGGGTTCCTCTTAGTCCATATATATGTATATGTATATTTGGGCCGAGCTTCTTGCTGATTTGGTGGATAAGTACTGTTGCTGGTATATTGATTCACTTGCAGTGCCAGTAGGATTTGTTGGCATAAAGATCCTTCTCTTTTCTTGCACAAGTTGAAAGCAAACACGTAATGTGTTCATCGCTTCATCCTGGAGTTGTTTCACATTCTAAGTGTTTGAAACTTACTACACTGATTGTTATTTCAGTTTTTCAAGGTTATACAGCTACAGTGCCTGGCTTTTAAAGAAACGAAGTTGAATTTTGGAGGAAGATTTAAGCAGCATGGTAAAAGTGCCAGAAGAGTTTTCTGTGGTGTAATCAGAATTCTGCATCCAGGGATTTATTTCTATTTTTCCTTTGGTTGGCAGATGTCTTTGTAGATTTTTCTACTCTACCATCATATGTGAGGAACTGTCATAAAATTCCAACCAAACAACCCTACAGCTTAAATTGAACTGGAAGTAAATACCCTCACGATGGCTGTTAATAACTCAGTTTCTTCTGTTGTGAAGTCAGTGAAACAGTCCTTTAATTTTGTTAATACTACAGATAGAAGTTTAAAATCAAGCATGCAAATGAGGGAGGGGAAAGCTTACAGTAGAAGTTAAAACTTGGAATTTAAAGAATATCCTACTTTATTTGTTATCTACAGGGCCAGCTTTTCATTAAGTAAAGGATTATATAATTGCTTTTGCATATTGTAGGAATCAAGTTATGAACTGCTTACAGGTTAGGATGTTCATCATCAAGTTGTATCAGATCAAAGCTGCATGTTAAAAGAATATACTGTTTTTACCGCCAAAATCTTCAGTGTTGGGGGTGTATGAGAATTCTGGAGGGGAAAAGTTAAACTTTTGCATTATATTGCTCTAATCCTTTGACTTCTGATGCATTGCTGTCTGTTCTGTTTGTCATTTTATTTATAGCTTGAAGCTGTAGTGTGAAACAAACATAAACTGTTACCGAGAGGTGGAATTAGTATGGTTTACTTTCAGTGTATAGGACTTAAGTAAAGACTTGATGAAAGTATATTCGGCTTTAACTTATAAAAACAGGGATTGAGGCATCTTACTACCATTAGTATTGAGGAGTGATAGGAAGCTGAAGCTGTCACCCTCTATAAATTAGCTTGGCCTAATGCTTAAGTGATTATTATGGTGATTGAATACTATTATGAATAGTGAAATATGGAATAAAAATAATGAATATATCTAAGGTATTTTAAGGGTAATTTAAGACCATGTATGTAGCATCGCACAGCACTCCTAGAGTATTTAACTATTGAAGGAGAATTTTTAAAGCTATTTTTAATTTTGTCCTCTATGTAGCAAATCACTGGAGATTAAGAAGCTATTAATGACATAATTGTTCATTTTTAAAACCTTTAAATTTAGGATTCCTGTCTTATTGCTTAGGTTGGGGGAAATACACGATGTACCACACTGTATTTCTTGTAATAGGTATATTAAACTTTAATTGCAGTGTCTTGCAAATGTAAAACTTGCTGATGTAGTTGCTGTTTTTAATAGATCATTGACCCGTCAATCAGACTCTGACCATTTCAGAGATAAAGAGCTGGGATTTCATTGGCTATTATGACTAGAGCACTTTTCCACAAATTAAGAAATGGTGTAATAATTAACAGGTATAATGGATATGTGCATTCAGGTTTCAGTTATATCTTTATGAGCTTTAGCTCCTATTATCTTTGTAGTTAACCCTTTGTCTACCCACAGATAACCTAACCACGGTAAAAAAATGGATTTTTGTGGCAGTGGTATTTTGCTAATGTGATAGATTATATTTTTTTCTCATTTTTTAAAGATCTGCAATAAGAGCTATTTTTTTCAGACTTTCTTTAAAACAAGGCACAGAACTTCACTAACAAAACTCATTAAATAAGTAATAATACTGTTCTAAAGAAGCATAGCAAAGATTCTTTGAACAATTTTGCATATGGAGAATTTACCTAAACCTTCTTTTTTTTTTTTTTTTCTGATTTGCAGACTTAAATGGTTATAAGTGCTGATGATTCCTGGTAGTAGGGTTTCGTATCTTTGACCTAAAAAGTCACTCAGAAAGTGCCAAAGCACGTCATTCAATAGCAGACTCATTAGGTGAACTAGGAAGTAGGCAGAGGTCACTTACCATTCCTAGCTTTAAATGTCTTAAGAAAAATCAAAATTTTGGTTTTGAAAATATGAATGATACTTTAATTGCAAAAATTCATTAAATAACATCAAGATTCAATTGTTTTGATGTAATATACTTGCACTGCAAAATATGAATCAGGAAAGAAAATCCAAAGTTTAGAGAGGTTATGGAACGGGAAAGTTAAGGAAAACTTTTTTAATTTGTTTATAACTTTTATTAACCTTTAAACATGACAAAAACCAAAAGAGAAGTGACAGTTAAAATGAGAGGCAGATAAAACACTATATAACTGCAAGTTTACCAAGGTATAGAAGTTATTTTGGTTTTGAAAAGTGTTTTCCTATGAAAGTATTGTTGATGTCTTAATTAGTGCTGCTAGACTGATTTCACCCGTATTATATGCTATACTGTTTCAGGTGTGTTCTTATATACCAGGTGTTTATTTGGAACAGATTTGTATAGAGGTTCACATCTTTAGTAAACTCACTTTTGTACTAGAAATTGGCATAGCCATCATCCTATTGTAAATTCAGTTTAATCTGTTTCAGGGAAAGTCAGTTGCTTAATGACATCAGTTGTCCCTATATGTACACAGTAATAGATCTTGGCAGTGTTTGGTTTTTGTCATCAGTAGCTCACAGATTTTTGTCACTGGTGGGATTTTAGTCCTGTAGTAAATAGGTTACTATTTATTATTCATACATGTTTGTCATGTCGATGCTAGCTAGCTGTAAGGCAAGCTTATAAAAGCAAATACTCAGGTACTTGTCTAAAAAAAGTATTTTCAAAGTATTTAATATTAGTCACAGATTTTCTGTATTTATAAATGTAGATGTACAAAGATGAGTTACTCTGGAAGAAAACACAGAAATTTTTCAATTATATTTGGCAGTGTCATGCCTGCTGTAACTTGAGTCCAAACCACTGCAGTTACAAGAGGAATTAGCCTTTTTTTATAGTGTGAGACTGCCAAGATCTTCCAGGTCCACAAAGTGAAATCCTCAAGGGAAAAAAAAGATGGAAGGGGCACAGTAGTTGCCTTTTTCTTGCTATTTATAATATCTCAATGCATGTCCAAGTAGGTAGTTTACCTTCATAGAAGATGGGGGTTAGTGGGATATGGTCTCTGCGTTTCTGATCCAAGAGTGGCTTACACTGAGACTCTGGAATACAACCTTCCCTGTTCCTAACCTCATTCTCATAAACCTTCCAGGTATTGGTTCCTTTATTTTTAATAGTCTGTTCTTTCATTAGTTGTGTCATGTTGCAATGAACCCTTACTTCCTTAACTGGAGAGAAATACATAACTACTTTTTTTGCTATATTCTAATCATCACACACATACTACTTAATATCATACTGCAAGCAAAACTACTTAAACCACAAACTAATTAATACATAAATGAAAATTATTAAATGTAATTCTGCTGTAATCTTTATCTTCCTATTTCTTTTTTCCCCCTTATTTAAATCTAAATCTAAAACTCTTGTTTTGCCACAAGGATTTTATCTTAATGTAAGAAGAATTCATCCAGTCAAATCTCAAGGCTAAAAATAAAAATAGTAAATAGATTTTTATGAAGACCACAAGTATGCCAAGATAACAGCTTTGTCTAATTCAGACTCTGCATATATACTGAGAAGAAAGTTTGGGACTGTTGGGATGCATTTAGACTTGCATTTTGTTGTTCTCATAGATTAGTAAAGCTTTTAATTAAGAATAATATAGTAGTGCTTGGAAATTAAAAACAAAGCTGGCTTCCATGGTTTTAATATGGGGAATAGACAGAATTACAAACAAAAAGCCCATGCTTGAATATGATTCTTCACTGATATTGTTCCTTAAAGTGTTAATTAATTAATTTATTGTTCAACCCTGATTATAGGAAGAACACATTTGAAATGAAACAGGATATTGCTGGAAGTAGAGTGAAATACAATTGCATTTTTAGGATCTTGAAGTTCAGTACAAAAGTAAGTTTAAGTATTGAAAAGGTATGTTTAGTCTGTGAAGTATGAAGTTATCTAAAAGGTCTCTTTTGTTACTGCTTTCTGTTTTTAAGCTGTAAAATGGAAAAAATTGCTCTAGTATGGTGTGTGAAGCCCTGCTTTATATTTCTACGAAGTAGTCTAGGACACTTGAGAGGTTTTTTTAATTTTAATGGTTGGGTACTTTACAGTACAGCATTTTAAGCACCAACTTTTCTATGAATACAAAATCTCTGAAAGGTCTTGCAGCTGCAGGTTGTAAAGTGGCCTCTAAACATACTGTTGTAATGATCTCATCTATTTAGCAACCAAATTGCCCTTCTAGTGTCCTCAGAACTCATCAAGAACTGAAGCATTCAATGGGATCATTTACAGTGTAGTTGAATCTCACTTTTTCCTTATAAAACTTAGAACTCTGTTTTTTATAAGCTTACTCTGAGGGCATAGAAAGTAGGTAAGCAAATTATTTTGTCCTGAACATGTTTTAAATTAAGGTTAAATTAAATTAAGTGAATTTAAGATTTTTATCTGCCTGAAGCTTGATGCAGAAATGCTTGAGAATTTTTGCAGAATTGGGAAAAGCCTCCGAAATCTCTTTGAGGTGAAAGACACGTAAAAAGACAGTAAGACTTGAATATGATGCTATTTTATACCTGTGACAGGTTGGTATTCAGCCCTTGTAGAAGGTGGTCAAGATTGAAGTGAAATAGCCACTTACTGTACCAAAGCCCAGTTTGGAAATGACTGATTATTTCATTAGTCATTGCATGGCATACAAGTTCTTTAAAAATGGCATGGACTTGTGTCAGAATTCTGCTGTCCAGCCTCTTTTGTACTATAGATGTGGAAGAAATCTTTTGTAATTCATTTGAACCTTGTATTCACTTGAACCTCCTTATTAAGATCCATTTATATTGTTACACCTAATTAAGAAAGCTACCCATCTGTAATGGCTGTAACCAAGGTAATAACAAATGAAAAAAGCTACCAGTAGACTTACTTACTTTGAAATTGAAGAAAGTATTTAATCTCATCAGTTAAGTTACAATTCTGAAGCTCATTTGAGGTAGTGGTAACATTTTGTTTGTCATAGGAGATCTGTTACTGAAGTTGGTTTTACATTATGTATTGGGCAGCCTTTTATGTACAAAACTTGTTTTTAACATCACTTCTTCAGAGGTTCAACCTCACTATCACTTTTTGTTGCCTTTCCCTTCTTGCTTGATTCGTTATTTTAGTGTTGAACTGTAAATTCTGTCATCTTGGTTATTTGTATATTACCATTCTTTAATTATATAATTTGAAACTTTCATAAGTATGGGAATTATCCTTTAAAAGCTGCGTTCTTATGAGCCCGAATTTAAGTGTACAACTATAGAAGCTTTGCTACTCCAATCTTTTAAGTATTATTCATTTTGCCACGAGCATAAAACTGAGCGATACCAGATACTGCATTTTGTAGCTTCTTTGTATTATGACATGATATATCTAATTTTCGTGCTTGTGTGTTGTTTTTCCGGTTAAACCTGTAATATACCCAGGATCAGTGTTCCATGATGTTTATAGGTTTTCCATGTTACTGTGAGCTTTATGAGTGTGAAAATTTATCGACCCCTAGTGGCTTGTTAGGAAAATGGCTGTTAATTTAGTAAGTGCTAAATGAAAAAACGAAATATTTTTCAATACTGTATTTGTTTGAATGTTCTTTTTATTCTGTTTGCAGCTGGATTAGCTCCTGAATTTCATTTCTGGTGTTCCTACCTCTGCAGAATTGCCTATTGCAGCAACTTCTATTGACAACATTCCCAAAACATGTAGCCAGGTGTCTGCAATTTAGTGAACACTTGTTGCTGTAGTTGAGGGGTTTTTTTAATTACAGTATAGCATAAATTAAAAAAAGGGTCTTTTTTACTGTGTAAGGTGGGCTTATTTTTAATAAGCTAGAAGAAGTTAGTAACTTCTTGGTTAGTATGATACTATGTAAATGAATGAAACCTAATTCTAAATCATCTACTCATGTTTCACTGACCTCTTAGTGCTTATTAAATATAACTTATCAGTAAAATCCTGAAACCTTCCATTTCATGAAATAATCACTTAAATTATTTCCATGCTAAACCAGCATGTAAAATATTGCATTTCTAGCCAAGTTTTAAACTAATTTTAAATAGCCATAGTATTTTTAGTCATTTAGTTGAAATTGTAATTTTCTGGGAGGTGAAATTATCTTCTAACCATTCTGTAAAGGTTTCCCACAAGCGTTTATTTCACATGAATTAAAATGAGTTACTGAATAGTGAATTCACATTTGTCTGTTTAATTAGCAATAATAAATGAAGATAAGTCTGCTCAATAATTAAACTTAAATTGAACTTCACTGTAATTCTGCATCTGCTACATGTTTCCAAGTATCCGAATCAGAAATGAAGCCCTATTGTAAATAAATTCTTTTTCTATGCAAGTTTGACACAATAAATAACTTTTTTTTTATTTTGTACATTTAATTTTATAGGCTTTAAGTAGCAAAGTGGTATTTTTACCAGTTAAATTATGAAATACGCCTTTGAATCTTAGGTATTTTTAATTGTTAAGAAAAGGCCAAATATAATTTTTGGCATTTACTGCTGTGTTGTGTTTATTGCATAAACCATATTGTTTAATGTCAAACTTACACAGTGATCAAAAATGTCAAAAAGACCTCAAATTCATATATTTGTGGGAGCACCCAGTATTCCAAGCCCGCTGGAGGTGTCAGAGCAAAGTAGTTCAGCCCCTGCTGCTGAAAAATGGAGAGAACTCCGCTATTCATGTGACCTACATAGTCTTTTTTCTGAAAAAGTTAAAGGTGCTGACCATGTAGTGTTTCAGGCAGAGAGCTCTGTAGTCACAGCAGTTACTATAAGTGGTGACAGCTCTCAGCAGTCTCAACAGAAGAGACTAATGGTAGCAAAAGAATGTTTGACATCTTTCGTACCTGTGGCAGTAACTTGTAGTACCACACCTAAAAAGGCTGAAAGCTTAATTTATTCTGATTGTCAAATATCTAAAGATAGATGCACACATGCAAATGTAAATCAGGCGGCAGATCAACACCTCCCTCAAAAATTTGCAAAATCAGCTAGACAGGATAAACAATCACATGGTGGCTGTTCAAACCTCACTGAAGGAAAAGCCAGTCATTTAGAAGTTAACAGCTCTGACATTTCTGATTTGGTTGCTGGTACTAAGCAGATCAGCATACATCTAAGGTCCGTGGGACAAGGTGTTCAGTCAGATCACAGAAGTGATCACCGTGAAGATCTAAGTCAATATCTGGATATGTTTTTCCCCCAAAATCGAGACTCAAAACCAAAAGGAGAACCACGTGATTGTTCAGGCCTTGCAGTGTCAACTGATACTGAATTTCGTAGTATAATGACTTCAAGTCAGATGGCTGTTTTTGCACAAGATCGGAATGAGCTGCAGAAAAGAATCATAAAACTATCAGAAACAGAAGGTGGCAAAAAACCTGAGGAAAGTCAAAATGATCACTTCCAATTTGATTCTAATGTTGGAACATGTCTTGATGTGGCTGAAAAAGAATATACAAGTTCCCTTGAACTTTTCAGTTCTGAGGATGATGGGAAAAATATTTGCTTTGGAGCCATAAAACAAGAAGGAAGTGTTCAGGAAAATACAGAGAAGTCTCAAGAACTTAATGTTCATGCTGAGCAATTTGTAAATGAAATCCATATTGAACCATTGAGCTCAGGAATACTGTGCTCTCAAGTAGACAGCTCACATAAGAGCTCTTCTAAAAGAGCACGCAAGTGTGAAGATTCCTTCCATATTTATCACTCAGTATTTAAAAGACAACTGAAATCAAAGAGAACTAAACTAAATTCTTCTCCAGCTGGTCCTGGGATGAGAGTGGATCAAGAGAGAGTGACACAGTTCAAAAAACTTGAAAAGAAACTATCGCCACTTAAGAACTGCTGCTGCAAAAATCAAAAGTACAATGTTTTGGTCGCAATAGTACATCCTTGTCATATCAAAGAAATACAGGTGAAAACGAGACCAAAATCTTCCTGTAAAGTTCCTGTAGCAACAATTGTCGTTATGGACCAGTCGGAAATTGAGAGAAAGGTGGTGCTGTGGCGTGGTGCTGCATTTTGGTCACTCACTGTGTTTCCTGGGGATATTGTACTGCTTACAGGTGAGAATTCCTTTATTTGCCTTTTTAAAATGTGGTTCTTTAAAATGCCTGTTTAAAGTAGAACAATAAGTAATCAGTAATTTGGAACTATGGCTAAGCATTTGCAAGTATCTTTCTTATATCACTTAGGTTGTTCAACATCACTTTGGATTCTCAGTCATCCTGCCAGTGGAACATCAACTGTCCCATGGGAGTTTGCCCATCTCTTACTGTGCCCTCAGTCTTTGGTCTGAGGCACAGCAGTGCCATAGGTAGTCAGATGTATTTTGTTTTAAACCAGTTGTTCGTGAAAGGTAAAAGTGCTACTACAAACTAGATGTACTAGTTATTTGATTTATAGAATTTTTTGTAATTCTCTGCTGTTGGACCAGCAGATGGACTGGAAAATAATGATATTTTGTTCAGTCTCAGGATGGAAAATACTTTTCCTACTAGGAAGGACTTTGCAGCTTAGCACTGGCATCTTGGGATGGATTGTGTTGTGGTTTACTAACTGACATAGACTGCAGAAATATAAAACGCTGTTTGCAGTTCACTTTCTTCATAATGTGTCAGCTAATAAAGAAGATTCTTCCTGATAAATCCTTTGTACTCTTTAATACTTAATAGAAGCAAAACTCTCCCTCTTTAAGAGGATGCTATACTATAAAAATGATATTGCACCTAGTTTAGGGCTGAAGTTGACCAGAACTTGATAGTGATCTGGCTGTTTGGGTTTTGCAATATGCAAAAAATTGCACAATATAAAATTGTTTGAATATTTATACAATCATAGAATCATCTACGTTGGAAGGAAACTTTAAGATCAAGTCCAACCATTAACCTAACACTGCCAAAACCAGCACTAAACCATGTCCCTAAGCACCATGTCTACCTGTCTTTTAAATACTTCCAGGGATGGTGATTCAATCACTTCCCTGGGCAGCCTGTTCCAATGCTTGATAACCCTTTTGGTGAAGAATTTCTTTTCCCAATATCCAATCTAAACCTCCCCTGGTGCAACTTGAGGCCATTTCCTCTTGTCCTATCACTTGTTACTTGGGAGAAGAGACCAGCCCCCACCTACAACCTCCATTCAGGCAGTAAGATGCCTATTTCTCATTAAGAGTTTCTTATAGGTATGTGAAAAGGTAAGTATTTTAGGCATCGAAGATAAGCTGGGCTTTTTCTTCTTGGACATTATCTCAAAATACCCCATAAGTGTGTCTGGGTAAGCCTAGTACTTTACTATTCATTCTGAAATGTTGCACTATAGTAATTTACCCAATACAGTCACCCACTTCACTTATACAGTACCTGTTATGAGACTATTGAATATTTTATGAATTGAAGAATTACATCAAATTATTGAGGAAAAATTGATTAACTCATTGTAAATGGTGTTGGTAGATTAAAAAAACATCACTTTATTTCCACGTGATCCCTTTATAACTGTCTTTCACACCCCTGGTGTATGATGGTTCTATAGCTAGGTATGATATGCTTTAATACTGTTGATACTTGAGTTGATAAGGTTGCTTTTTTTCTTGCAGATACAATAATGTATGAGAATCTTTGGTGTGGAGAAATCATGCTGCAGTCTACATTTACCAGTCAGTTACTGAATCTAGGGAACTGCTCAACTCTCAATCCAGAAGAATGTAAGATTACAGTGCATAGCTATTTTACTGTGATTTTTGTGGAAAGTTATTTAAAGTACTTTTTGTTGGGAATGCCTCATACACAGGGTAAAATGGAAATGTGAGTAACTGGGAGGTACAAAACGCTATAGGAAAGTATGACAGGACCACCTGTGGGCAAGATAAGGATGTGATGACATCAGATAAGCATGTGGAGTTCATGGTAAAGTTGGGTGGTTACCATTCAAAACTCTGAAAAACTGAATTCTTTGAGCTTGGTTTAAGAAACAGCAGTTATCCCAGGACTTAACTATAAGATGTCTGAGATTTCATGAGGATTAACTTTTCAGCAAAATTTTTAGAGGCTTGAAAAATAAGTAGATACATTCAAGGAAAGTAATTCATTGCAGACTATTAAGCACAAAGTCTTTAAAGATACTTGAGCCATGGAGGGTTAGAGACTAAGGGGAAAATACAGTGTAGCTATCACCATGAACTTGCATTGTTCTTACAGGCTTCCTGATGTCTGTTATTGCCAGGTATTTAAGGTGAGTTCTAGGGTAAATAGTCAAGAATGGCTGTTCTTACCAAGCTATGATAGAACATTTCTTTCCTATTTTTGGTGTAATTTAAAATGTTGTACTTAGCTTAACTTTGAGATGTTATCAAGAGGAGGCAAATGAAATAAAGGAGACAGATGAAGCATGGTTTTATTTTGGATCAAGTGTTACACACCTCAAGAATTTCTTGCCTTAGAATTATTGTAAAATAGTTTTGGCTTTGTCAGTGTAAATATGTACTAACTCATAAATTTTTTACTTCTAAGCTTACAAAAAGGTGTCCCTTTAACTTTGGTTTTCTCATATAAGTTTATCCTATAGTGGATGCTGGTGTTCTCCATGGTTTATTGGCATACATATCATCAGGATTTCCACACTTTGGAGACATTCCTCAAAGACAAGTTCAGAGACTGGATAGTGTTCAGTATATGCAGCTTGACCAGCTCCAGCCAAATACATTGGTTCACTCAATCTTGAAAATTGTCAACATTACTGTATTGACAGGTAAGTCCAGGCACTAGACTTCAACTTCCAGAACTTCAACTAGAGATGAAACTTAACACAGTAATTTTGAAGGCAATTCTGGTTGTTTCCTATTCCATACACCAGTGTTTGACATAGGAGTCACAAGGAAAACCTTTTTAATGATCCACTGATGGGAGGCACAGCAGTTAGAGAAATGGAGTTAGAGACAGGAAGGAAATCATGACTATTGTCAGCTGCTGAAAGGAGGTTACTACACACTAACACTGATCAATAGCATTTGCATCTGTGGGAGGAGCATGCAGGCAGAGAGCCCTGATAAGTGATGTTCCTACTCACTGGGGGATTAGTGTGCTTTCACTAAGGAATGAGCACTCACCACAGACTGCAGATACTGATGTATTGACTTGTCAGTGAGATGGCTTGAGCATCTCCACAGCTCTAAATAGTGTGGTACCTGATCTTCAGTAAGATGGAGGATTGAAGAGATGCAGGTATGAAGTATAGTGTTGGCAGCAGGAATATCTCAGATATGTGGAGTGTGGGCTCAAAATCCTGTTCAGGGAAGATTGGTGTATAGCAGGAGCACTGAAAAGAGGGAGATGCTGCAGTTACACTGTAGGAACATAAATATGTTTTTTAAGGGCTCTTGAAATTGAAGAGGTACATTCTTGCTGTAGACCACTGCTTGAGAAAGGCGGTCGCTTATGAAAATGTCATGTGTAACAGTCAAGCTTTACTAATGTGAAGCTCAGCTGCCAACATCCTTCCATGTAAGCATCCTGGCATTAAAGGAAAATGTGATTGCGCTATAAATCATGTGTTTTTCTGAATGAAATAGGTTGATGATTATTTTAATCTACTGTTTTAGGATTTGCTTGTCTGTCTTTATAATGGAACTGTGTTGCTCTTTTCTAATGTTTTATTCAGAACACTTCTTATTTCTTTCTATTTTTTCCTACTTAGAATAGATCTTTAAAGCTAAGGATTCCTGGTTTCTTAAATCCATGCAACATTTCTTTATAATAATCTTTACTTGTGTGCCTTTTTGTACTAGTTCTTCTTAATTTTTCAATACTGGAAAATGCACAGTGTAAAACGACCAAGATGTCTTACTATGATACTCCTATTTCTTCTGCAGGTACAACAGAGAACTACCTTATTAATTTGTTTTGGAAATCTGAGTTTCCTGTATATTTTTATAATAAAGACTCCTCTCTCCCAAAGAATCATAGTCAACAGTCCATGTACTGATTTTTTTTTTTTTGGAGTTTATTCTTCTGTCATACATTCCTTTTCTTCTAATCGTGAATGTAGTTATTTCAGGATTCCTTTTGCTGAAGCAATTTTCCATGTTAAAATTCATAATTTATTTCCATTTCTTCATAATCAGCCCTTACAGCTGCTCCCTAGCATCTTTTCCACATTCTGAAATAAACAAAACCAAATTATCTTGAGACATTCTCAGAACTTCATGCAGTGTCTTGCTGTGGTTTTTTAACATGCTTTCGGCAGTTAAAAACCACTGTTTCAACCTGGAAAAGGAGTCGTCTTCTCTTTTCCCTGCATAACACTTCTAATTATCTTTTCTTTACAGTACCACTGTTTCTCAGTGCTCAACTTCAAGCTTTGCACATAAATTTGATCATATTGTGCTATCATGTGGTATTAGTAAGATTCAAATTTTTACCCACACTGTCAATATCATGTTTATTCATTATAAATGGAAAATTTTGAAGATAGAAACCTTCACAATTTATTATTGTACATAAATCTCAGAACTATTAGGTATTTAAAGCAGGAGTTCTTGTTTAAAAATTAATTGTTTATGAAAAATACTGTAGTTTTAGTGTGGACCTGAAACTTAAAGGCAGTATCCTGGGTAAGAATGCTGGAGAGATCTTAATTGTTTCAATCTATATATACTGTTACTAATCCTCTTAGTGTGCTTGTACATGACTATAGTTTCCTTTTATGTGAAAACTTCTGGAGAAATATTTCTTTTGGTGTATTCCACAGAAGCTACAGGAACTTTAACTGCCAATTATGACAGTGTGTCGCTGAGAGATTAAGTACAATTTCTTTCCACTTAGACCAGCCAGGATGAGTGAGAGCTAAAGGATGCTCAGAGACCTACTGTTTCAAAGGGAGGTGCCCAGTTGCTGAGTATTTATGTGGAGAAAGATAAACTAATATACTCTATGCGTTCCTTCAAACTAGATTCATGTTCCTGAAGAAATCAGCTTGCTTTCATTCTGTCCTGAAGCAATTGTAGGTATATTCTTGATTGCTTATAATTGTACCATAAAATATGATAGCAACATGATTTCATCTCAATATTGATACATGTGGCGTTTGTGTGTTTATGCTTTTTACTGTAGAAGTCATAATTTCATACTTTTTCAGAATCTGTGTATAGCTACAGAGGTGGCAACCAAAGAAAAATTATTCTAACGGTAGAACAGACCAGAGATCAACACTGTAGGATGGTGCTGTGGGGAGCAGGGGCTGCCTGGTGCCCTCAACTTCAAAGGAAAAAAGGTAAAGTCCTTTTACCTATAGGCAGCTGTAAAAGGATTTTTGTGATGCTATTAATATCTTTAAAATGCTCTGCTGGTAACATTTTCCCATTCAACCTTTAAATACTCCCCTTAGAAGGGTGATATATTTGGTACCAATTTTAACGTCTTCTTTACTTAAAAGCAGTGCCATCAGCAACAGAACTTGAATGCACTCACTTCAGGAGACTGAGACAGCATGAGTACTTAGAAACTTGAATCTAGATACAAGGTACACTGGTGCCTAGTTATAACTATAAAAAAAACCAAAACTTGAGTGTTAACTATGTTATCAGTCTTCCTTATTGTTGTTTGGTTTAGCATGAATTGCTGTTTTTTTTCTACTTCTGATTTTCATTCTCTGCTTTCCACGTTACTACAGTGTCAGGCTTTATATCCTGGTGGTCTTGCTATCAAGTCTACCTGGAACTGACTAAAAGCATCTCTTGCGAAAATGTTGTAGCCTGTGTTTTAGCGGTGACTACTACTGAATTTTGTTTTATTCCTGGCTTTGTTGTTGTTTTCTTTTTTTTTTAAATAAGTGAAACTAGGCTTTTGTTAAATTGATAACGGTTTGTATTTCTGATCAGTGGATACGCTTAGGAAGTAAATGCCATATTAATTGAATTGCCGAATATGTCTGACTAAAAGGCTGGCTTTTGCATAGTGCAAAGTAAAACCCAGAGAAGTTAAACAACCTCATAATAAATCTTTACCTATCAAATGTAGCCACTCTGAATTCTGCCCATTCCACTTCAATTTATAAGTGATCTCCACTCTTAGAAATCATTTAACTGCGAGACCTACCTTGTAAACTACTTGAAGATGGTCCAGTTTAAGCGTTAACAAATTAACTTTACTACATAATACCTACATGGCTCTTACTTTTGTGCATACTTCAGTGTGATCAGGTATATACTGTTTGTTAGATGCTTAGAAATCTTATAGAATTTAGTATGATAGAATATTGCACTTTTCAAAGTACAGAATTTTAAAATTTTTTTATAGCTGATAAAGAATATACCAAAGGTAATTTCTAAGACACAATAATATATCATTCTCTGATACCTAAAGCAGAAAAGTATAAGATGTAGCTATCTGTAGTATTAAGTGTTCATATTTGATGTAAATCTTACGTCTTATTCTCTAGATAGTGTTTTGTGCCTCTAGAAGTTGGCATTTTAGTGATTAAAGGTTTATCTGAAACTGAAGATGAGTGATTTCTCAACTGTTCAAATACTTAATCACAGACAAACCATGAACATTTGATCCTAGTAAGATAGCCAAAAAGATAAATTCACATGATACTAAAGCATACACAACACAACGCTCAAGAGTGTGAGTGGGTTACAGGAAGAGCACAATGTCTGTCCTTGCTAGGAGTCATAGATCAGCTGTGGTATGTGTTTACTGGTTGTACTGGCAGATTAGATACCTCATAGTCTTGGGGAAAGGTATGGAAACTTGTATTTTTAAACTGTCTGCATATTTAAAGTGCATAAGACTGTACAGTTCTAGAGCATCTAAAAATTGTTGCCAGTAAAAGTTAAATTTGTTTTTCTCTCTTGCTAAAAATCAGTCCAAGCTTCCAGTATACAGCCATCAGACATTCAACTCATGCTTTACGCTTATCTAGTTTAGATTACCAAAGAAGATTTCATTAAATAAATTTCTGTAAATTTGATTACTTATAGTTTACTCATGTTTTGTGGTCAGTTTTCTGCCTAACAGGGGAATATTGAAGATTTTAATAATAGTCTAACTAGGGTACAAGATTTGGTTGAAACCTGTATTTAACCTATGTCCTCTACTTCCATATATCCCCCCTTGTTTCTCAGTCTTGTAAGTGACCTTGGCTTTCTATAAATTGACCAAGGTATAGAAAGTAAACTCTTATGTTTGCTTTTTTGTTCTTTAGATCACATATGGGACTTTAAATACCTTCTGGTCCAACATAGTTCTGTCTCGGGTGACTTTGAACTGCACACAACTCCATGGTCGTCCTATGAGTGCTTGTTTGATGATGACAAAAGGGCAATTGAATTTAAAGAAAAGTTTTGGAAAAGCAAAACATCCCTCATGCAGGTGACAAAGCTCTCAGCACATTTGGAGGAAAAAATCTCAGGTAAAATTGTTATCCATAGCTCTGTAATGTCTGTTGTGAGTGCATAACGAAGCAAAATATGTGCTCTGTTGATCAAGTAAAATGCTTTTTTTTTTAAGTTAGTGCAGTTTGTGGGAGTCTGAATTTATTCTGGAGGCTGCTGCTCAGTACCCAGCCGAGTTGTGAATGCAGCCTTCATTCAGTGAGTCCAGAGGTGAGATAGATGTGGTACATGGTAGCTTTGGAACATAGGGAGAAAAGCTGCCTTTTGTGCATGCCAACCTGTCTAGTAATGATGTGATTAATCACTGAAAGTTTGTTCAATAGTTTTTTTTCCAAAACTAGAGTTCTCTAAAGCAAGAGTAAAATTGCTACTGTTATTGAGAACTTCTTAAAAAAGAACAAAGAATGCATTTTATATAGTCACTGTCTCCAAGATAAACCTAGAAGGTTGCTAAGGTTGTTCTTAAACATTAAGAGGTAACTAAATAAAGTTGGTATTGCAGTATTTAAGTCTAGTTTATGTATAAATAGTGGAGAGCTAAGTTGTTAAAGCTGTGCTTTTCAATGTCTATGAATTAGCATGGAAGAAAAGCAATTGGAAATTATTTGTGCAATTCTAATCTCTTGATCTCTTATTCAGGCTCTTCTATGTTGGCATCTACTACAATAGTACGTAAAAATGTGGGGCTTTTATACATTTTAAAATAATATTTAACCACAGTGATTTTTCTTTGTATAAATGATCTCTAAAAATATGGGTATGTGCTACTAAAGGAAAGAAAATAATTCATAAAGTGTTATGATTTTGGTTTTGAATCAACTGTAAACCTTCATTTTGCTTTCAGTTATAAATAAAACTGAATGCAAATTTGATTGAGATTGTTGTTTTTATAGGAGTGGTTCAATTGAAAGCCCATATCTTAGAACTGAAGTTTACCATTTCAACTGGTCAATACAAGCAACTCGTCTTCCGTGCTGACACTTCACTGGAGTGTGTTCTGGCTTCTCTGCCTATGATTACGTATTCAGGTTGTGCTAAATGTGGTTTGGAGCTACAGGCAGATGAGAATATGATCTACAAGCAATGTATTAGATGTTTGCCGTACAACAAAGTAAAATCATTCTACAGGTAAACAAAATAAAATTTAAAATAATGTAAACTACAACTTCCTCCCTTTTAAGTTCCCCCATATATAAAATTCTGTACTTAAGATGTGGTTAGCAATTCCTGTTTTTCTAATGAATTTTCAAGGAGCTGTTCTTGAATTGCTGTATTATATTGCCACTATTTATAAGTAATATTCTTTGTTTAAATCTAACTTTTTAATTTCTTTGAATACCGCATCATACAGTAACAAGGTTTACCCAGTACTGTATCAGTACCATATTTTTAGACTGATCTGTCAATTACAGCCTTGCAGAAATAATATTAACAAATGTTTTCAATGAATTTTCTCACAGTGAGCAGATACTAAGTTATCAGCAGATGGCACTGTGAGACAAGATGTATATGCACACTTACTTGGAGAAAATAAACTAAACATATCCAGTTGATGTAGGAATAACGTTATTAACTAATTTTTCAATTCTTAAATTTATCTTGGGCTTTTGAAATGTGAATACCATAGCAACTTGAAGATGTGTAGGTAGAGAAAGCTGAGACAATCATAGACATAATAGAATTCTAGATTATGTAAATTTTCTACCAAAATTCTTTCTAAAATTATTCCTAAACTATTTCATAGTGAGTTTAATGAATCATTGCATACTCAATAGTTTCTCTCTTGGCTTTGATTTAAATACTAGTTTCTCATTTGTCTAACAAATTAATGACTTAATCTTTTTCCTCTGTGCAATCTTTAAAAGTCTTGCATCTCTAAGTTTGTATGCTAATTATTTTCCGATGAGGGATATTTAAGTGCAAAGAGGTTTTTTTAACTGAGAAGGTTCCCCGTCTCTTTCATGAGATTGACCTCATGTAGGACCTCAATTTACTCTCACACAAAAGGTGACAGGAAAATGATAAAGACTTCCAATGCTTGTATTCTCAGCATGGGAACACATCTTGATGTGGAACTTAAATGCACAACTTTTTCAAAGAGAAGTCTGTCACTTTTGCCCTGAAATTTTGCTCTGATTGGTAAGAATGCAGTTCCTTGGTAGTATTTCCAAATTCTTATTGTAGTATAACTTAATAGATTTACATCTTAACAGGAGAAAAATCTGTCTCTTGCTAAAGAAGTGCCTTGTTAAAATGAAATTAACTTACTGATTAAATATGCTGTCCTAGCATTATTGCACTACTCAAGAGCTTGATATGTCAATGGTTAGTGTTAGTCTTGTTTTATAAAATTGTATGCACAACTAGTAGAAAATTACTTTTTCTGTAGTTTGCTAGTTGATGTCCCCTTATCTCAGATTGTTTTTAATCCCTCAGTATAAGGAGGAGGGAAGTTCAGTATGCTCTATTTCTAGCAATGCAATAGCTACCAGCCGCTCCTTGAGAGTAAAATCTCCATATTGTTTTCTACTTAGTGTGAGTAAATGTAATAATACTAAATACTGCAGACTTCTTAAAACATAGGATTAGTCTGGAATTTGAATAGTCTGGGCCTTGGTTTCTGTCTATACCAACAGATTTAAAATAGTTCCATGGATAATCAGACATGGACTTCCCTTATCTCCTTCGATCATTTAAGATTATGAAATTTAGCAGTAACTTTTAGATTAACAGATGGCAAGTCAAATTCTTTGCCTACTGGGAAAGTGGCATATTTGCAGTCATTTGCCTTTGTGCCTCACAGGCATTAAATTAGGGCTGTTAGGTGTTCTGCATCACACTAACTAAATTAATCTATTAATAACACTATCCAATTGTCAAGATACTGAAGTAGTGGCTGATGGTCCTATTTGACAACGCAGCTCTGCTAGTCTCTTGAAGTGTTTGCCCATCCTTCATTCCTACCATCTCTGCAGTAAGCACATTTTATCCTGTTGGGAGCATCTCCCATTGAAAAGTTGTGCACTGAAGATGATTGTGCCTTATTTTATTACTTTTTGTAACATTAACTGGTTTGGTACTGTTCCAATATTGCTGTAACCAGGATTTACATTACTGTGTTATGTCCTGATGTTTACTATTTCAGCTTCTTCTGTGGGATGGTCAGGACAGAGCACTGCATCCTGCTGTGATCAGAGCAGCGCAGATTTTCTAGGAAGTGTAAGGATTGTGATGGTGCAGATGTTCAAATTGTAAATAGTCTCAGGGCAGTTAAAGAGCATGTGCTGGGTAGAAGCAGAATCAGCTGTGTAAGTGATTAGGCTTAGTAAAATCACTCAGAAGCTTGAAAGCAAGCAGAAACTACCTGTTGAACATCACTATAGAGGACTGGTTGAGGTATCATCTCACAGAAGCATAGCAAAAACCGATAGCAAGGATTTATTTGGGAGAACAATAAAGAAGTGATGGCATCAATAATGACAGGTTGGAAAGAAGACAAAGACTCAAAGTACAGGGTATACCTGTACTAAGAAGATCACTTTTTACCAGTTGCTTGTCATCCAGTATCACTTCTGAATCGAGTGAAACAGCAAAATTTGGGAAGACCAGTGCTTGTAGGACAGCAGTCCCAAACTAGGTTCATTTCGGACCTAATGGGAATACTATTGACCATATCCTATGTAGGAAATGGTTTCCAGCAAGAGGAGGAATTTTTACTTGCTTAGCAGTACATGAAACTGTTTGGTATTTATCATAGTACAAGAGATGCTATCTTGGTATTATGTAGTGGCTATGAAGACACACAGTATTAGGGGATGTTGATACATATGATACAATTCCGAGTGATATGCCTAAGCTTGTCTCTCTACTTTACATTTCAAATTTTTATTTACTCCTTGTATGTTTGTAGGTAAGTATATGTATATATTAACATTTATTGTTCTATGTATTATTTATTTAGCATTGTTTTCTGCAGTTGTCTGAAGGTAAGACTTACTTGATAGTTTTAGAAGTTGTTTTAACATTGAGTAGTAAATTCAGTATATATCTTAAACTCATTCCAACTCTACAGATGTGATGGACATGAGTGCATAGAGATTTTCTAGTTTTTCTAATCCTTGGTGTTATGTTGGAGGGTAATGCTACATTGTATTACTCACTTAGAAATTTTGCTTCAGTCAAAAAAAACATAGCAGCTAACTTTCAAGAGTCTTTTGTTTTCTGATCTAGACCTGCTTTGATGACAGTGGAAGATGGAGGATATGAAATTTCTGTTCATGTGGTGTCTGAGTTGATGGAAAAAATCTTCCTTAATATTCCTGCAGACTGGCTGAACAGATTCGTAGGTACTGTTTAGTGAATTACTTGTGACAAACAGGCAGCAAAGTTCACAACGGAAGTAAAATTTTTAATTATTGACAACTTAAAATTAGAATGAGATTGTTCTGGAAATATGATTGCTTATATTTTGAGAGTTACAGGAAAAAAAAAGCAGCCTCAAAGAGAGCTCAACTTCAGTTGCTTTCTGACAAACGCAGAAGTTCAGAGTTGAGGTAGCAAAAAGTGAGATGGTATGAACACGTTTTACAACTAAGTATTCAGTAACTAAATGGATCCCTAATGTGCAAAATAGAATCTCTTAACAGTTTTTATGAAAGCATGTTAGCTATTTCTGTAGTAAAAGTGTGGTGCTTCAGACAGGCTTCCCTTGATACACCCTATTTGACTTCTTGAGAGGTGTTTACGTGACTCACGAGTGTTACAGTTTAATGAGAAACAAGTCTTAGCACACTTTTAAAAAAATGATTAAAAACAAAAGCTAATTATCTATTCAGATGTTGAGCTACATTTCCATTAACTCAGTGTAGTTTTCATGGGAGTGGAACTTGAATGTTACGTGATATTATAAAAATAAAGAGTAAATTGGATTGTTCTGTCTTTTGCAGTGCCCTCTTCAGATATAACCTACAGCACAATAGTGGCAGATCTGTGTCATTCGCTGCTAGCAGATACAGAAGCATCCTATTTGTTGGAAATTAGGAGCCATTTTGTGCTAGATGAAAACAGCTATCCTTTGCAAAAGGATTTCTATCTGCTAAATTTTCATCCTGATCTTTGAAGCATTGACCTCCGCAATAACTGAGTAACAGAGACCATAGGAACACACAGATGGCCAACAGAAGAAAAATGAATTAGGTCAAGAAAGCAAATATTTTTAAAAATACAAGAAAGGATTTTGGTTTTAACTTGTACAAAAAACCCAAAAGGACTGGTATGGAATATCTGCTAATAGTATATACTGCTGTTGTAATACTGATAAATTGTTATAAAGTGTATTTTTATACATATGTTTTTATCATAATAAACTTTTACTGGGTACCTGTTTTTCTTTTCTCCCGAGAAACGTTCACTAGTATTGAGAGACTCAGTTTTTCTCAGATATGGCAGCTTAGAGGAAGACAGCCACAATTCAGTAATATTATTTTAGTTGTAAGATTTTTGTTTGTTTTATCCTATACATTATCTGTAACTTGGTTATGCATTTGCTGGCTTTGCTGTCATGGTTGCTTTTCTTCTTTTAACAGCAGAATTTCTGCCATTTACCCTTGGCAATTTTACTGCCGTTGTTTTCTTTTGTAAAACAGAACTGTCTCACTGAATCTAATTTTGTGTATCTAGAAGTCGTTGCACCAAATTAAGAGGTTTTAAACAGTTTAAACTGGTGCATTCTTTCATGGACACTTTAAATTATTTAATTGTTGTGGTATTTATTGTGGTAGTATTTATCCAGCATAAGCTGGCAAAGGAACTTAATTGCCGTAAGCCAATTTCATCAGTTAAACACTGGTCTGCAAAATTTTCTCCCAGCTTGATCAGATTTAGAAATTAATTTAAACATTTTTAGTCTTAATGTATTCTGATAGCAATTTTATTATCAGTAAAAGACTGAGTAAATGATGACTGCACCTGACTTCACAAAGTAAGTCTCATAACTAGTACTCTGTGAAATAGATTAAATATATAGATCAGTATTTTTCTCTGATATAAATACCTTTGATATAAATTGTGCCTCTTGCTGAGGCTGGTAGAAGCTGTAGGGTATGAATCATGTTTGCTTTCTGGCTGGATCCTTGCAGATCTTTACCTGCACTGCTCTCATTTAGAAAATCACTTTCCACATACGCTGTTTCAGCTATCCTCAGGCTTCAGACAGAACTGTTCTCAAAACTGAATTTGATAAATCAAGTTGCCAAATGCATTATAATGCAAGTAATATGACTGAGCAGCTTTCATATGCTGTTTCTTGGAAGTGGCAACTTAGAATTGAATCACCATGTTTCTTGGTGCTAATTTGGATTCTTTCTCATGTGAAACCAGTTTGGGACTGTCGGTCTTTGATGTTGATTAGGGCTATGTGGAAGCCATGTGTTTTCTTGTGTACCAATAAAGGGGGAGGTAGTAATGTTTCTGATCAAATCTGGCAGCAAGAGAGAATCCGGAGGATTACTAGATGACTTTGAAGAAATTAATTCTTAGCTGGAGTTTCACAATGGTCACTGATCTTATTTCTGTATTTAACTACTTGTGTACTGATCAATCTGGTCAGATTCTGTTGATCAAACAAGTTTGTGCATTTCTGCTTCTCATAGCAGGCTTAGTTTTCTGGTTTAAGCCCTAGCAATTTTGTGATAAAATAATTTCCCAGTATTTGAAACAGTCTCTGACAGTTCTGTCAGCAAGCATAGAAATGCTGATCTTACACCAGCAAGATCAATTTCCTGCTGTGCCTGAGACTAGTGTAAGAAAGACAGCACAGTGACACCAAAAACTATGCTCAGCACTAGCACCCACTGGTGTGCCAAATGGTGGGACAATCTCCAGAATAAATTAGGTAGCCCCTTCTACAGAGAGTCTGCAGTGATTCCTTTGTATAGGAATGATAATTTCCACAGCGTCAAGCCTTAGGACAAGGAAGGAACCAGTCACAGAAGAGACTAATTGTGTCCTCATCTGATGATCCAGAATGAAAAATTGCTTTTGCTACTGTTAAGAAATTGTGCTAAAGATAATACAGAAAATCACAGCTTTGTAAAAGGAGAATTCAAGAGACTTGCAATGATTGAATTTCACCTCGCTGTAAAAGCACTTTTTACCTAGTTTCATGTGACCTGGCAAAAACAGGATGACGTTTTCCTAACCCATCACCTCAGGGAAAGTCCTAAGCATCTGTGCCTTTACCTTAATCTAACTGTGCTTTATTCAGTAATGTTTGGTTCTTGAATGTGAATTTCTTAATGCCAGGGAAAAATACGTTGAAGGGAAGAGGAATTTCAGTGTTTGGATTTAAATGAGGTATTAGCACCAATGCTGATCCTGTATGAGTGAAAACAATCTAGGAACATTTTGAGTGTAGTAAGACTCTTGAAAACCAGACATTGATTACATGAGAGAAGTCTTAAAGATTGTTTTACATCTTGTCTATGTGCGGTCTCTTTAGGATGATTTGATAACCTTGGATGGAATTCCTGCTGTCTGGACTGGTGGGCTGTTTATGGTTAATCACAAAGATCTACGTACTATGGTCAGGTCTCTCCAGCTGACTTGGACCTGACTGCCTCATTCCCTTCTCTTGATTTTTTTTTTTTTTTTCAGATCATCACTCTGACTCTTGTTTAACAGTATTCCTTCTTGAAATCCAAGTTACAAACATGACAGATACCACAGTTCAATGTTAACTTTAAATTTACCATATTTGTATAGGTTTTTTGGTTCCTATATTCACTTCAGTAATTGTGTGAAATTTCTAGGTTCTGCTGCCTTGTACTTACTCCCTGTCTTTCAAACAGGAAACTATTTCACTTTCTGTGCTTCCATCTAGCATAGAGATTTCTGCTGAAGGAGCTTTCTGATCCTTTATCGCTTGTAATGCATCTTGCTCCCTTTCATTTTCATCAAGCTGCTGCTTTTTGAATGTACAGCTTTTTGGGAGCAAGCAAATCTGGTCTCTGATTTCCTCAGAGGAAAGAGTAGTGCAGATTGCAGTGATTGTTAGGCTTCCTAAAGGATTAGTATAGGTGTAATTTGAATTGGGAGAGAAGGTAAGGTAGAGAGTGATCCACAAAGGAATATAAATAAATACTCTGAGTAGGGCTTCTTATCCAGGATCCTGTTCTTAAGAATAATATAGCCGTTATTCATGACTATTCTAAAATGGTGCTAAATTGCTGCTGACTGTCATTTGAAGGGGTTATACTTTCATTGTTACGTGCTAGATTTATTGCAGAGCATTAGAAATTCCTGTATTTGTCAACAGTACTGGAAAGTATTGAGGAGGGTGTCACATTTTGTATGATCTTGTATCTATTTCTTGTATATTTCTTGGATGGGTGTTTTCTGTGCTATGCATCTTGGTAAAATTTAAAATTTTTTTAGAGGAAAAAAAGCACTTCTAGGCACTGAGAGGTCTTGTAATCATTCCTCCTCCTTCATCTCGCTCTGTCTCAAGCACAAGACCAGATGGATGATCTATAAAAGGTGGCAGGTAAAAAAATTGCTCTATTGTGTGACAATTGATAACACTGTATTATACCTTCTTATTTAATAATGTTTCTTGCTTTACTGGAGTAACTCACTACTTCAGGAAGAGTCAAAAAGGATCTTTCTCCTTTACTTCACGTGGATGACCTTGAGCAAACTCAAGTACATTGGTAAGTGCATTTAAATATGTTTCTTCATGATTTTAGCTGGAATTGTTGAACACACAAACTGGAAGTACCAGTACATTAAGAAGTGCAAAGAAAAAAAACCACATTAGTACAATACATTGTTTTATTACTTGGACTGTACTGTACATTGTCAGACAAGTGACTTCCCACTTTAGAGGTTTTTATGTTAATAGACACTGTACATTAAGTAAATCTAACCGTCTGAAACATTCTTAATAGTTTACATTTAAGATCTTTAGTGTTTATTAGTATGATTTAAATCATGAAGAGGGACATAATGTGTTTGGTAAAATTGCTTTATTGTAGTAATATAGTTATCATAGAGTTTATGTATAGTTTTCCTTTCCAGATCAAACATGTTGTCTATTTGTTCGTGGGTTTTTTTTACTTTTTTCAGTGTTTTTGTAGGAATAAAATTTGAAAAAGAGCTCTTTGGGGTTGGGGGTGCTGGCATTAGTCATTTAACAGATATAATGAGGGATGAATACTTTGTAAAATTCAATTAAGTGGAATGAGTTTAGACTCATTCACTCATTAACCTACATCCTGTGGTGTAGATAGCAAGACGGACTGAGGGTACCATGTAACATTTCAAGTGGGAGATCAGATGAAGTGGGGTCTGTTACCTTACAATTCTTCTCAGATATATTCTTACTTATAATATTTCCTTTAGATAATAACGGTATTATCAAAAAGTGTTCTCATCTCCCCAGATAAATATAATTTTTGAATACATTGAATTAATTAATATTGTATCCTGTTTGAAAGGAAGCTGGCTTTATTTCAGCTGCAGAGATTGGAACATAATTGTACAAAATATTTTGCTGCAATAGTCTGTGTGTCTGGCTTATGACGTACGGTGTGAAAGGTACAGAGTTCAGGTCCCCAGTGAACAATCAAGAAGGGAAAGAATGTCCTTTATTTTGATTAAAAATAATTGTTCTGAATTATTTTACAGAACAGTAATTTACTTAACGAAGAAAACTCTGCCATTAAAACAGATATATATCCTAGGGGCTAACTGGATTTTCAGTGTAAGAATGGCCATACTAGGTCAAACCCAAGGTTCTTTTAATTTGATGCTCTGTCTCCAGCAGAGATGTGTTTACGGAGAACTATAAGGACAGGATAAGTTCCTTGTATTTTCTCTGAGTACTCCAGTAGTCCTACCAGCCTCCAACCATTTGTGACTTCAGGACTTCTTTTATACCTCTCCCATAGTGTCAACACAGTATTGTACATTGGGGTCAGCTGAAAACATCTAAATTACTGCAAGAAGTACACTGTCCTGAGGGATGCGAACAAGTGCTTCTAGATTTTTCATCAATGAACACTCAGTGCTTTCCATCATTCATATTCAAAAGAGGATTTCAATGTAATGCTGCTATTTTAAATAAATTGTAAATTGAGTAGTCAGTCAACATCTTTTGGGCTTTATCTGTTTTGGTGTGTTTACTGGGCTTCCATCCCTTTGCAGTGGACAGTTAAGCCTGGTATCATCATTGATAGTTCTTAGGTCATTTTGGGTTCTATCCATATAACAAATGATTGTTTGTGCCTAGAACTGGTGACCAAGAATTGGAATGTACTAGTCAAAATAGCTAATACTAGGAGATCATGTTTGTCTTCCTGGTTTTTTTTTTCCTTACTCTGCTGCACATTAAATTGGAAATGTATTTTGAAGAGAGGAAAGATAGAGTTCCAGCCTAGCAGGGACCAAGATTTCTCTTTGTGTTTGGGCAAGGAAAGAATTTACTTATTTTATTCTTTTCTACTTAGGAGTATAAAACGGTCAAAGATTTTTGTACCCTTTATCATTAGATTATGAAAGGCAGAGCTTTTCCATTTTAAGGTTGTGGGGGTTTTTTTATCCGTGCTATTTACATGCTGTGGCAGAGAGCATGCCATCGTTTAACCAACTCTTTGGGCTTGTTGATCATTTCATTCCAGTGTTCCAGTTCTTTGCCACGGGTGTACATGAAAGGCCCAACTACTACACGTCCTAGCAGATGTGTTTCTGGGGAAAAAAGCAAGCAGTTAGTGATTAAGTGATGCTCAGAAATCCTTACCTAATTAGAATATTAACTTGTATTTCTCTAATGCATATTCTGAAAGTTATTTTTAAACTAAAATTTTCATCAAGGAATTCACTCTATTTCAAGTCTTGTGGTGTCTACATGCAAAGATTGAGCATGAAAAGGTACTGCAGTAAGTGGGTATTTAGTCAATTCAGGCCTGCCCTGTTGCCTGCTCTCTGAACTAGAATCAGTTTAAGGCACATAAATCTGTATCTGCCCGGCCCCTCTACATCAAGCATACTGTGGGAGTGTGCCCTGCTTCTAGGCATCGGCAGCCTTAGTAGGATTCATACAGTCTTCTAGTTTGGGAAAGAGTAGATGTAGTTTCTGAGACAGCTGGAAGTTGCAGTATGTGGGTTTCCGCTGACTACCCTCTGCCAATGAGCAGGTTGTTTCTTCATGCCTGAACTTTTCAGCTGTGGATGGGGAAAATAATCTGAACCTGCTTTACATGAACTTCAGGATGTTTCTAAAGTGTTTGGCAAGTGAAAATGGTGAAAGGCTCGAGCACTGATCCTAGTTCTTGTCAATCCTCCAAGCCAAAGCACCTACCCAAAAATCTCACCTAAGTGAATTTTCTTAGTATTGTATGAATCCAAATCAGAGTATTAATGTTTCATTATTGAGGTCATTTGCACTGCAGGGAAGATATTTTTCTCGTGAGCAGTGGAAGTAATGAATTCTGATTTGCCTCTCTAAGCAGAACTCCTTAATGGATTCTCCGACAATTAGTAAAAGGTGACCTCAGCCGTCAGGTTTCCTGCCAGGGAATGGGAATGTTTGTAGTCTCTCTTCTTTCTCACTGCTTGAACTGCTGTGATAATTAAAATTCCTATTCCTCTTTCAAATTTGTTTAGGAACAGTGAATGGCTTCAAAATTTTGGGGACTACCCACACAAGTGTTCACAGAATATAATTGCATAAGATGGTTTTCTGAGGATACCACAATGAAACAAAAGTACACCACCTTGTACTGACAGTGACCAGCCTACAGTTATTCATGTCTTCCATTAAATTTATCTTTAGCCTCTGAGACACAGACACTTACAGCAAATACATAAATACATTGTTCTGCTTTTTAAAGAAAGTCTGTGAAACTTTTTAAAGAAAGTTCTGTCCCAGAACTTATATATGTTTTATGATTATTGCTGAAAAGGAATTAGTTCCTCCCAGGTTTAAGCATCTCTATGATACATAGGAGATTTATGACACCTTAGTTATAATTTATATAGCTTACTTTCTCCCTTGATACTCTGGAGCACAGAGAGGTTCAGGCTTGCTGTATCCAGCTCTGTCTGATCTGCCTTGAAACTGAAGGTTTCATTATACACTGGATTGGGAGATCCCAGAACAGCTGCTGTCTTCTTACTTTTGATGAATTTATTATGGTTCATCAGTGAGACTTTGACATACACACCTTGGAGAAAAAAGAAATTCAAGAAGAAAATACATCAGAGGCAGTTGGGAGAAGGCCTGAGGAATTTCTTCCTTTCAGGAGTCAATGCTAAGTATAAAATCAGATCATGAACGATTCATGAAGCACACGTGGCAGGATGGCAGTGCGTAGCATTAAGCAGGGAGTACACAAAGTACTTAAGGTGCAGTTTCGCAGTGCACTTTCCAATTTAAGAGCTGTTAAAAGGAGCAGTCGTATTCTTACCCTGCATCTTTGATCTCATCTTTCTGTACCTTCCCTTCATCTGATGGAGACTTTTTTTGAAGGCTTGGTTTGTTGGGTCAGTAGTTAATTTCATGTATTTGATCACATGATTATTTGACCCAAGACAAGGGAGGCCATGAGGGAGGAGCTGTGTTGTAGAGCTGCAGCCTGCGCTTGGACGGGATACATTTCAGGGGAACAGATTCTCCTAGTCAAAGAAGAATCCTTAAACAAAAAGTTTTACTAATGATGTCTAGCCCTGTGGTAAGGGATTCTGTAGAAAATTTAAGATCAATGATCTCTGCTTTCTTCTAGAAAATATTACCAAAAAAATGTGTGTGAGTATGGGGACAAGAACAACAAAAAAATTTTGCTTTGCTTCCTGAAGGGGACCTGTATTGCATTGTGGTCTTATTCAGTAGATCCTTGACAATGAGATCCAAAGCAGCCTGAAATTTTCCATTCTTCCTTACCCTTCTAAAAAATTTAGTGACAAGCATGTAGAAATTCCATCTTAATTGATGGCTAAAGATTTGTTCTTTTCCAGTGAAGCAGTAATAGATTCCATGCTGCTGCTGTGTTTATTACTCCCTGCTATTTGGTTCATTAAGGTTCATCTGTGCAGCAAAAATGATTAGAAATATCAGGACTGAGACAGCATTGATGGACTTGTAATGTCTCCTTGTTATTTCCGCAGATCCAGTAGGCTCTCATTACTGTTTCAGAGGGTGCAGGATTACTGGAACAGACTTTTTTTTTCACAGAGCTGCTGAGTGCTATATATGGAAAGAGTTACTGTGTACACCACTAGCACAAAGTAGGACTTTTCATTACTTTTATTATTTCTTAATACATTTAATTCAGCAATTTGAATCTAAAAATAAATGTCTCCTTACTGTCCTGTACTGCATATCTTCTGTCAAGGATTAGTGTTGCACTAATCCCTGTTAATATAGAAATCTTTTTATTCCAGATTCTTCAGAATTTACTGGAGAATCTGTGGACCCCAAATCATACTTGAAGGGCATTACCAAAGGAAATAACACCCAATTTATTTTCTTTCTTTTTTTTTTTTTTTTCTTAGGAATATATTCTGGAGAATCGCCTTCTGGCAGCTCTTCCTTCCAGACCATTCCCATGACTCCTGCTTATTGTGATAACCTTAAGTGTACTAGCACTAAAATAACATGAAAGACTAACATTAGATTTGTAAAAAGAAACACATTGAGCTCTGGCTCTTTGTGCTACAGAACTTCACAACAACCTGCAGGCAGAGACATGGTGTATTAAGAAGTGTGTTCTCCCTCTCTTGTAAAGCTATTGAGATGATGCAAAATTAGAACACTTACTCTTCATGATGCTACTTTTTTCGTCTGCCACAAGCCAGTCATAATTTTTCTGGCCATCCTTACCTTAGTTATTTGTTTCTACATGCTGTAACATATTTCTCTTTCAGCGAGTGTACAGGGTATAATTCTGCTTGTTGGAAACCTCTATATTCTCATCATTTTACTGTGCATGTCTTCATTTATGAATTCTGCTGTAAAAAGAGCAAGCTTATCTCTAACATTATGAATGTAGATTTATTCATTTAGAGGGCATTGTTTCTAAAGTTGAACATCCTGGTACCAGCCCACTCAAACCTCAAAAAACCTTCATATTTGAAGTTTTTATACAGAGAACTAAACCTCTTTACTTTTTAATAGCTGGGTGTATTTTGCTTTAATACTGTTTAAAGCCCTTCAAAAAAATCATTACAGATTCAAACACAAGTTTGGTTCTTCCTTCTGTTTTTGCTTTGAGTTTTTAGATTTTAAACAGCATTTTGAGTAGATCTCTACACTCAACATCTCTGAGGCCAAGGACACATGAGCATGATATATGAGGGAAACTCCCACTGTAGAAAGGGAGAAAAATTGTGACTCCATGTTGTCGTCCTTTGAACAACAGCCAGGCTTTCCTAAAATGGGAATCTTTTCCTAATTCAGTTCTCTCCAGGACAACTGTTTAGCTTAAGCAGTTGTCCTGTAGCTGTTACCTTTGGGCTTTTGCCTTGAGGCAACTCTGTTAATGTCAGTATCTCCTGAAATACTGCCTTCTCTGGATTGGAGTGCAGCAAAGGGATGTTGCTAACTGTATTAAAGCAGGAGAAAAAAACCTGCTGCTGATGACATGAGACAATCCATTTGTTATGAAACAAAACCAACAAATAGCAGAACTGAGCTATCAAAATCTAATTACCCCAGTAACAAAGTATGTCTTGTTTCCACTCAAATTAAATCACCAGGATATTTATTTGTTCTTTTCAGATTCACTCAGTGAAAGCCTGGGTGGACAGATGGGGAAGGAGCAAATTAGAACAGGAATTCTGGAACTGATAGCAGAGGGGAAATCACACTTACTGGCAGCGTGGCTCTCCTCCTGGAGCTTTAATCCCCTTGCCCTCAGAACCACGACAGTGAGGCGGCCCAGGTAGTCATTGTAGCTGAGGGAGAACTGGATATCACCGTACTCTGAAGGAGGCTTTGGAAGCAGAAGAACACTTGTCAAATATATCTGAAAACTCTCTCTTCGCACAGACAAGGGCGGGGAAGTTCTTCATACTAGTGGTTTGTGCCACACCAACGCATGTGAATGTATTTTAATGGCTTTATGCTGGTGTGACATTTGACAGAACCAATTAATCAGCATTCCTGAACCTTTGAATTCCTGTCTCTTCCAGGTGATGCCTATTGCCTTGCTGCTTCTGCTTTTTTCTGCTCTAATTCAAACCAGAAGGAAATAACAAAAGTTGCTTCTTATACTACTGTCTCCTAACTTGTAACTGTTTCTGAGCAGTTGGATAATCCCTATACAGCAGCTATGGCTCTTCAGGTTAAGATGGGAATTTTGATTCCAAATGTTTGTCAAATACTTCTGCATTCGATGTATTGATACAACAAACTTCTACTTCAGCTGTACCCCTTTAATACTTGTAAGATGACAGAAGTTCCACAATGCCGAGCAGCCAGGTATCGCATACCTCCAAGTTTTCTTTCTCCAGATCTCTCCATATGACTAGTTTGTTGTCATCGGTTAATGTTTCATTTTTCAGTGGGAAGATAACTTGGCCTAGGAGATGATGCTTTTTCTGTTTATCAACATGATAAACTAAAAATTTCAGCGTCCTTTGGAGCAACATTTTACTGGAAACCTGTACAGGAAAAGGAAGAATATATTAATAAATTGTAAAACGTGAGACTTTTCTAATCTAGCATGACTTCAAAGAGAATTTTTCAAAGCATGTTAGAGGTAGGTGGAGATTTCCTTTGGTTATTTGAAGTCCACTCTCTTAATTTGCCTAAAATTTTAGCTATGTAAGGGTCTAAAGATGCAAGCTGAAATAGAATGAGTTAATTTGAAAAATTTGAAGTTAGCTGGCAGTTTTTCAACTCGTGTAGATCTAATGTTATATGTTGTGTCCACTTCCAGACACAAATGTCTAGAAATCTGTAAACATTAATTTTTCTGTTGTCTGATACAAACTTTTCTGATTTTAAAGCTTTTGTCTTTTGGCACCTGCTCAAAGCCTCTTGGCATATGGAACCAAGCTCCTAGCTTTACATCACTATACATACAAATAGTATACCAGACATCTCTTGAGTCCTAGTTTCTAGCCGACTTCCACAGCCAAGAAACTAAAAGCTATGAAAGCATTAGTTTGGTATAGAATGCTTCTGGAATTCTAGAGCTTCTGGGCTGAACTGCTCAGCCATAGTCCAAACTGGAGTTTTTGTCATTCCCAGGGCAAGTTCTGGAATCCTCAATTTTGGTGCAGACCACAAGAAAGATCAGTTCTGGAGCCAGAAACTTAAGTAGCCCAGGATCTCCAGAAGCCACAGTAATAAATCCTATCCCCAGTTGAAACGCCTTGTATCTTGGTACAAGTCAGTAGAAAATTACTTTTCACAAAACATGTACTGTAGTTTGACAAGTCAATATTTGCGAACAAAAATCTGCTTTATCAAGAAGAAAAGTACCTGGAAAACAAAGTTTTCATCAAACTGCGGGTTAAGGGTTTTGCGTTTTGTTTTAGACTGCAAGTAGCTTCTTTCATCGGGCAGCAAGTAGATTTTCACAAACGGACTACAGGAATCAGCAGGAGGCTGCAGCTTTCTGACTTTGATCAAGGAGACGAGGAGCCTTTCTGACTCTTGCTCATATTCTATAGAGAACCAGAGGCGGCCAATGTTGCCTTCAGGAAAATCCGTCTCGCTCTTGTCTTCGGGGAACTTGTACAGCTCTGGGTTAATGGTCCCTACAATGTAAGCTCCAGCTTCATGAAATAAAAAACAAGTAGCCTCAGATTAGTCTCAAGACTGTAGCAGGCATTTTTATTACTACTGCTGTATTAGAGATATCACATTAATCTCTTTATTAACAATCTATTTTTGCATAAACTTGGTATTTTAATTCCTTCTCCCTCAAATTTGGGGGAGTAGTTGTAGGCTGCACCACTTCTCTTCCTCTTATTCCTGTGACTGTACCTCAGTAGTTTGGGGTATTCGTTGTTGCAGTCTGCGTCTGGTCACTCTGCTGTGTCTGGGGACAACAATCAGATACTTCCTGAGTTACACTCATGTTGTGACTTTACAAAACATGGAAGGAGAGATTGCTTTATCTTCCATATGTGCAAGATCCCACAGCTGTGGGACCACAATGGCTGCATTCTGGCCCAATTTATATATGTAATATATATACATGTAGTCTTTAGGGCTTGTACTGTGTAATGGTATGTCTGGTATGCCCCCAATAAACATGCTTCATAATAATAAAGTTACCCTTAAAAAGAGTCCCGTTTTTGCAATGCCATACCCAAAGAATGAAACGATGACCGTGGCCCAGACTGAGGAATCATGTAAGGGTCACTGTCTTCCTGAACCTGTTCTTCGTTCGTCAGGTTAATCCAGTCTCGCCCATGCAATGTTGGAGGAATGATAAACGGAACGCTTCTGGATCTGCTGAAGACAACAATGGCTACTGACTGTTCTGGTTTAAATATGGAAACCAAACTTGGTAACAGTAATTATTTTACTGTTCTTCTCTCACAATTTTGTAAAAATTCTACAGAGATACGTAGGTAGAAAGGATAAGTACCCATTGTTTTGCAATTGATTTTATTTATATAATGCCTAAAGGTCCAGTGAGATACATCAGATCTTATTTCTTCAGACAGATCCCTCACTTCTTCCTTTTCTTCTTCTTTAGAAATAATCCTCTAAAGGAAAGGAAGAATTAACTGCAGCTGCTTGTTTTAGAGCCCCAAAGCCCTCCAGTAACTAACTTTTTAAGACAGTCTTCTTTCTGAACTGAAGTCCTGTTGTTTCGTTCTCAGATGCTTCCTTATGAGAGCACCAGGAATGATGCTGGAACAGAGGCCGATTAGTCTAGGTAACAGATAAAGCTATCCATGCACAAATTACCCTTGAATGTATTACCTCTTTTACATAAATCAGAAATATCATTGTATTCATAGTTACAGAAGATGTTATTTTCCTAAAGGAACTTAACAGAACATGACTGATGTTTTCATATAACTTAGGGATCTTGTTTATTTCAGTACATGCATATATTTAGATCACCCCCTTATTTGAGACTTGACAAGTTGAAATAAATTACCAATAGTGTATGCTTTAAAAACAAAAATATATACCTTGTGCTTTTTAGTTGAATTTCAGAAGTTGACCCATCCTGAAAAATGGCATTTGCATTTGTTGTTTTGACAGGGCTGGTGAGCTTTTCATAAGAAAGGAGGTGGCAAAATTTCTTCCAGAGCAGGTATGCAGTTATTCCAATAAGAACAAATAAAAGGACCCCTCCTATTATACTTCCAACAACAGCAACTGCTTGTTCTGTTCAGGCATAGAAGCACATAAAGCATCACAGGAGGACCAAAATTATGTACATTTTGGGGGTAGACAGGAATATTTTAAAAAATCAGATGTATTTGATTTACTTTCCAAAATGATTTCTAAATGAGACAATCCACTCACACGTGTTTGTCTTTGGTTAGGGTGTGATATCTGAAGATGTATGACATTGGTAGTGAGAGATTAGGAAGTGTTCAGATATGTTGGCAATGACTGCAATGTAGGAGACTAGACAGATGAAAAAACCCAAAACCCAAGGAGTTGTTTGGGCTCTTATTTTACATTAGCATAAGCCTTTACCTTAGCATGGCGGAAGTGCTACAGCCTTTATCACAGAAGAAAAAGAAAACCCGGGAGCACCTAATACAAAAGGTACCATTATTTTGGTTTGGTTTGTTCTTTCAACTGTTAGTCTATGTTGCACCGAGTCTAGATCCTGGCACAAGGAACAAAGCAAAGCTCTGGGTTGTTTTCTTTCTAAGGATGCATGTGTTTCCTGATCTCTAAAGTCAAATTTAATTGTTCATTAAACACTGTTTCCTGAATCTTGATTATTTCAGATAAAAACAAATCTTGTATAATTTGGGTTTTGGGTTGGTTTTTTTTCCCCCCATTAATAAAATTGAAAACTTAATAAATGTCTTTAATGTGAATATGAGGTATTCTGTTGTGAGAATTTCTCACTAGACCAAGGGTGGCCAATTGGTAATGGGCTCAGTTTCTTGTTTTCTCTTGTTTGCTGAGTGTGCTAGAGTACAAGGCTGGAAAGACTACTTCTGCACTGTACCTTATACCCAGCCTGCCTTGGCCTACAACTAAACTAGTACTGGTGTATCGAGATGTGACTGGGTCTCAACTGAGAATTGGTCCTACCAGAGTATCCTCTGTCTGAAAATGAGCCCAAACTGCAGAATTATCTTCCACTCTGCAGCCATGGGAGGCAGCTCAGGATCAGCTGAGTAGTGTGTACTGCCAGTTCTCAGGGTCTCCCCTGAAACTGAAGCAACAGAGACCTGGCTTTATCTCACAACTGATGTTGACTTTTTTCCTCTTCTCTGCTTTTAGGTAGAGATAACTGTGATTACGCTTTATTCCTTTCTCATTTTTATCTGTCTGCACTTGGTAGATACCTTGCAGTTAGCCACCACTGTATGATGGAACAAGTAAATAAAGACAAAACAAGCAGAAAATATTTAGTCAACAGTAATAGTAGTACAGTAGTGAGAACAAGTGAGTTGCAAATACATGTATTACTGGTGTTTTTCACTGTTGCCACGTTGCAATAAGTGCTATGAAATGTCCTTCAGCTACAGAACGCTTATGTAAATACCTCGTGCTATAAAATTAACCTGGCCATAGTGCCTCAAAGGCCTTTATCTGATCCTATCTCATTTTCCTGCCTTTTGTACAGTCATACAAGCCAACTTATTTTTGCAGCTCCCCTCCAGGTGTGTTGCCTTAGCTCACCGCAGGAATTGGCTGGCTGCTTCCACATGAGTCATATAATCGCTGGTATCTCCCAGCACCATGGAGCAACCGCCCTGCTCGTGGTGATACCACAGCAACAGGCACTTTGCTGTCCTTGGAACCAGCAGGTGGGCTGAATACATTTCAGCACTTAGCCAGGCTTTTAATACAAGACTTATTCTGAGGAATAGGAAACAAGTACCTATTTGGGATGGGTTAATATTAATACAGAGACAAGTCTAGTTGTGCTACACTGGTAAATTAGTTTTCTTTCATAAGAATGCCCGGTATGAGGAAATGTGTGACAAATGTAGTCCAGAGTATGGAAATTCCATGTGTGTGTTTCTCAGTTTTGTAGGGCATGCTTGAGTACGTCTTCAGTCAGATTGCCTGGCGTAGAAAAAATTACTTTAGTTTAATGCCCATGAACATAATAGAAATTAATGGTTCACTTCATACAGGTGTACTATCAACAATATGAATGTTTATATGGCTGGTGGTTTTACTCTCTGACATAAGTATCTTAAAGGTTAACATTTCAAGCAAGCTCAACAGGATTCTGTCTGTTTAACTTGTCCTCTCCATTTCCAAGTCTTTAATGCTCTCAGCAGTGGTCCTGTGTTCCCTCATAACCAGTTTGTCACCATTTACCATTAAGGACAGTAAGATGAGGTGGGCTGTAATGCAATATATAGTATAGCAGCTGTGCACTGATTTTGGAGTAAGAATGAGTTTCCAATCTCTTCGTTATTAAGTTTAATGTACTGAATTTGTTCACTGCGGAATGATGTTAAGTATTTGTGACCCACCCACTGCCACTGGCTTAAATTCTGCTTTTTGATTTTGACAGAGTGGTAGACATAAGGTAAAGTCTTACCCATTTCAGTAAAGCTACCTATGATTTAATGAATGTAAGGAGAATTTGGCTCACTTCTAGTTCATCTTATCTGATTAGATCAGCAAGAGACCTAATAGTTTAGGGCACAATGTAGCACTAGTCACAAAATCAACCATCGAAATAAATTGAATCCATTGCATGCAGAGAGAAAATATGTATCTTTTAACTACCTGTCATCGTGAGAAATTAATGTTGTATTCTGCTGTGGTACAGGATCATGGCAAGTGGAGATGGAAGAGACCTGTTGGACCACTTCATCTCCAAGTGGTCTGTGCTGGGGGACTGTCTGCTGTTAATAGGTAACAGGTTTATCCTAGCACAGAGAAATGGTGACGATCATCATCTGTCCTCTTTGGGACTAGGTCCTTTTTTGTCTGATGGTACACTTTTCTTAAACTTTGGAGTAAGTCTTTTAGAGTTATGACCTGGCAGTTCTCTGCTGAAAGCTTTAAATCCCTATATAAATACTCAGATTTGTTAACGTTTACAGTATAAACTTATGTACAGTATAAATAACATTATTTGGGTGGGGAGTGAATTCTTTGCGTTTGCTGTGTCTGGCTCATAGAACCAAGTTGTCTTCTGACAGCAAAGTGCTCTGGGCATGGAATGAGGATGGGAGATACCTCACGGATCTGCAGGATACAGGCTGCTCTTTCCTTAGCCGGCTCCAGAAGGCGGCCGGTTAGGTCTGCAAGCCCTTCAGGTTCAGAGACAGGTTTGAGTTGGTTTCTTACCCAAACTTTCCCGAAGCGCTACCGCGGTGCAGGGGACCGGGGTCGGCTACCTTTATCCCGAGGAGGGCAAAAGCGAGGGGGCCAGCGGGGATGCGGGAGGAGCGAGCCCAGCCCTGCCCTGCCTCCTTCCCTCCGCCCCGGCCGAGCCGCAGCGGGGCTGCCCCGCGTCCCACCGGCACTTACCGGGCATGGGTGCTCGGGCTCCTGCAGCCACGGCCTGAATCCCATCGCCTCCCCTGCCCGGCGATGTGCCCGCCGCTCCCCCCGCTATTTAAGGACCGGCAGCTCCTCCCCGGCCCGCCCCCGCGGCCGCTGGGATTCCACACCGGGGAGGCTGGAAACCCGAGTTACAATAGAGACATCTGCGGTTCCGATCAGGGAAAAAAAAAAAAAAAAAAAAAAGAAATGGAGGAATTCGGCAGAAGTTTCAACCTTACCTCGGCTCCCCCCTGGAGTGAGGGCTGGGAGGGACAGCCATCGCCGGCTTCTCTTAGCAGCTCCCCAGCTGTCACGGCTGGGCAGGGAGATGCGGGAACAGGCAGAAGTAGCCGTTGTGCTAGGCGAATCCTCTGCCAGCCCCGAAAAAAACCTGCGCGGCCTTGGTTGTGTGAGATAACTTCGAAAACTACAATTGTCCTCAGAAAGAGGCTTTGAAATCAGTAGCTTAATTCGGAAAAACCGGGTTGGCAAGAAATTAGCCTGCACTTGTTTCAAACTTTTGATAAAATGCATAAACACCAAGGAACACAGAAAGTCCGCTTAGAAAATTGCAGTCACAGCTTTTCCTAGTTGTATTTGAAAATGTAATGATCTTTAATCTCTTGCATGTCTAATAAATACAACCGAACAGATGTTAAGTAACAAAATTGCTCATGTATAGTTCAGAAACAAAATTATTCACCTTCACCACTTCTTGCCTGCTAATCCTTGCTTCCTTCTCAGCCAGTATGACAAGAATCTATACCTTAAATTTAACAACTCTCTGTATTATACATGCTTGTTCTATTCACAACTGTTGCATACATTTGCATACTGCCATTTAGTCTAAAAGCCAAAGAAATGTGTAGGAATTAAACCGGTAGGATTCTAATGAAATGTCATCTGTTTCTGTGGAATCTTAGAATTCTTTCAATTGCATTTTAAATGCCCTGCTGTAGATATAGCATGCTGAGCTTTTTCTATTAATTGCTAAGTCCTCCATAAGTAAGGAAGTATTTAGATAATTTTTACTCTAAAAAGAAAAAGCTCCATATATTTCAGTTTTGCACTTTTAATATAGTTAGATATTAAATAAGTATTTCATAGCCAATGCTTTTGCTATTCTTATTTCTATGTTGCATTAGTAGTAATACTGAAGGATAGATTTTTTGCTCAGCAGTTTTGCACTTGTCAGGGGAATTTCTGTAAGCAAGTTTGAGACAACTGAAAGCTTTGAGTTGTGTGGCACGACCAAGAACTGTCCGCTTTCTGTTACAGTGTTCTTATTTGAGTTCGCTTTTATGTCTGTGTGAGGAGTGCTTTGAAGTTGCTCTAAGCATCTGACTGCTTTGCAGAACGCTTCTGAACAGTTAAAATGATCCTGGCCAGATGCACTGTCTCTGTCTCCCATACAGGCTGCGCTTGTGTAGAGGGGTGTGAAGTGTGTGCGTCTGGGAAGCAACAACCATCTGCTGATTCAGCTCTTGTTTCAACGAGTCAGTGGATGGGACGGGGTGAGCTCGGAGGTGCAGATCTCACCCTCTCCAAGTTCCTGTGGAAGGAATTAATGCTGAAGTTGCTAAGCAGGGAACTTTAATTTTGATTCTGTGCTGTACCACAATTTTCCTGTTCTCTAGTCTTTCTGTGCTGTGCTCTAGCACTAGTTGGAAATCAAAATAAATATAGGATGTGAGGAACACAATTATGCTCTCCTTTATCCCTGTTTACTAACATTCTTCCTAGCCCTAATTCTTTACAGGTTCCCCGTTTCATCCTATACATTACGACACTTGAAGGAACTAAAATTAATTAATATAAACCAAATGTATAAACACTGCTTGCCACATGTCTGCTTCCAGCATGGAGTATAGGAGAGCCCAGGAGCAACACATGAGGATATTTCCCTGCATCCACTGTGTGTCTGACTATGGGCCTGATTGCTTCCAGCCAGAAGCTGGTATGATTTCCGTTATTGTTTTTAAAAAACACCTCTAAGCTCAAATATAAGATAATGCTCATCTGCCCATGTTCACATACCGTAACTTCACTATTGTGTCAGAGAGAATTCTGAAAATGTCCTAAGAGACTGCCTAAGTTCAGGTATTTTAACAAGTCTATTCATTTCAAGTATGTAGCATTGCCGTAACAAATGTGTATTCTGCATATTCCAGCCTTGACCAGGATTGATTCACACTCTCTTCTTCTCAGCTGATGCTGTGAATGTTTATTCAGTTGTATTTCTCACCTGCTGGGTTTGAAAAATAATTTTGTTTTCTTAGAAAAAGTTTCTCTCTGGAACAGCTGAGAGCAAGCTGAGAGCAAGCTGAGAGTTTAATGTGCTGTGGACCTAGGTATTTATACTGTAAATATTCTAAGTTTCTGGTGCATTTTTTGTAACGTAATGTATACATTTTTCAGTGTGTATATCTAGGTCTCACTTCTTACAGTAAAACTTTGGCCTTTGAAAGCCCACGTAAAAATTCCATTTGTAACTACAAAACTGTACTATACTGCAGGATAATCATCAAGATGTCCTAGTTTAGAATACAGGGTAAAGGATCCTGCATTCTCCCCGCTTTTTATTGATTTTTTTTTTTAGTATTAGCAACAAAAATCAGTGGCGCTCCCAAATAGTAACATATAATACATATTTCTCAAGTATGTTTTCCTTTGTGTACTGTTTTTCTAACTCTGGTGGCACATTCCTATCACATTTTTGAAAACATACATTCTCTTGAAATTGTACAGCTCATCATCTGGGGAGATACCAAATACTGTAGTTTTTACTGTGTATGTCTGCCACTGCTTTGCTTGTAGGTAGGTAATTAGTCTTGTTTTGAACTCTGAAATGATGATACCATTTTTTATGGCTGCTCAGGTGGAGGATTTCTTCTTGCTTTGGCAAAGGTGAAACTGATGCTGAAAAGGCAGACATGGTCACTGGGAGAGATGTGTAGAAAAGGTAAGCCTGAAAATCTGCTGTAATATTGCTCTTAAACACTGAAAAATAGAAAGAGAAGTTGGAAATGGAGTATAGTCTCTTAAGGAATTGATTTAAAAAGTAAGAACACTTAAACTAAAGAATATTGTGTCACAAAACAGTTTTCTAAAATGTGTTAATTTAAAAAGTGTTGTCACATTGCTCGTGCGACACTAACTTAAGTAACATGTTTGCATCATTTATCATGATATTCTTATGATTTCCACTAGAGTGGGTGAAATTGAAATGTATCTATTTTTTACATTTTATATCTTTGTGAAATATTTGCTTAGCACCTTTTATATCATTTTGTTTACAATCAAGTTGACTGCATGTAATTACTTAATGCTGTTTGTAGGAATGCCCCATGACAGGACAGAGAAATACTTAGAGAAGATATAGATGTAGGATCACAAGCATCAGTAAATCCTTCTAATGACAAGTAATTCTAGCATAATTGAGGTGACAGTTTCCCTCTAAAGTCTAATTTATTAATAATCTTAAAGTTACAACAGATCTCTTTCGATGAAAGGATTTTTTAAAAAAAATAAACTTTAATCCCATTTGGCAGCCCTAGACTGATCTTTATATTCAGGCATTTTAAGTGAAATGTATTCAAGTTCTGTTTTCACACCCACTTCCTTATATTTGGGATTTTTGACTTTCACGTTGGTGGTACCTTCAGCTGGAATAGCGTCTAGAAAGAGGTAGACTTTTTTTTTTTGATTAAAATGTGACTAATTTTATTGAGGTTGGTGAATCGGTCAGGGACAAAATAGATTAGGGTCTGCAGGGAGCATTGATGGGCACCCTAACTACAACAAATAGATTACATCAAGAAGTATAATTGTGGATGGCAGAAATAATGAGTACTTAGGAATTTCTATAGTGCCTTTCACTCCCAGGCTCCCAGTTTCTGCACCAGCATTAATTACTGGTAGTTAACCATCACAAAAACTTTTTGAAATAATAGTTGTTGTTGTCCTTATTTTATAGGTTGTTTAATAACTGGAGTTTCTCCAGGTTCACACTTGTGTAACTGAGATAAGAATTTCTCCCACAATCTGCTGTTGGCCTTGGACTAACATCTAGTTCTTAGCTTTAGCAGGCTACGGATAATTGACTGTTTCAGAAAAGAAAATGTGAAAGGAAGATGTGTACTCTGTCGTAGAATACCCTTTGGGATAATTCTGGGAGTCATTTGTTAGTTTCCTTTCAAAAGACAAGATGGGAATGGGAGGGTAAGTACATCCAGAAAGGAATGGGTCTGCCAGAATTGTTTTCTCTCAGCTTCACTGTTGAAGCTCTGAGCACTCTAAGATTGTGTCTTAGGCTACAATCTAGAACAGCTCTCCCAGTAAAATTACAGGCATGAAATGGGGATAGAGACAGGGCCAACAGGAAAAAAATCATCAAAAGCTGCCATGTTTGGTGTCTCTAGGAAGGCCTAGGGAGAAAGACAGCAAAAGAAGAAAAGAAGGGAGATAGCATTAACCCTAGTTAAGGGGTTTGGATTCCTACTTCGGTATTTCATCTTAGCCCGGTAAAACCCCTGACACTGCAGGGAACCTCGCTATTCTTCAGGGAGAGGCAGGCAGGATGCTTTCTGGACCTCAGCAAACGTTCCACCTGAGTGTATCTGTCCCATCAGTTTCCTTCTGGCACAAAACTGGTCAATGGAGCCTTGGGCACACGAAAAACCACTACAGCTTGCACAGAGTGGGTGATGCAAGACAGATTTTTTCCATGCTTTGCTACTCATCTTTTGCTAGGTATTTGAAGTCCCTGGCAGACATGAACACACAATGCATTTGCTTTCTCTTTAGGGCCTTCTGACAAACCTTTTCAACAGTGTTATAGTTTACCTACTGATATGAAAGTATACACGGGTAAAGACTGCATATCAGCACTTCTACAGAACTCAGGAGGTTTTTCTCTTCCTTTCTTTTTTTTATACTTTTTCCTTTTGCCTCTAGTACGCTATATTGATGTTGCCTAGGAATATCATTTATTCAACCTATAGCACCACCTTCTGTCCAAAGTTGGGCTTTGGTGTGAATCGACAGAGCAAACCAAAAAGTCCTCTTGAAGGTGACTTTTCTTTTTTATTCCGTATGAAACAGAATGCAGAAAATGTTGAACTTTTACTCCTTTCAATTGACTTTTCCTTCCCATGTTTTACAATAGGAATTTCAGAAATACCAAGTCTGCTTTTACTGGAACATGTTGTCATGGTTGTGAGGTTGGGTTTTTTTTGCTAGTCTAAATTGCATTTGGAAAGTTAGCAGCTGTTGCTGTTTTAAGAAAAACAGTACAAAATGTTCCTTTAAAATTACTTTTATTAATAACGTCCAGGTTCACAGATGATGTGCACAAGGCCTGTAGAGACTTTTGCAGAGAAAATTACTTGCAAAGCTCTGGCTGGAATGGCTTTAAAGCTTTTTGGGGACAATATCTGGCTTTTTGGGGACAATATCTGGCTTTTTGTTCTGGTTTTGTACACCACCTGGCCTTGGTAATAGTAATCTAAATTTTGTAGCTTTGACAAGGTCTTGCAAGATTACTCATGTACACATGGGAAATAAACTGTTCACACAGCTGTAGTGATGAGCAACAAATATTGCTCTAAGGCAAGACTAGTTTTTATTTTATGCAATATTTCCTAAATCTCACTCCCTCTGGAACAGATAATGGATTTAGGCCAAACATAATGTAAATAAGGTATGAGTACTCTAAGACAAATGGAGAGGGATTGCTGAGCAGGCAGATGAATCTGTAGACACGAATGCATCTTAAGATTTGGGTGAAGTGTAGGAAAGCACAAAGTCATATATATGGCATGGCAGTTATACCATATGTATACCCTAATTAGTACAGCCTTACGGGATGCAAACTTTTAACTGAGAGAAAAATTAAATGTTTGTTTTTGGGAGCATATACAACTGGAAAGAGATACTGAAAGCTGAAGATCTGTTTGTTTTAACTTACTGTTGTGTCTGCAGGCACATGCACCTAAAACCGTGCTGTGTATAGCAACAACAGATTTATAGATGTCATCCCATACTTTTTTGCGTTTAAAAAGAAAGGTGCCCAAAAACCTGGGCGAGACTGTAGTGACATCTTGAGGGTCAAGGATGTAAGAAAGTAATTTTTAAAATCCCGAGTGTAGGGGAAAAAAAGGACAAACTTTTCAGATAATTAAGTCCTTATTTCATCTGCGTAAGTGATCCCTTTCTCTTGGTGAGACAGCCGGGAGGCTGCGGGGCTGCTCCATCCTTGGGCTCCCTTTGCAGGCTTTGCTTTGCAAACTGCTGCACAGGGCAGAGCTGAACATGACTGACATTATCTGCACCCAGCTGCTGGCTCTGCCAGAATACGCGGTTCAATATGGTCAGAATCCGCTGGGAGAACATCCTAATGTGTAAAGGGACTCAGTAGAAAAAGGCACTGTGCCTGTTCTTATGCTGCTTTTGCAACAAATAATAAGGAATACTTGATCCATTTGCAAAACATTTGTCTAGCACTGATAGTGTCTAGTATGCATCAAAAATACATAATGACCTCTCCTAATGACCTAATACAATGGGATTTGGCTCCAAATACATTTAATTCCAAGTGATATCAAACAGCTTTGGGCCATGAGTGAGTCCTCAATACAAAGAGTTAGAAATTAAATCACATATAGTGTAGATAATAAGTGTCACATGGGCAACACCGCAGCAGCTATGTGAACTATTCAATTGGTAGAAAAAAAAAACAGGTAAAAAAAAAAAACAAACAACAAAAAGTCCCACAACCCCCCAAAACCAAAAAAAGCTTCATCTTAACTCAACTCCTTTCACAAATCTAGGTTAGAGCCTAGCTAGGAGGGGCCAAAATACGCTGATGTGGGCACACTTCATGTAATAATCACTACAACTCTGACTGCTGCAGCAAGAATGCTGCACACTGTTCCTGTTGTTAGCTCCTCATTTAAAATAGATGTGAAAATGTTCTAGGAAAATGCAAGAAATAGGAGAAGGATGAAAGTAAATCTTTCAAATTAAGAAGAATCAGTGTCTTTCCCACAGATATTTTTACCTTGCTTTATTCAAAGTTAATGTCTGAATGCTAGAAAGCAATATTTTTTTTCCCTAGGAGCTAAGTAAGTAAACAATTTCTGTCCCTGTCCCAGGCTGTGGCTCAAATGGTGCATTCTGTGGTTGGAAGGACACCTGCCTTCCACTACCCAGCTTATTATATAACTTGGGTTGTATGTATGGAGAAGTACACTGGTTTTTAGGACTTTAGTTGATACCTTTTTTTTTTTTTCCCCCACCAACGTAATTTTGCCTCAAAGAGAATGAATGAGATCTCTGACAATCTATTTGTTTATTTGGCAACCAGGGCTTGAAGGATGGGAGAGAGTTAAAAAATGAGATTTTCTTTAGATTCCTGAGACCTATGAGTCAGTACGCTCATGAGCAAAGGTTACATAAACTAATAGATTAGAACAAGATTTAGTTGCATAAACACTGTTACTGCATTGCAATCTGTCACAGAGTCAACCCTGCAGATTATTGCAGGCAGAGCTCGCCTGGGGTTTACATCCATCTCGCTGCACTGCCTCTGGCACTGGAAACACTTGAAATAGCATTATTCCCTTGTTGTGGGGCTGCTCTGAGATCTGTGCGTACTACTTTATAGGTCTTATTTGTGCAAGACTTATTTAATATACAGTGCTCTTGCTCTCAGTTTGTGTCTAATTTGGAATGTCACCCTGCTATATTGGTTGCATAATAATTTTGTCTCTGTTTCATTTAACTAAGGGTCATTCCTTTTATGAGGGTGGTCCAACATAGGCAGCCCCAGGGACTAGATCCAAATCCTCTTCAAATTCTCCCAACTTTCCTGAAGCCTCTGTCTCTCTTCCTTCCATCATATTCTCTCCCCAGCATATCCTGGGTGAGGCTCTGAAGTCACCTGAGAGAAGCTGCTGGGAGATCAGCATCGGGGGGCTCCTGCTGCATGGGGCAGAAATGGGGGTGGGTAGGTGTGCTAGGTGTGCTGCCCAAGCATATTGTCCAGGGAAAGGGAGGCTGGATTAGGAGTGTTGAGTGAGCTGCAGCCAATCCACAGGCTGCGGGGCCAACAAACAACTACATTATGATGACTGTGGTCTAAATCGTGTGGGAATATTCCAGGTCGCATGGGAAAACAAAGCCTTTCTTGGAGCTGCAGAGCTATGTTTTTTCAAAGCGCATCAGGGCCAGAAATTATGCTCCCAGGCTGCAGCACTTTCCTCTCGTACAGTGTTTTCCTTGGTGCTTTCCTCAGCTTCTTGCTGAAACCGTTTCCTCATTTTACATCTGGGAATTGAGGCATTGAAGTTCAAGCCTTTATTTAGATGCTCGACTCCCATTTTTAGAGCTGTCTCTACAGTGTGCTTTGTTCACAGCACTCAGCCCTGGGGGCACCACCTAAGATCTAGAAAATACTCTAATACTTTTGTTTCTATGTGTTGTCCAAAGACCAAATAATTTTTTTGAATCATACCATTTGCAAAAGTAAATTAAAGAGATTTAGTATATACATGGATGTGTTTTTGAATGCTTTTGAAAAGAATTTAGATCCAAATTTGCGAGAGTGTCTTGGTGGATAAGTCAGATAGGACAGAATTATTGGTGACTTTTCAAAATGTAATCTTTTGTACTGTTGGTTTTCTCTGGTAGCAGGCCTGGGGAGCCCTGCCGGCTTATGTGGTGCTGGCTTGTCTCCTTTCCACTTGAAAGTAACGGAACAGATGGAAGACTAGCAATGAAATGCAGAGCAAAGCTAAACGTGATTAAATTCTCAAAAAGGCCAAAGCCCTTATTGCATGAAAGGCAGCTTAAAGCTACCCCAAAACTGGCTTCAAGGGTTACTTTTTTTGCGATTATTTATTGCTTTTTGCTACTGGATATTAAGCAACTGTAGAGAACAGAGGAGATGTTCTGGTGGTTGTGCATGGGAGGAAATGAGATCTGGGAAAAGGAGAAGTGAGAGCAGAGTGCCCATGTGATAGTCCCTTGATTTAAGATAAGATTTATGGTTTCATGTAATGAAATCTTTGATTTATAACAAAGTGTGCTTAAAAGAGGGATCTTGTTTGCATTCTCCGTAATCAGCTGTTGTTCTATTCATTTGACAACCAAACAAAAAAATAGTGCTGTGTAGAGATTTGCTAAGTCTTGAAATATATGAGATTGCTTGTATCAGCAGGCTGCCTTGCAAACTGCCAAGGCAAAATACAGGCAAAAGAACCGGTCTGCTTTGTTGAGAAAGCTGCTCTTAAATTCAAGATGAAAAAGAAAGGAGATGACACAGCTCAAAACCACCAGTTTTCACAGTGCTAAAAAGCCTGACACCTTTCAAAAAGATTAATCCCACAAAGAAGAGTACTACATCTATGTTGCTCCTTGAAAAAAGTCATGCCAGTAGTGTTACAGCATTACTCCCAAGAAAGATCAGCGTAGATGACCTGGCAGATTTCATAATGATTTTATGAAACCAACAGATAAACCCACACAAATCATCTTCCTTTTCACAGAAAAATAAAATTGCAGAATAGAGGCTTATTCACAGACCATACTTGCTATAATTGGGCTGTCAACCAGCAGTTATCTTCTCCCAGACAGAAGCAGCAGAAGTCATCACACAGCTCGCTAGATGTAAACACTCTAAATGTGTCTGACAGCTATTCTTTTCTAAAAATAGATATACAGTCCCCTAACCTAGCATATCCTTAACTATATGTGTAAAAATGGCTTTTTTCTATTGATCTATCTTCCATATATAATAGTGGAGTCCATAAAGAGTAAGGCTGTGTTACTGCTTTTTCACAGTGGCTTTTATTAGGCTATTGTATGCATTGTAGTACAACTCGGGCAATATGGATCTCTAGGGGAAGGGTTCAGTCTCAGCTTTTAAAACACCAAATGCTCATTGGATTAAATGAATAAACCACCCTTAGAATAGAGGCTGGAGCCCAGTCCTCTGTTCCCATATTGACTAATCACTAGAACAGATTGCCATGTTCAATTCTCACTTTTTCCCTAATTGTCAGTGGATCTTCAAGTTGTTAATGCCAAGTGTTGCCTTATGCAGGCTAAAAGTATTCGTGCATGCTGGCCCAAGCAAACTCTTCTACAGCAGTCAAGGCCAGCCCAAGTTGGTGTGGTTTTATACACACACGTCCCCACACCCCCCACAGGTATTCACACTCTGCCTTAGCGCTAGTGCTCACCTTACCCTGCAGTGTAAGGTTTTCACTGTGGAGTCTGAGGAGTGCGGGGAGTGGTAGGAGAAGGGGAAGGAATGCAGAAATAACACAGGCTGGTTTATACTGTTGGGACATGACAGTAGAGGTAAGTCGTGATTCTGACGGTTATTTGGACATAGATACCTAAATACTACTTTCCGGGTCTGGTTCTTAGTACTAGGAAGTCTGAGAATTTGAGAAGAGCTCATTTTCTTAAATAACTCCTGTACATGAGAAGATGGTCTATAGTTACAGATATTTTTAATAAGTTAAGCATTTATATATAAATGGCATTGCTTTCTGAAGTGGAACATTAACATGTGATCAGATGGATTCTATCATCTGTAAATTATCTTTGAGTTACAGATGTTGCATGTTTATCTAAAATTTTAAATTGAAGTTTTTGTGATATTGCTTATCCGACAGAATTGCTTTCTTTGTAAAATTCTGTTAGAAATAATTGTGCTTCTTATGTCAAATGGAAGGTGATAGTCAGTTTTATGTTTTCAGTCTCAGATGCATTTCACTTGCCTCAAGTGTGCGTGAAAACACTTGCTGCACTAGCTCCTATATTGGACCGTATGGAATTATTTTGGGTATCCGAACATAAACAAAAACTGAAAACCTGGCACTGCATACAGAATGCCAATTTCAATAAGGGACTAGCGGTATCTAGAGTGGAGAGCTTCTGACTGGTTATAGGTACAGTAAACGTTAAGTTTGGCTATGGTGCATTAGTCACTATTTGAAGGCTCTCTCAGACCGTGCTGAAGTGCTATTATTCTTTAGAAACACTCAAAAATACTTTACAATGGAGATATCCAAGACCTGATCCAAATTGACTGTGGCAGATGACATTCAGGCAAATGAGCAGTGTTACCCACAAGACAGCATATTGTTCCTGGAGGGCTACATTACTGTTGGAGACTAGAACATATTCCAGAAACGCATTAAGCTAAAATCGTCCTGGTTGCAGGCGCAGTTTCACTGGCTTAAGTGGCTTTGAATCAACAGACAGCAAATACCAGCCTCCCAGGGTTTTACATACAGAGCCCCCGGACAGAGATATATGAACAAATTGCAAGCAGGGTTTTTGTGAGTCAGCTCAGAAGTGCACTTCCATTCTCACACCGGGGACACTTGAACCTGCCTCCTCAAAGAGCAGCTCTGCCAGCAGCAGAGCTCGGGGGGTTCGAGGCTCATGGAGGACTTCAGCAGCCGCAGCCTGGGCAGGTCCAAATCACCCCACCTGGCATGAAAAAGTTACTACAAATAACAGTCCAGGCAGTGCAAGAAAAGGCTGTAGGGTTATAAATGGGAAGGGGCGAGCAGAGGGCTTCAGTAAAAGTTCTTGGGTCTCATATAGAGGAACCAAGACGTCAGGATGGTTTTCCCACTGCGTACTCTCTCCTGAAGCTGGACAAAGTGGGGTTAACGAATTTTAGGTTAGACAAAGGGTTTCTGGTCTAGGAATAGGCTGCTTCTCTCTCGGATGTGGAAGCCCTGATTGCCTGGGTGGAGGCTGAGGTGACAAAAACTGGCCTGCGGGTATGACAGCTCTGCCCGGTGGTGCCTTCTTCAGCAGGCAAGCAGAGCTGACTGCCTTTTCTTACATGAGGTGACTCAAAGTCATGGGGCTGGTGGCTTGCTTTCTTATGATCCTCAAGCACCCAAATCAGTAAACGTAATTTTGAAAGCTCTTTTCCATGGCTGGGTGTAGGACTTTAATTTCTTGAAATTAGACACACTCTCACATGTTTAAACTCTGGGTGGAATTGTCAGGGAAACACGAACGCTAGGCAGGCTGAGCAACAGTCACAGAACTGTTCTGCAACAATCTTGCTGGAAAAACACATTTCCCTTCTTCCCAAAGCAAATTCATCAACATTGTCTGGATTTAGCCTAATGTATTTGTAGGCTATTGACTTCTCTGTTTCCTTTAACTGTCAACTTTGTTAAAGAAAGGTACAGAATAAATTCTCCAAATATGAATTTGAGATATCTTTGCACCTTTTCTCAATAAATGTATAGTGAAAAAACTCTATGCCAGTTGTATCGTAAAGGATGCCCAGATGCGTAACCTGTTGAGGTAAAAGTTGGTCACCACTATCTTTCAGTAAGCACATTTTGATGCTTTTAATTAAAATAGTCAACCTTGCTGGACATACTAAATCCAGGACAAGAGAAATATGCGACTTCCTCCTATAGAGGGCTTTAAGAAAAAGAGAAATGCAGTATTATCCGCACATTGTACTCTTTGTATGTTCTTGGGACACCAGTTGGGCAACTTGGGACAAATATGGAACATGCATTTGACTGGAAGGGTCACACACTGAGTTGTTCCACAGCTGGACACTGGGACCCACGGAACAATGTTAGGATAGCTACGAGTGCCAGGGCTGTCTCTTATCATGTCAGCCAAAGTCTTTTGCTGGAATAAGAAAGGAAGGAAAATTCTCTAGAGTTGTCCTCTCCCTGCAGCACCAAAGCAGTGCTATACCACTGAGGGAAGAGTTGCCTGGGCATGATCCTGGGCCTCCAGGAACACTGATAAGAGCGCTCTGGAAGGGATGGGTTCAAGGAACTTCTGTTTCCAGCCTTGCCGGAAGGATGCACAAGGTCAGCAAAACCAGCTGAATTCAAGTGCCTACTCTGCTTCATTGCTATAATAAATGTGGCAAGTGAAATACAGCAGCCAGAAAGCTGCTGCTGCCCCGTGCATGGCTGTTAACCCCTGAAATGCTTCCCGACCTGTAGCCCAAGGGAGTAATCGCTCAGTGAGTGCATGGGGGTGTGTGTCTTGGGAATAAAGCCTGGAAGCGCATAGAAAATGACTGGTTTTGCAGCCCATTCTGAAGACTCAGGGAGCAATCTTGTATTCCTAAAAGCATCGGGGGGGGGGTGTGTCTTGGTCCCCCTCTCCTGCTGAGCTAGGCATGATGGGAGGGTACTGGGTGAAGACCTAGGAACAAAGTGAGAATGTGCTGTGTTTTGCAGGAAAGGTATTAACTCGTTCCTGAACGAAAGAATGAGAGCTTGAAAGGGTTATTTTCTGATGTTTTGGCATCCTTCTCTTTGCCCCTTCAGAGATCCAACCAGCCTGCCTTCTGTTGAAGCTTTAAATCAATGGGAATAGGCCAGAAGGAAATAAAAGCAGCTCACAATGTGGAGACAGAGAGTGGTGTCTGGGAAAGGGCCGAGTGTAGCAGCTGATAAAGGTGAGTGAAAGAGGAGATTCTTTACAGAAATGGACCATCATGGACGGGGGCAAGACTCCCCTGGCCACATCTGTCCTCAATGTTCCCCAATGCACCATGGGTCACAGCTGTTAGCTTGGAGGGACCTGGATGCTTGAGTCTTCAAGGCAGGGTGTCCCTGCTGGGGGAGGACAGGACGTTCAGAGGATGTTCAGTAGCAGCGCCCTCGGGACCCTGCCAGTGCCCTTGGGTGAGCCCCTATGTCAGACCGAGTGTGAGGGCATGATGCTGCCTTCTCACCTGTGGGCAGTGAGGGCCAGACTGGCCGTGGTGCAGGTGGGCATACACAGGTGGGCAGCTGTGAGCCCACCAGTGCCTGTGCCCGGTGCAGGAGGGAGGGCATGGCTGGGAGTGTAGCTGCCAGGGCATGGGGCTTGTGGGAGGGCAACCAAGGCCACATTTGCAAGCACCGTGATGTGTGTCCTGACATGTACTTTTTTTAAACTCACTTTGGTTCAACTAAGATTTGTTTTAATAAGCAGAAACAGGTTCTGCAAAATGACTTGCAATAGAAAATTTATTCTAAATTGTGTCCTGCCCATGACAAACTAGGTAACTCTCTGTAGCATACTGCTTTTTCCATTTCTCTCTACTCAGCTCAAGCTCACTCTTTTCAATCCATTGGGATATCCTTGTTCCCAGTCCATGCCTAAATACCTGATGCATTCTGGGTTTGGGGTTGTGTTTTTTTTCCGATCACTCTGTATTACCAGAAGCAATGGGTGTTTCCAACTGGTGATTTCACATTTACAGGGTAGAAATTGAACACGTCCAGGGTGGCTTGGTCCAGGCGCCAGTTCCGTTGTATTCTTTTTATAATTTTCCTTTTCCCCCTATCATTTCTATTCTTCCCCCTCTGCTCCTCCTCTTCCTGCCCCTCTTTGCCTCCCCTCCCTGTGCTTCCCTGGCGGCATTGCTGGCTCTGCACAGGCCCAGTTTCTCTAATCAGATGAAGCCGCAGGATTATCTCTCTCCCTCCCTCCCAGGCTCCATTTTATTTCCTCCCCAGCCAAGGGGGGGAGGCAGGAAGGGGCGTCACATCTAGGCAGAGGAAACCCCATCTCCCAGTCTCCTGCCTTTGATGCTCTCTAACAATCCCTCCTCCTTCCCCGTATCATATGCTCACCTTAGTGTCAACAGCATCAGGCGGATCAAGGAGCCCAGTTTCTAAGGGAAATCTGAACTCTTGGCTTTCGTTCTCCTCAGATTTCTGAGCATCTATTTTAAATACCCTCCAAGTAACTTGGACAGGGAAGCTGGATGTGCAATCTCTGAGTTAAGGGCAAGGTAAGGACCACGGGAGTCGTGCATTGCCCGTTCTCTCGTCTCCTGTAAGGACACTGAGTCCTCTCTGTTTTGCCAGCAAGTCTTTGAGAGTAACAAAGCAGATGAGGGGAAGGGAGAGGAGCTGCACAGAGACAGACCCAGGCTTCTGTAAGTGCTGTGTTGGCAGCAGGGGGTTGATGGCTGGACTGTGAAAAGCCCAGGGAAATGGAGTTTTCTCTTTTACTAAAACAATTGGAGTTATGGCTCTGAGCTTTAATTGAATTTAATGTAGTTCTGCGTTAGGTGGGGTTTTTTGTGCTGGTGTCTTTCACTTAGATGTGTATGTATTTGTCTCGCAGAAAGTGTTTTTAGAATATGCTTGTCACTCTTTGGGGGAGAAAAAACCCCATAATCCCATTCATCTTATTCCTTTGCACATCTGCAAGTTTATGAAGATGCTTTTTGGTTATCTTTTGTGTGTATGTTGGGGTTTTGATACTAAGAAAAGAAAAGAGTAAATTGTATTGCTATAAATTGTTACCTTTTAGTATTAATCTGCCAGAGAATGGTTTCCCTTGCGTTTTCCACCATGTGTATCACATATTTTTTAAATTCCTAAGAAGTTAATATCCAATACAAGAGAAAAATTAGGAATATTTCAGTGCCTCTGCATATCAGCTTTGTTTTACACTCTTCTTTCCTAGATAAACGGTCAATAAGCATTTAGAACGACTGATAAAATTTTCTTTTAAACCAAAACATCTTTTCCAAAGTCAAAGGTTTGATTTGGTCTTTTTATAGTGACTTTTTATTGTCACTAGAGTTAATGTGTTAAGTTGGAAAACATAATAGAAGAGCGTTTTGTGCATATGTTGTAGTTCATAACCTTCTATGATTAAAAGTAAGAATTTGTGCTGATGCACTTCTGGATTTTAGGGGAAGAGGTTTAAAAGGGAGGGGGAGAGAAAGCAGTTTTTTCTGTTTAGAGAACTCTAAGCATGAAAGGTGACTGGAAAGATAACCGTTGGATAAGTCTATTTTGTAAAATGTTGAGCTTGTGCATAAATAAGATGGGCCATACAAAGATCAAAACCTACCTCCTTTCCAGTGACTCACGCTTCAAAGTAATTTGACGCAAAAATGTTGATTATTTTCTTGCACCAAGATGTTGATTAAAGCTTGCAAATAGTTGTTTGCATGTTTAAGGTTAAGCATGTGTCTGAATGCTTGCAGGACCTAGATCACAGCAAGATCTGAGTTCAAAGACGTCTGCACGGAGTCTTTGTGTAAAAGAATTAGGTTTAGGGAAGGTTTCATTTATGAGGGTGGATTAGATGAAGGCTTCATGTTTTCATGTCGTGACTCAGTTACTCTGTAAAACACCCTTCTCTGATTGTAGGATTTTGTTGTTGTTTACCATCCAGACATTTTATCTTAGCTGTACTCTAGAGAGAGCTGCAGCTACAGTTTAGTTTATCTGACTGTTATCTAGGGCTGCATAAACAACAAAAGCAGTAAACTCCATATAGTCTTGTGATGTCTAAGCTGGTTTATAATACCAAATGTGGTAATTCCCCATTAGATAACCATACCAAATCCACATTTTTCCTTCCATAGTAAACTATACATATTCAAAATAAACTTGAAAAATAAGAGTATACGAGGGAGGGTGGAACAGACAGAAATTGTTATTGATGATCATTATACTTCTGTATTTTAATTTTCTTTCTATTAAGGGCAATGACAGAGGGTAAATTGGAGGTAGCTTCAAAACACTCCACATGAGCAGAGGTATTTACTGGACCAGTGAGATAATGTTACACCTATCTGTACGCTGGTTAGTTCTGTGCAGAACAGCAGCAAAATCCTCTTCCTTCTTCAGCAACACTTCTGGAGGTTAAAGAGGCTGAATTCTCCATTCCTTTCCCCTATAGTTAATGATTTAAAATGAGGATGGAGGTACTTGACTGGTCCCTTGTATTTGGAATTATACAATTTGCAAGAGAATGCAGCCTGGGAAAGATGCTTTCAAATACTCAGGAACCTAACAGAGTGCTGTTAATGGTATTTATTAATTTCCTGTGTTCTATAAGTATTTTCCTCAATGAATCAAAAAATAAAAATCCTATTTTTGTTATCATATGTCATAGTTTTATTGTTGCAAGTGATCCTCAAGTCATTGGACAATTCTTTTGCTTCCTAGAAGAGACAAACGTTTGTATCTTTGGTAGATGTGTGTGATATTGTGATATTTTATTGCTTGTAGTCCCAAACCATTCTGGGCCAAGAACAACAGTATAGCATGAATCATAGACTGCAAATGATCTTACACTTTAATTTCCTTGTCAGCCTTGCACTCTTTATATTTTATTTTTTTTTCCTCTGTGACCATGAGCAGCACCATAGGGTTTGTGGGCACTGCCCTTTTGGTAAATTCTCGCAGTTTCATTGAACAGTAATTAGAGGTTTTTAACTGGTGTAAACTGTAAAGCTGCATGCATATACAGTATCATATGTGAAAACACTTCTTTTTGAGCTGTTAAAATTCTGGAAGATCTGAATCATCCAAACTCTTAATAGTCTTTTTTTTATCTCAAGGTGGGATGGGGGGTGTTTCAGGGGCAAGAGAGAGAGAACTTTTCTGTAAAAGCAAAAAGAGGGGGAAAATGAAAATAAATGTTGGAGCACAGTCATCAGGAATATCTGCATGAGGGATACAATGAGAAGGCAGTGAACTGAGAGACACTAAATGAGCCATTCTCTGGTTAAGATCATTTGATGCAATATTTCTTATGGATGCAAAATAATTACTGAATTAATCTAAAGCTATGCAGCTGATAGTTCATATGTATGTTAAGAACTGTCCTTTGGGAGTATCCTCTGATTCCTTAGTGGATGGTGGGGAAGAAGGTGGTCTCTTTCCTTTACAAAAGGTGTTAAAGTTCTTCAGAATCAACTTACACTTAGAGAAATTATCTTTAGCAACAGGAACCACAACGAATCACTTCGGGGCTGCTTAGGTATATATACACTCAGAGCGTGGGAATAGGGACAGGCTGACTAAATGAAGTTGACATCAGCCAGGTTTTTGCTAGTGCAGTGTTGAGTGTGAGCATTAAGCACGTGAGCTATATCCAAGCGTCATTCTGCACCAAAAAAAGATCATGAGAAAGATCACCTTTAAACTGGCCTATCCTTCTGTGCATCTTTAAAGTAGTATGTCTTCCGAAATTATGGCTTCACTCTTACGCAATGTGGATTTAGTATAAAACGGAGAAAGGAGCAAGACTATTTTTCCATCTGCAAAATATTTGCTAATTAAGCTTTAGCAAGGGCACACCTGAGTGTGCAAATGAAGGTTAATGGGATTGAGCAGTTGTAAGACCTTCATTTGACTTGGAGAGCTTTACTGTAGTCAACAGCGCATAAGACTGACAGAACGCAGTTCACCTGAGCTGAATTGAAAGATCCAACTTCCTTTTCAGCTCAAACTAAGCAAACCTGACATGGAAATTGGAGAGATGATGAATGCACAAAGCCACCCCAACTCTTCTAAACTGGATTTTTTATTAGACTTAAAATTATTTTATTGCTTTCTGCAAAGGATCTGCTGGGAAAGTTAGGTGTTTATGACTGAACAGGGTGGATAAGTACATTTTGAAATGTCATCAAGGAAAAAGATACATCTTGTTTTAGCATTTTTAATTGGTTCTGTGTGGCCTCTAAACTGTGGAAGGAGTGGAGTCCTTTTGTTGATTTAATAATAAGAAAGCTGCTAACAGATTGGAAAGAAACTTTTGGAAGTTCGTTGCCTCCTTCATATGTATCCCATTGCCTGTAGAATACAGGGATCACTTTTGTGGTTCCTTTCAAAAGTCATTCCTGTTTTACCTCGTTTCAGTAAAAGGTACAGGTTACACTAACCAATTAAGCAAATGGTTTAATATTGCAAAATTATTGCACATTCCAGCCTCTTTTGAGGCTCAGGATGAGAAGCTATATGAAAGCTTTTCATTGGAAATGACAGCTAAAAGCACAAAATTATTAAAACTATAAAAAAAATAATCATTGAATCATTCCATTTGGAAGGGACCTTGGGAACTCATCTATTCCAACCTCTTGCTCAAAGCAGCAACAGCTATGAGGTCAGATCAGATTTCTTAGGGTTTTGTCTACTTAGGTTTAGATATGTTCAAACCAGTGTTTGAAAAGCAAAAAATTCCTCTCACAGAGACTTAATTCTTTATAATCAGTATCTTGCTGCTAGCAGTTAACAGTGGATGGTTAAAGAGTTATCCTCTAGCTGTCCATGTCAGACAGGCGGGATCGTCCTCTACCCTGGTGATGGCAGGAACCCTGCATTGCCTTCTTGTTCCAAATTTATATCTCAATATTTTGTATTTCTGACATCATTAAATGTTAATAAGGAAGTAGAGACTTTTGCAACTCATTTTGTGGTTGAGATTAACCAAGAAAAGAGGAAACTTGCTTGTTTACATAAAGCAGGGTGTAAACATAAGTTCTTGAGGAAGTTCTTTTAGTACTTAGATTTGACAGAACATTTGCAAGCTTTAGTCTGCTGCTTTACTGTGTCTTGGTTTTTTTCTCCTTAAGCTTTGGATAGCATCTTGGGAGCATGGGCTCTCCTCTAGCCAAGCTCTAATGTTTTTCTTCTCTCAGTTTTAAGAGAGTAGAGAGATGTTCCTTTTCATCCCTTTCAGATGTTTTTTTCTGAAAACTCTAGATAGTAGTTGCCCACATAGGTCTGATTAGACCACAGAATCACTGGGAGAGTTGCTTTTTTGAGAAAGAGACACCACACTTGGACATAATAACCGTTATTTATGACAAATTATCAAGTTTGAAAAGGAAATTTATTTTTCCTAGTTCCTCCCATATTCTTTGTTTAAATAGTTTCAAAGCTAGCTTATACTGCAGTCAGACAAAGGCAATTTTTAGCAATGCTGTGAAACACAATTAGATAGTCTTCTTTTTAGTCCTTTTCAAAACTCAACTATATGTGTGTAGCACCACTTGTCCCTCTGGATAGAGGTTGCCAGTTCTTTTCCAGCTTAAAGAAATATATAAGAGAGCTTGCACTGTGAACCAAAGACTTAGATTTTTCACAAAATCTCTCTGCCAGAGAAATTTTCAGCAAAAGTTCATCATAGTAAATAAAAGCTTGTAAGTGAATGCAGGACAACGTGGTCTGCAGTTGTCACAGCTCTGCTTATAAAGGTATAATGAGTCTATGAATATATAATAAATCATTGCTACTTAATATACCATGTGTATATAATAAGCAGCTTGTTAGCATGCATATTATATCATATGATATACAATATATAAATATGACACTTAATTTGAGAAATTCTATTAATAGTAGTTTTATGTATTTGGAATCCTTAAGATTACTCATCCTCACCTGATGCTGAGAAGCTGGAGGAGGGGGTGCTTTTTAACCAGATGCTTCTGAGGCATGGATAGTGTCTGAACTTTACTGGTAAGATGTGTTTTCTGCAAGTACAACAAGAATTTCATGTAGAGATGCTCTATTTATTTATTTCAAAACAAATAATAGGAAAGAAGGGCCAGAATACATTCTTCTCAATGTCTTATATTTAATATCTTTCATTCTGGGATTTTAGAATGCTTTGCAATCATGAATTAAGCCTTTAAATACCTACATCAGGGGCTTCTGCATCTAATCCCTGAGTCACAGACGAGTAAACTGAGTCACAAAGTGAATGACTTGCTCAAGGTCATACCGTATGTCAGTGAGCACAGACAATTAGAAAGCAATTGTTTCCTCTTTCTAATTACTGAGCAATTATTTTTTGTAATCTAGAAGTCAGTCTTCTCCCTGCCACTGTGGAGAGCAAATTCTGGAGGTAGCTGCCTTTTTGAATCTTTCTTTTCTCCAGTGTTTTGTGTACAGTTCATAAATACTGTCATTTAAATAAAAAATTAAAAGTTTTTTGTAGCCCTTCTGTAGTGTTCAATCACAGGGAAAAATAAGGGAACAAGAAATGAGGGTAAACTACTAGGTCTTGCTAGATAAGTTGCCAGGGTTTTTTAGTCGGGAAAGAGATTTAACTACTACATATAGAAGAAGAATGAACCATTTTTGATTGTTTGGGTGGGGCATCTTTCAATCTGTAAATATTGTCTTTCTTTATCCAAACAGACATGTTTGGAGAGCTTCAGATTACTGTTACTTTTGTTTGTCACCAGCTATAGAAATTGCCATCCTTCTACTAAGGATGACATGTGAAACATGGAAGCCGCTGTACTTGCAGCTATATCTAGTCAGTACTTTTAAGGCAGATCTGAGCTTGCTTTGTCTGCCACCCTGACCAGTTATCAAGCTATAATTGCTATTGGCATCACACTGAGCCAAGTGAGGGAGCTTTTCTGGGAGGCTGGGTGAGTAGACGGAGGCCAAGCTCTGCCCTTTGGCCACCTCCTTCCAGTCAGCACAGAGCGCACACACACACACACACACACACTAACTGTCCTTCGACTCGCACAGACTGTGTGACAGAGCTTTAGGTGTCAGATGCACTTTCGTTTGTCAGGGTGGAGTGTCTCATTGCCCTCCTACTCAGAAGTAACTAACTACAGTGCTGAATCCTGAAGCTGAAGCCAGGATACCCGCAGGGCAGAGAGGCTAAGCCAAGCTGAGTCCACATCTTCCCTCTAACTGTTTCTGTTAAGCTTTCAAGCAAACAGCAAAAATCATGCTTTGAGTATTTTCTACTAAAACACATGAATTTACAAGCAGATATTTTAGCCGCTTAGCCAGTTTGGGTGGCATTTGTTGGATGTGCAAACTGCTGGCCTCTTGCAAGAAGATTGCATTAATGTGTAGCTGTACTCCCTTGCTGTGAGATTGCAAGTAGGCCACAAGCAGGCTTTTGATTTTCCGTATGATTTTTAAGTTCGTGATGCTTCACAGGCCGCTGTGATTCACCCAGTTTGCAGGCTTGGGCCTCTGGTGGGTAGGGCTTTGCTGAGCAAGCTATGGTAATGGGGTTTTTTTGCAGAATTCCAGATCAATGGGTTGCTTTGGAGATAGTCTGTTCAGGACTAAAGAGCGGACCCAAAAAGGGAGCTCTGAGGAGGATGAGTCATAGAATCATAGAATGGTTAGAGTTGGAAGGGACCTCAAAGATCATTGAGTTCCAACCCCCCTGCCATGGGCAGGGACACCTCCCACTAGAGCAGGTTGCTCAAAGCCCCATCCAGCCTGGCCTTGAACACTTCCAGGGATGGGGCAGCCACAACTTCTCTGGGCAAGGGACTTCCCTGAGTTGTTCAATACCAGACCAAAACTGTGCCCTCCAATACATGTGATGGAATAGGATTTGATCCTCAGCTGTGAAGAGGAAAAGGTTCACCTAGTGTCTGCCTCTCTGAAATAAACCCAAATGCAGATAGCTCCCTAAAGAAATTATGAAATGTTTTTCTCACAAGACTTTTGTACTGCCAGTGGATATCAGCAGCCAGCAATTCTTAACAGCATAAACCAGGCAGCTGAATTAACAGTTTCATTTTGCATAATTTTGTTCTACTTAAACCAGAAAGGCAATTAGATTAATGTACCACTTCTGTAGGCACACACTGTTCACTGTTAGCATGATTCTAGGTCAGTGTTGCCTGCTGTCATGATATTTGATGGATTTTGTTTTTTTAAAGACCCAGCTGCTGAACATAACTAATTATATGACCATATCAGCACATTTCATTTGTAATAAAAAAGTTTTAAGTCTTCTGACTGAAAAGACGAGCTTTAAAGAAGTGAGCTGTCAAATACTAACAATGAGCCTCAAATATGACTGAACAATATCTCCTGTTCTAGCTCTGTCGTGTATATTGTAGGGCAGCTTGTACACTGAGGTAGGTCTATGTGCACACGGAGACATAGTGGGAGTAATGTTTTGCTTATAAATTTCTCCTATAAAAAGATCAAAATTCTAAGAGATCTTTGAAGTTGTTTCTGGGACAGATGATTAAATAAGGAAGGGTGGTGAAGAGGATGCATAGTTGCACAGTGCATCATGTGGTGGTGTAACGACTACATCCCAACACATGCCTCCCTTGTGATAGAGTGCACCCCTCTCTGGTTTCCCAATAATTTATTTACAGCCCTGTGTGAAATCTCTTTTCTGGGAATTTAAAGTTGTCATTAAAATAGCCTCCTTTGGTTCATCCTTCTCAGGCTCTTCTCTCACGGCGCTCTCATTTTAGCCTTTTTTATTTTAGAATTTAGAGTTCCCAGCTCTTCTTTCCTGACTCAGACTCTACCAGGGCTGTGAGCTGCCTCTGCTGTTTCTTAAAAGCGAATGCTCATCCTCTTGCATGTCTTACGCTGTTTGGGTAATTGTGGACACGGTGGCCTTGTCATTCTGCTTTGAGGTGAATATATTGGCAAATGTTTGAGTCTATTCACTTTCTGACAAGGCAACTATTTTATTATCCTGTGGTAAGGTCACTGGTAACCAGGCTACCCATGGTAACTGCAGTGTTAGGGGGAAGAGATCTCTGCTTGGGTCCTGAGTAAGGAGATAGCTAAAGTTCATTAACGCTCAGTAATAAGGGCAATCTTTCCTTTACATCTTGTTGCCAATCAATGCAGAGAGATGTCTGTCCAGTGTGCTCAGCTTCAGATGGGGAAAAGACAGAGTCAGGGCTGGAGATTTCAAGCCAAGCCTGATAGACAAAGTGATAATTAACAGAAATGAAAGAAAAGCTGTGATTAGTCAGCTTATAGGTACTTAAACCACACACAATCTATGCTTTTGCTGTGCTGAGCACTGGGTGTCATAACCCTTCTGCTCTTGTGTTTTCTAGCCTGTCAAATGTACTCCTCTTCCTACAAGTGAATTATGGTGATCATGTGCACCACTGTCACCAGTGCTTCTGGTGTTGCAGAACTGAAAAAAGAATCCCATTCATTCACATACTCTGTACGCACTTGTCTGTTGTGTGCATCTGATGGTGTTTGTAGACTCCCAGATCAGTCTGTCCTGTAGATCCGTCTGATACTTGGAAATATTATAAGATGACCCAAAATATTTAAAGAGGGCATGAGCAGATTGAACTGAACAAGGCATAGTTAACTTCTAATGCTATTCCAAAATGGAAAGCCTAAAGGAAGACGATGGATTAAAGGTTAAGTAATTGGGGTCTCAACCTGATTCTGTATTAATCTAGTTGCATTGATATATCTGTATTTACAGAATTTAGAGAAAGTCCTTGAAGTTCCCTGAGGAGTGATACCTCTTCCCTTATTTTAACTCCAGTATTTCGTCCTTTCCCTTATACCTCACAAAATAAAATAACAATTAAAACCATAAAAAAACTAATCCCAGACATTGGAATCTCTAAGCTTTTTACCATGGCTAATCTTGTTTTGCCAATGCCTTTCAAGTGGTTTGACTCCCCCCATCCCACAGTAGATGTTAGTGATTACTGTTAATGGAGTATTTCTTTCAGGGGAGTGTAGTCAGGGAGAGGCCCTCAGGTGTCATAAAACTAGCATGTCAGTCTTTGTGTAAGTGCAAAACAGATCTTTCTTATCTTGTGCAAGTTACCAGTAATTCTCAATGCGGGCAAGCAGGGACAAATTTTAGATATGACCATACTCGACTTTTTTTTTAAATTTTGGTGGTATAAGCCTCTTTAAAATGAATACAGCTCTTAAAGAAATTAATACCATATTATAAGATACTCCTTTTTGTCATTTTACCATGGTAAACATCTATCTTAGAAGTTCGTTTGTAGATGCCAATAAGGAAGACACATTGCTTAAAACACCAGACCCGAAGAGAGCACAGTGTGTATACGCTGCGTTGCATCCGGTACCCAAGGTAACCTGGCTGTTTAGGCAGAACTTTAGTTATTTGTGTCTGTGCTGTCACAAGGCAGGTGTCAGCAGTGTTTATGGCTAAGTGACAGCTGCCTCTTAGGTTGCAATTAAAGTTCTGCCATTTTAAACATAAAATGCTCTTGCCTTTTCAAACTTATAACCATGGTATCATAATAAGATTAAATAGAGTTAAGAACCTACATATAGCAGCCTCCTATTCAAGTAAATCTCATAAGTTAATTAAAATCACACTATTCTCCTTGTATAAAACATACATGTGTTTGCCTTGGAGTCTGGGGCTGTTGCAGAAATTCTGTGTTTGTCTCGTGAAGCTGATTATTGTACAGGTTACCAAAAGCTGATGCAGAGCAGGGCCAGAATGATGCAAATGAAGGAGTGAATTCTGGGCAAAGACCTTGCAATCCCCTAACGCTGCTTGTCTTCTCAAACGGTGCTAGTGCTCGTCCCGGAGGGTCCTGATCAGTACCTGAAATTAACGATCATCATCCAAAAATTTCGGTATGGATCAAATCACCTAACTCTTCCAAATTCCACACTTGCATATTAATGATCTCACCTCTGAAATCCGCTCTGATTTATCACTTTTTTTGTAGTCAGATGCTGGGTTTGAAAGCACAAAATTAAATGTATGAAGAAAAAAATTTCTTTCTGATTGTATGATCTGTAAAGTGAAGAAGAAGGGTGAAACAGCCTGCAACCACTATTACAAATCCTGTTGATTTTTAGGTTGAACATCACAGTTATATAAAACAAAAATAAACTGTGGAAAATTTAGAGAAATGATTCTCTGGCATTGCAAGTATTTTTCTAGTAAAAAGTATTACATTTTAAATTAAATCTCTTTTTGTCTCATCCCAAATTCTGCAACTTGTATTGTTTAATTTGTATGACAATTCATACTGCATCACAATATATTTAGTTACTGTAGTAACAGAGTACTTACAAAAGAGCATAGACAGTGTGCTAAGTTGTGGCGCAGATTTTTGCTCAAGACAGTACTCAAAATGAAAAAAATCCTTTCCTGGCATAAAGGATCCAGCAGCTGAGTTACTTTTATGGCATTTTTGTAGTTTTTTTCTTTGCTTGTTGGAGGGAAGGCAAGCATGGCTGGAATTTTTTCAGTATTAAGTTATCTTATGTTCATACCATGTGTCACTATTCTCGTTAGGAAAACTGCTAATTTATTTTGCAGATGTCTTGTTTATCATATCACTCTAGTGAAGCCTGCCAATGCAGGGATGAAAACAATCACTAGCAAATACATAATGCAGGAACTAAACACAATCATACTGAAATATCATGTGGTATTATATATTACATGAAAGCTTGCTCTACATATTGACCTGATAGCAAGGAATTATTCCACTTGATTTCCACTTGTGTTTCTTGTCAAAATTGTTATGATAAGTACAAGCATCCACTATGAAAATACTGAAGAATTTTGGAATCATAGTTAATTTACCAGTGAACATCTTTCAATTGATAACATACGTGTTATTTAATATTCTGAGTCTAAATTTACTACTGCATTAAATAGGTCGCAACTTTAATCATAAGTCATAGCAAAATACACATTTGTTGTTTTAAAGTAGTCCAGTGGAATTAGTGAAAGCAGCCTAGATCCCCTCATAAGCTATCTGAAGCTAAGCCAAAAATAGTGGATGTTAATTCCATTTCTATCCTAATCCTTTCTCTGCTTGTCTAACAATTTTCTATATATTCATAGCAGGATATCTGCCTCAAAGTTCACGCTTTCTTGTTTGTGCATTCCGGTGCAGATTTCCTTTGATTTTCCAAATGAAAATCGCTCAGATAACTCAGAATCTACAATAGGTATTTTTGAATAAAATTGCTTACCTATAAGTTATGTATTTACTTTTTAGAAAGCAAAGTTAAGCAAAGTAGCCTTCTCTGCCCAGCATATGTAAAAAAGTTGTTTCAGGTCCCTAAGTATGCAGCAAGTCAGCTGTGTTTATACCCATGTTTCGCGTGGGTAATCCATTCCTGATTAGCTGATTCACAAAATGCAATGGCATTGCATGACTGTGAAATTATAGTAGAGAGGTTCCATATTTTGGTTGCGTTTGGGTTTTTTTAATTCTTCTTTTAAAAAAGTTTGTCACCCCATTCTCGGTACCTGTCCCCAGCCCCTCCCTGGTACAAGTGCTGGTGTAACCACCCAGACACGTCTACTTCCTGCCCCTTCTCAGAAGTCATCAGCTGGATGCAGTCTGCATGAGCTCACCTAGGAAGGGACATGTCTCTGGTGTGTGTCTCTTCTGTAGGGATGTACATGTGAGAACTGTTGTGTACCCCAGGAATCAGGGACTGGAGTGATAGGACGAGGGGTAATGGTTTTAAACTGAAAGAGGGGAGATTTAGATTAGATATCAGGAAGAAATTCTTCAGTGTGACGGTGGTGAGGCACTGGAACACATTGCCCAGAGAAGTTGTGGATGCCCCATCCCTGGAAGTGTTCAAGACCAGGCTTTGAGCAACCTGGTCTAGTGGCAGATGACCATGGCAGGGGGGCTGGAACTTGATGCTCTTTAAGGTCCCTTCCAACTCTAACCATTCTATGATTCTATGTTTGAAGCTTCCTTTCACCTGAGACTCAATATTTGTGACTGAAGATTTCCATTAGTAAATGTTGTTTCATCTCAATGTGTGTGAGAGCCTTGGCAGGTGTTACCTTTTAAAGAGATTAAATGTAAGGTCTTCACCTTGCAGACAGCTATGCTCTGGTGTTTAATCCTATTGACTCCTTTGAACTTTGTGTGGCAGACTATACCCATATGTGTAAGTGGCTGCAGGATAGAAACACACTGGAGGAGATGAGTGAAATGTTTTAAAACTGTCACTTTCCCAGTTCTTGCTGCTAAATGTTGAGTGAGATTTTGTGATGGTTTTTGAAAAACACACAGAAGTATATCGATGTGTTGCCTGGCAAGAAGTGGTTGCTTTTGAGTGCGGCCGCACTCAGCAGTGTCCCTAACCTGGGAATCTGAAATTCCGTTCCTGGAAGAAAAAATGCTTTTGTGTTGTCCTTAGATGCCACCAGCCCGCAGAGTCTCACAGGCCAGAGAGGCTGCGTGGCGTACAGGGCAGGCTTGGTGTGGGTAGAGTCTGTAATGAGTTTAACCTTCCCACTGAACAAGCACATATGAAGGAGGGGAAACTGCCTTTTCTCTGCATGCAGTCCAAATTTGAGTGAACCCTAATGCTAGAAGGATATTGCTGCCAATCGCAAGTCCCTACTACGCAGCCCACAATGAAAAGCTTCTCGAAGAAGTGATTGCAAATATTGTTATTTTTTAATGTTGTCTTGCTCAATTTAATTCCATTACGGAAAACAGCCAATGCAAGGGGATTTCAGGTGATGGGAAAATTGCAACCTGAACTATTAGCTTGCCAAAGTTAACAATGAAAATGGATTTAGAAGCATAAGCACTGATAGCTGTCTGGATCAGCAGTGGAGCTCTTGGTTTGTGGCAAAAGGTGTGCTTTTTATCAGTTATGTTGACAGATGACTCTGAGCCTGTAAATATCATATTAAAAGGATCACATATTAAAAAGCCTCTCACTGAGAGGGTTGAATGTGAGCCTTTGCAGCCACTGGTCTCTTGGTGTTTTGAGTGAACCTTCCTGTTACATTTACTGAGTGCTTTTGTCCACCACGTGTACATACCTTTCTTATTCCACACATTAATTTTTATTTCAGTGCTAGAGTTCACAAGAAATTGTGCAGGTTTCTTTAGGAGTCACAGAATCACGGAATTCTCAGAGTTGGAAGGGACCTCTAGAGATCATCTAGTCCAACTCCCCTGCTAAAGCAGGGTTGCCCAGAGCACATTACTCAGGATTGCATCCAGGCGAGTCTTGAAAATCTCTGGAGAAGGGGACTCCACAACCTCCCTGGGCAGCCTGTTCCAGGGCTCTGTCACCCTCACTATAAAGAAGTTTCTCCTCATATCCAAATGGAACCTCCCATGTTCCAGCCTGTGCTCGCTGCCCCTCGTCTTCCTGCAAGGGAAGCAGATTGTAGAGAGTGCATCTGAGGGAAAGTTCTCTGAAGTGGGAACTATATCCACTTTACTTATGCACAACAAATCACCCTGCAGTACATGGCCTGGAAGCAATGAATAAATGCTCTAGATTTTTCTGTTCAACAGAATGGGCTCTTTCAGGAAAGAGATATATTTATATGTGTGTGTGTAGATAGATACAGATATATGAGCATATTGACATAACTTAGTTATATAAATGTTGCAAGACCTCTGTGACAACAAGGGAATGTGTGTAGTCAATCAGTGGAAGACCTGATTCAATCAACAAAAATGGATCACTGAATCTGGTTAGACTGAAAATCTTCAATTGCAGCTTCTCTTAGATGTGGAAGTGCTAACATAAGTGTTAACAACATACAGGATACTATACCAAGCAGTAGAAACAAGCGTTTTCTAACAATAGGGGTGACTGAGTGCACTGGAAAAAGGACAGAACCACCACAATACTTTGGTTAAAGATTTCCTTGTTTCGTTTTTACCCTGCTTCTGGTGCAGTGAGTATGTACCTTCCACCGCCAGTGTGAACTTGTGGATTCCTGAATGTGACTGGCACAAGAAGCCCAAAGCATGCACTGAAGCATGTTCCCTTAAGAGACTGTGCTGAGATGCAGACTTTCCATCCAGCTCAGTGGTTCCTAGGGGCGTTTCACCTCCAGCCTTTCACTGGATCCCTCTTTGCTGCCCATTCCTATCGTGCCAGTGGTAAGCACAAGCTAGAAAGCCCTCTGACCCTGTCGTGGGCCAGCTGGGAATCTTCACCCCATGCTGCCCAGCGTTAATTGTTCTGGGAACACTGGCACTGACTCCACGCAGGCCTGGTAGAGGTCTTTTCCTTGGGTTTAATGTCATGTCTCCTCTGCCACAGGTGATCAAAATAGTTTTGTCCACATCTTCTGTACACTTGTGTGGACTCTGGGAAAATAGTTGACTAAAACAATCATCTTCTTGTGAAATGAAATCCAAAGAAGCTTGTTAGGAAGGGTAGGGGGAAAAGGGAGAACTTGTTCAGTTGTTGGGGCTTTGTTAATGTTTGGAAGCTCCAGCGGTGATTGGATGACTTCTGAAATGACAATGCCAAGACACTAAAAACTGAACAGCTTTTTGTTTTGTCAATACAGTTAACTTCATTGGCTTAATGAACACCATGACATAAAGCTATCTTGTTTAAAAATGCTTCTGTCTTTGCTTAAGTTATATGACATCTCTGGATGTCCTAAAAATGGCTCCAGTAAATTCAGGGGAGATGATACTTGGCAATGTTGAGATTGTTATTCTTAAAGCAATTAATTTTTTTCCCTTTGTGTTTTATGAAATGGAAAAAAACCCAGAATTTCAATAAATCCTGAATCTAATTCAGAGAAAAACCCCTTTGGGGAAACTGAAAATGGAAACTGGCCAGTCTGAGTACAAAGAGACTACAGTATAGTGTTCTTTTTCAAAAAGTATTTGTGAACTGTGAAAAGCAAGAAGCCCAGGCAGAAGGTCAATAGTGATTACAGTTTCCAGTGCATATATTTCCTCCTTAAATTGCTTCTTTTTCTTCTCTACCATTTCTTGCAGATATCTCTTTTTTTGCCATGTCAGCTGACAGCCACCAGCTCCACACTCATTCCTACCAGGATGCACTAAGTTCTACTTGTCACGGTCTCTTGAATGTCAACAGTCACTCCCTGTCGAAGAGCTCCTCAAATCTGGCCTGTACTGGGCAAACAAGTTTAGAGGAAAGGCAAAGCAACCAACAGGAGCTGAAGAAAAGCCACAGTAGCACCATCTGCTATAGCCCGGGAAATGAGAGTGATGCCAGGAGTGTGCCGAGTGCTGGATGGTCCTTCTCGCAGTCTGGGATGATGGGACTGGGGTCAGTGGTCCAAACCATAAGCGATCAGTCACCCAATGGCAATTCACAAAGCAGAACCAAGACTACAAACCATTTTCTTACCACTGAACAGTCCCCAGCATCCTGGGAAGTGGGGGACACTAGGATGTGTGTAAAGAGCAGCACTGTTGAGAACGTTTCTTCAGCCTGCATTGCACACCAGAAAAACATGTGTGAAATGGAAGAACCAGGAATTGCCCTTCAGAGAAGCCACTCAGACCTAACTTGCAGTTGCAGACAGCAGACTTACGTCACTCACATAGAAACCAGTGCTACTCACTCCAGCCTAAGCTCTTCCAGCTGCTGGCATGGTCCACCAGTGACTAGGATGTCTTTCCAAACACAGAGATACGGATCAGAAACAAATGAAAATACATCTCACTACCAAAACCTTGTGACTCATCTTCCAGTTCTACCTAGAGACCAAAAAGTACCCACAAATAGCTTCGACAGCGGTGGTATTCCACGCAACACTACTGTTTACACAGACCCCGGAACACTTCACACTGCTGTTCTAGGACCTCAGATGCCTGGAAATGGTTTCTCAAACAGGACAATGTTCAGTCAATCCACTGGGATTATTCATGGTGGTCTGACTTACGGAAATATTCCAAACTCTGCATACTCACCCATGGTGATGACAGTTCATAACAATTCTGCAGGGCCCTGTAATATAAGGCAGGACCCTTGTATGAAAGTAGATGCCACCATCCCTGCCTATTGCCATTCTTTGCCCATACCATCTATACAACTTGTTCCGCAGTTGGTATGCTCGATGAGCGAGACAGGGAAAGAGCAGGCAGCACCTGGCTATTTTCATTCCTCTTCTACTTCAGACATTCTGACATACCCTAAGCTGGTGTCTTCAGTGAGTGAATCCGGCCTGGATGCCAAGAGAGTCCTGAAGTGCTGCAGCATTCCTGGAGAACAACTGCAACATGCTCAACACTGTGCTCAGCAGGAGAGAGCCCCTCCAGAAACAAAGGCTGCCTGTGTTGCCTTTAGTAGCCAGCAAGGTGCAGACATGGTAACAGCAACTAAGGATATGTGGACTATGACCTCTATGAATGATTTAACCAAAGGGCTGAAACCAGCGCTTGAGCGTAGAGATGCCGAGGTACAAACTCTTCCAATCATGGAATGCAAATCTGTGGCAACAAGCCCAGCAGCTGCAGCAGAAGGTCACTCGCATGTGTTCCCAGAGGTGAACCTGGAGCAAGACTTGGAGGCCCCCAAATCTCCGGTACGTGAAGTGAGATGGGATGATGAAGGAATGACATGGGAAGTGTACGGGGCATCTGTGGATCCAGAAGTCCTTGGATTAGCCATTCAAAAACATCTCGAGATTCAAATAGAACAATTCCAGACAGAGCCTACTGAGCTGGCTGGGAAAAGCAACGAGGAGCCATCTTCTGATAAAACGGGGAAAAAAAGGCCGTTCAGAACAATGATACATTCCCTGAGATATCCGAGCTGCTGTGCTCGTTCCAGTACTGCAGTGGAGTGAGCACAGCTGTAGGACAGCTGTGCTGCTTTTAAAGTGTAAATAAACTCTGACTCTTACGTGTTAACGCAGTACATGTGGACAATCCACTTCTGGGTAAGTGGGAAAAGTTCAGTGACCATCAAATACACATCAAAGCAAAGAAAAACCCGTGCTTGGGCCATATAACAGAGGACGTAAGGTTGTACCTACATCACGCCATCTGAATGCTCCTGACTGTATATAATGTAGCACTGTTTTATTCTTCTGTGCTAGTTTTAAATCATATTGTAAGGAATGAGACTTCTTTTCTAAATGATGCATCTTTTTAAAATAATGATGATTTTTTTCTGTATTTTAATAATTTAGGGTTAGAAAAGAAAGTTAGAAAATGATGCTTTAATCCAAGTTCTTAGCTTTCACTCCTACTCCCTTAAATTGTTTTGGGAGTGACTTTGCTGTTAATTTATAATAATGCTGACTATAAACCCACCTTAACCGACAAACTAGTGTAATGCTATATGAGAAAGAATTGTAACTTTTGCTACATAACTCTGTGAAGTAATTTTGATATCGCTAGTCTGAACTCTTCCCTTTGCAAGTTGATGTACAGTTGGAGGATGCTCCTGCAACTTTGGAATTAGTTTGTAGTTATAATGAATTACACTCTAAATATCCAGAACTGGTGTTTACCAAGTGATTGACACCAATGTACAGTATTACCAAAGATGACTCGTGTAATGTGAATTACTTCTTGAATGCTTGTTAGAGACATGAAACACAAGCTGTTCAGATTAGTCTGTCACACTGTCATACCCTACAAATCATGAGCAGTTTTGTTTTGCTTACATTAAAAGTGATTTCCAGTGTGTTCTTCTTATGTGCATCTATTCTGAACAGTGGTCATTTTGTTGTTGCATAAACCACGGGTGACAGTTTGCACGTAACCTTTGCTCATCCTGTGTTCCCTGCCTCGTCTGACGTCAAGTGTCTGCTGAAAACGAGACTTTGTGTCTTCACCCAAGTACAGCGCTGTGGTTATGTGTTCTGAGCGCCTCGGTCATGTGCGCAGCTGAAAGGTTTCTTTTCACTCAAAACCAACTTTGCAAACAATTTGCCAGTGAGAAACGTTTTATGATACTGTGTGCAGACATAGTGCAGGGCCTGCTTGAAGTGAAAGGTTTGTCAAGGAAGCTGAGACAATTGTTTCCAGTGTCATATGTGGCCTTTGGTCAATGTTTAAGATTCTTCAGGAAACTAGGAATGTGCAATATTTTTTGATGAAGAGAGAGGAGGAACATTCATTTCTGTCTCAAAGGAAAACTTGTAGTGTCGAAGAAGTTACTGCTGTGGAATTATCCGTTCTTTAAATGTGTGTGATTGTGCTTTTGTTGTTTTGGTTTGGTTTTTGTCCCAGCTTCCTAAACCAATAAGTTGGCAGGCTCTCTACATCATGTACACCTGACACCTGTATGTGCTTAGGACAGTTTTAAAAATTCAGCTAGAAAATCCTTAAATATAGGACCTGCTGGACAGAATGTACTGTGATGCATTAATTTAAAAACATAGAGTAGTTCAAGATCAAATCTTCATCCCTGGAAAAAGTGGAATTAGAGAGCTGGGTCCTGTGAAACTCAAAGTGAGTTCAGGAGGCTTCATTCAGGCCCTGGGACTTTGGCCTCAATAAAGCCTGAACTCAAAACGACTGTTACACAAACCAAGTCTGAAACGGCTGGAATATGACACCTTACTCAGGATGCCTCTAAAGCTGTGAGCATTCAAGTTTTGATAATGACCCTAGATGTTAAAAGTTCCTTTTATTAAAGCTTTACTAGAAGCAAAGAAGTAATGAGTGACTAAAAGTCACTTCCGCTGTTAGCGTTTAGCTAGACAGTTTCTATACAGGCTTATTTTATGGGCCAGAGTATCATGAGGAGTACCAAACATTGATTTCTGCCTTTCTTCAAATATTATGCTTAGAGAATTTTAATGGCCTAAAACTTCATGTTGTCTGCTAGCTTGTCCTCAGGCGTGCAGGAGAATTAAAGACTTGAACAGTTAAGCTAAAGCTCTAAAATAGCAACTGTGACCATCACAATCCATACTTTTAGGCTACTTGACATGTGGAATAACCTTGATTCTCCTTCCCATCCCAAGCACTCCTCCAAAAAAAAAGCTCCCAACTCTTGGAAGATGATAAAATAGGACAGATATCAAACTGGTCAGAAAGAGATAGTTTGCGGAAGGGACTGGAAAAATACAGCCAAGTGCCTTGAGTGCTTTGGGTGTTGTATACTATAAAAGCTGGGAAAACTCTTAGATTTCATACAGCTCTAGTGTGAATTACCTACGGTGTTTCTGCATGGTATGGATTTGCTATTACAATAATAAACCCTGATTATCATTCCTGGATGGGAAAAACAAATGACAAACAAGGGGAAAGGACACCCATGATTTGCTAATCAAGAAAAACAGCTGCTCACTTATTACAGGCGTTGTGAGTCTTTAGGATACTAATTGGAGTCACGGTTGGGAGCAAAATTAGTGTTTGTGTTTGAGGATTTCCTATGGTTTTGGAAAGGATTAAAATGCAGAGCATATTAATATAAGAGATTTGGGAGGGGGACCCCAAACAAAATACTTATCTGAATATTAACTACATGGATAAAGTAATTTTTTTGATTGTTTCATTTGTAAGAAGGATACCTCTTAAAAAAGGGAATTTGGATTCACTTTGCATTTAGGTTCAATTTTACTTTTTTTTATTTAAATGCAGTTAGGCTGTATATTAAGTATTCTTCATATTAGAGCTCTGTTCAAGTGTTATTCTTCTAAACGTGAGAACTCTACCTCCATTTTTAAATGTTTTGTAACTTAGCAAAATGCAAATCCATTACATTCTACTTTTAAATATCATTAAGGTAGAAGCAGAATGTACTTTAGATTTGTAACTGAGCGGGTCAATGCACAGATGCTTGTCAAGCTAGGGTGAAATCTGGGTGTATTATTTTCTTGAGCCCATTTGAAAGCCAGCTTGCATTGCACCCCTTTGCGTGGCATCAGGCTGCCTCTGCTCCCCAGCTGGAATGCCCAGGTACCATTCATAGCTCGCGAAGTCGGGGTTGCCTCTCGCACAAGTCCTCAGCGAGGGCTGCACTGGGACACTGACAGCTGAACCCATTGGCCTCAGTGCTCCTTCTTTCCCTTGAAATATGGGAACAGCCACCTGGTAATGCAGTATTTTGGATACGTTATGTCATCCCTACATGCTGACTAATGTCTCTAGAAGGACTGAATTGTTTATATCATTAGATGGCTGTAGGATTGACAATGGGATGAGATGCTTAGGTCAGTGGTTCAGCACAGATTGAAGGGAATTGATCCTGATATCAGTATGCTGATGAAATAGCTCTGCAAAACAGCTACAATAATTCATTTCACTCTGAATTATTATCTTTCTCTGGTAACAAAGGAGATGTGTGACTATATTTACTGTTACCATTCCTGGAGGAGAGGCCAAAACCTGTCAGGCATTTGATACTGACTGGCTATATCTCAAATTACAGCTGTGCAAATCTTTGACTGTGGGGTTAAATACTGAAATAGAGGATATTCTCTCAGTGTTTTAAATAAAAACTTCCAGAGTTAAGTCAATTCTTTAAAAAAAAAAACAAACCAAAAGACCTAAGAAGTTGCTTAGTCAATGTAACATCAGTTAGTTTTAAAATCATTGCGTTTATTTGTTGATCTTCTCCTGAAAGTGTCAATTTGTTTTGAGAAATGCCTTTCTAGAGTTGTGTTAGTGACAGGTTGCTTACTGGCTGGGGCTCAGGTGGGAAGGCCACCTAACCAAATTCACTCTGTGCCCCCGTAACAAACTTCCCAGCGACTCCTGCTGCCCCAGGGGCTGGGGGTGTGCAGCTGAGGGGCTCCCCGAAGTTGGCAGCCTCGTGACGAGGGTGCTGCGGGCGCTCTCTCACCCCCAGTTCAGTCTGCGGTGTTTGCAGACCACTCGCCTTTGGCCTCGTGCTGCTGGAAGAGACCCAGTAGTTGCTGCAGGCTGGATCCTGAGCTGGTTCTGCTAAGCATGGCCACGGATCTCACCCTTCCTATGCAGGTTTTGCTTTAGGAGCCCCTGCTTATCATCCTTCCAGATGTAGCTTAAGAAATTGTGTGTTGCACAGCTGGAGCAACGCTGCTCTGTGCCCACAATCCGCCGAGGCGGGAGCGAGTGGGGAGAACTCGCTGGAGAACAGCAATCAGCTGTTCTGTGCCCAACTGTGTTTCGGGGAAAAAAAAATAAGCATCTCCACTGCACGGATGGGAGAATGTATTTCTTCCTGATCACTCCTCTGCTTATAGCCTGTAAGAAATAATGGCAAGCTGCACTAATTGCATTATTGGATAGACCTTTAGTCTTTTAAATCCAAAGCAGTAATGACCTGTCTGAAGACGTGCTGAGGTAAGAGACCTTCTGGATGTTACTCCTCATTAAAGAGTAAGAAAACCCATGTAGTTTCTCTTAGGAAAAGCGATGTGCGGGGAGGTTGGGATAAAGCAGAATCCTGGAGCAGAGATGAGACTCGGACGAGGACTCCACGCAGGGAGCGGGGCCAGGTGCCCCCCAGACGCTGCTAGCCCCCTCGCTCAGGAGCTTTTCCAACTGTGAAATTGCAATGTTAATACTTCGTTACCATCTGTTCCTTTCAGACATGTTGAGGTGATTAATTTGTCTTCTTAAGCCCCTTGAAAATGAAAGCCATCTATTAGTGCTAAGTAATACTGTTAATTGGCAAGGGAGAAGGAGGCAGCATGTGGGTTTATGAGCTGGAAATAAGTAATTCTAATCAACTCCTGCGGTACCAGTTAAATAACTTGCTGGGACTTGCTGTGTCAGTCACTTGTGTCATTCCCTTTCGGGGGACTTGGGGACTCTAAGAGTGAAGTGAGTTTTGGTTTTGAAGTTTTCTTTCTTTTCCCTCTGCTCAGAACTACGGATCTGAAATGAAGAACACAACGTGCCTATTATGTTTCTTTCCAAAGCCTTAGTTTATTTAGACAGATCACAAGATCCAGCTGACCCTCTGCAAATAAGGAGACCCTGATGCCCCTGAGCCTGGGCTGCGCGTCTGCAAGGGCTGCGTCTCTGCTGAGGGAGGGAGCCTGGTGCCTTCTGCGGATGTTACAGCCCCGGGCATCCCCCTGCCCTCCTGCAGCGGGTAGCTCTACAGAGCCACGTGCTTTATGAAGGGGAAGAGACAGGTAAGCTGTGTGGGTTAGTGAGAATTTTGTTTCTTTTCTCGCTCAAAAGGAAACTTGTGGCCAAAAAGTCCGCCCAGTATAAAAATGGGTGTGCTCTTTTTTCCCCTCTGCAAGCTGGAACGAGTGCATCCCTTTTCTGTGGGGCAGCACCCCCTGCCCCTGGCAAAACCAGTGCTGTGGAGTCGCTGCTGCTTCGGGGAGCTCCTTCACAAGGCTCGGCACACAGTTGCTTGTGGCTTTTACTGCCGGCCTGTGTCAGTGAAGGGAATGGTGCGTATCCTTTGCCACGGTCACTTGGATGTCCAGCTTCCATCTTTCCCAAGCTGTAGGGTGCTGGGTCTTGAGCTGACGGCCATCACATGTACAAGGGCCGATGTTTTCAGATAGCAGAGTACTAAGCTGTAGCTTGTAAATCTTTAGAAGCATTAATCCTATCTAATATGTGACCTAAACAGATGTCATGTATCTTATTATCAGCCTTTCCATATACTACGGGCTACGCCACTCAGACGACATGTGAAGGAAGCTTAGAAAACAATGGGGGGAAGCACAAGCGAGGAAACGACGCTGCAGACCTCCACCCCGCTCCAGCCACCTCCTGCTCATCCACAGGCAGAAAAGAAACTCCAGCATCCGTGGTGTGGCTCAGTGGGGTAATGAAGGAGAGATTTTGTCCTCCATGGTGTTAAAGGTAGTCTAACATAAAGAATCTGGGTCAAGCACTTCCGTGAACTCCTGTGGGCCAGGATTACATCTCCGAGCTCCACCTGGCGCTCAGCGGCTGTGCACAGCCTGGCAGGACAGACCCGCTCCTGCTCCCCTGCTCACATCCTACAATTTTCACTGTAATGCAGAGACGCACAGCGACCCTTGCCAAAATACCCTTCCGTTTGTGCTTTCCGGCGCACAGCTGCTGCAGGGCAGCTCTTTGCAGTGCGGGGAGCACTGGGCTTGGGTGCTGCCATCCCAACTGCACCGTACTGCCCTGACAGCAGCGGCAGGAGCTGGTGCTTCTCCTCCTTCCCCTGCCACAGACACAACACCCTCGGTAACGGCACATGCACAAAAAGCCAGTCCTCTCGTCTCCTCAGATTGCTTTCTGCAATGGTCGTAAGGAATTTGTGTACCCTGGCCCTGGCTGTGCTGCAAACTGCTTCACCCCAGACTGGGGCTGAGCGGAGATTCCCCCGTGAAGGTAAACTAAATGCTGTCTTGTGTTCTGGAAAACAACGTTGTCTGGAAAACCCTACAAATGCCATTGCCTCACAGAATCCAATTTTAGGAACGCCTGTACATTAATTTGAATTTGTGGTGTGACGGGCTATGTTGTAATTTCTTCCCTGTTTTCATAGTGATCTGGCTTTGCTAAACTTTATGCTTTTTTCAGTATTGACCTCACTCTAACAGTAGAATTAGGGGTTAATTTGGTGCCATGCTGCGGTAGCTGCTCTCTTAAAAAGGATCTTGGGAAAAGATGAGAAAAGCGTTTCTGAGAAAGCAGAAAGAAAGAGACCTGTTTGTGTGATGCCTGTTGTTCATCAACCCACTTCTCCACTTAAATGCGAGCAAACCCTTGAGCCAGAACACAGCACAGTGAAATAAAGTACTTCTCTCTATAGGGGATATTAAATTTGGAGGCTCCTACCCTGTACCAGACACCAGCTTTTTCCTGTATCATTTCCCACCTTTCCAGCATCGCAGAAGCCAATTGTCTTTTGCTGAAGATGATTAATAATAACCTCACCTAGTTTAAGCTCATCTCCTCAAGTCTGCCATAACAAGCAGGAGGTAATGAATGATCTGGAGAAACACACTGTGCAGGATCAAGTCCTTTTGGTTTGCTTTCTAATTAAAATGCAGAGTGAGTCCCTGGGAATAAATAATTTTTCAGAGATAATGTCTTACAATCAACTCAACTTTAGTTTCATGCCCAGTTATCAAACACTAACTGCTCTCCATTAGCCTGTGCCTGAACTGTCCTCCAAGCCACCAAACGCAAAGTGGCTGCCTCTTCCCAAAAGCCAGTCAGTTGCAGGCTCAGAGGCATGGGGGGGTTTTAACCCCAAAACCCAGCTCTTCAGGAAACCATAGGCCTCTGAAATTTTAGCATTGAGCTCTATGCTTGCATGGGAAACTTTTTTTCTATTGATGTTCCGATTTCTTAAATTTACAGCATTTTTAACATCCCAAGTGCACCAGGCAGTTATTCAAAAAACGACTGTGTGGTGTATGTAGAACCTGACTAAGGATTTACGTTTAATACTTATCTCCTTCCTCAGTACTTCAAGTAGTAGGAGCCACCAAGTCCAGGATCAACAAACCGCTGCTGTATTGTGTGCTGTGGCAGAGGGTATTTTCAGCCAAAGGCCGCAGGGAGAATTACACCAGGCACTGAAGCAAAGCCACGCTCCTGGCCTCGGTGAGTCTCATTACAGGGACACACAGCCTTTACGACCATTTTTCAGTGACACAAACATCGATGTCTTGGAAGAGGTTGCTGACGAAGTAGGTTGCCTACATGATGGAGTAACACACAGGTAAAGGTATTTCCCTCTACAATTGCTGGTAACCCCTATTGCAGAAGAGAGAGCATTCCTGTTATCACAAGTTAAATCTGTCCCTTTTCTCTGTCCCTTTACTCAGGGATGACACTTCTTTAGGTAAAACATCTGTTGTTATTTTTTTTGCACTGACAGGTTTGGACCGCGACAAGTAAAAGATTTGTTCACGTCTCTGGTGGGACCCTTATTCTCAAAGGCTGTATTCTCACTGCAGCCTGTTGCTTCCAGGAGGAAGTTCTGCTTTTGCGTCCAACTTCCCGGAGAAGCTACAGAAAACCTTTCTGGGAACCTCTTTAAATGAAAGATGTGTGTGGAATTAGGCGTATTCTGTACTTCTCTTTCATGTAAAGCGGGATAGACTATATCTGGGGTAGACAAATAGACTGCAATACTAAAAAATTTGCAGAAATAAGAAATCATTAAACTAGAGGAAGGAAAAAGGCTGAGCGTGGGGTGCAGGAAAAAGTTATTAAAACATTTGTGTACAATCTATATACAAAAATGTTTGTTTGAGCGTTCAAAAATATTTAGTTTATCTCTGGCATTGAGGTAGCTCGACACAATAAGCAAAGACACAAGGCAAGTAAATACAGCGCGAGAGCTTTGAAGATCCCCTGCAGGGAAGCAGAGCCTTGGACTGAAGCACAACCCACTGCCGCCCCGCTCGGCTCCTTGGGCGGGTTGGTGGCTGCGAGGTCGGCCTCGGGCCACGGGCAGGATGAGCTCTGGAGGAAGGCTGGGGACGGATCTGGCAGGCAGCTGTGGGACCGAGTGCCAGGTCACGGCCTGCCTGGAAGGAGACCAAGGACAGACGTCAGAGGGGACACGCGGGAGGGAGGGCCGTGCACCCGGGCTGGCAAGGACAAAGAGAAAACAGCCCGATTCCAGCGGCAGGGCTTGAAGCAACTGGTGATTCCCCCAGGAGCTGCATGAATTTCCCTGACGCCTACAATGACGACTGTTCTATAATTTCATGCTCCGCTTTGGGACCATTGCTGTCTCCGAGAGGAGCCGCTGTCAGCCTTGGCATCTGGCTTCACCCTCCAGCTGCGCGTGCTGTGCCGCTGTCAGTGTGCTGCACTTCTTTATTTCCCTTTTCGAAGGCAGAGATGTCCTGCTGCACTGTGTGGTAGAGCTGCAGAACAGGGAAATTACTTTATGGGGTGTTAAAGGCAGAAGTTAATGCAACTGATTCTCTTCAACTAAATTATTGCAGTTACTGAAAGAGGAATGGTCTAAACAGGAACGTTCTTTAAGAACATGTGCTTAAACCCCATAAAATTTGCTGTAAAATCATTGCAGCAGAAAACGTTCCTCAAGCTCTTTGTGTTTTGGGTGGCACCGAGTAGCACAGTTTGGCAGGTCAGCACCTCAGAACTTCAGTAAAACTTCTGCTTCTGTATGGAGGCTCCTGTTTCAAGGGGGGGTGTGGGGATGAATCCCACCCTGCCCTTTATTCGCACACTGCAGCCCGGCAAGGAAGTCCTGGAGTGAACAAAGACGGTCATTACGTACTTTGGCAGAATCAAGACGAAGTCAAGTGGTGGCTTGTCAGGAAGGATGGGCTTTGTGGTGCAGGACTACATGCGTGATCTCCATTCGGCAAAAAGTAGTACTGGACTTTGGCTACAGGAGCACATTATGTGGTGTCAAACACTTCACCAGGGAAAAGTCACATGTGTTAATCCTCATTAACTGTTTTTGATACAGGGACCCGGCACGGTCCGAGGCTTTGACCCGAGGCCAGGCTGCGGTGGTGGACTCCAACGACGCCCTGGGGCTGAGGGAGGCGGGCGGCCCTCCCGCCGCCACCGGGAAGAGGGGAGGACGGGGACGCCAGAGATCCGGGCCTGCTCCTAAGGGAGAAGCTCTGCCGGGTCAGGGCGCCTGGTGCGGGCCGCCGGCCCCCGCTCCCTCATCGCCCCCTTCCCGCCGCCATTGCGGCTCGGCCCGCCCGCGCGCTCTGCCGGGCCGCCAGGGGGCGCTGCGGCGCGCGGCAGTGCGGAGGCGGTGCTCTCGCGAGAGCGGCCGTTGGGTGCCGGGCGGCCGAGGGGGGAGCAGCGACACGGAGACGGGTGAGCGCGGCCGCGCTGGGACCGCGGGTGCCGGGGGGGCGTGGGGGTGTCACCGTGATGGGGACAGGGCCGGTGACAGGACAGGGTCCTCCCGCCGGGCGGGCGGTTGCGAGCAGTGTGAGGGGGGACACACGGGCGGACGCGCGTTCCCCAGCCGCCGGCGGAGGCGGGGGGAGGGTGGTGGTGTGTCGTTAATTCCTGTGAGGGATTCCTCTCAGCGTGGCCGCCCGCTTCAGGCTGGTTTAAGAGAAACGCGCGTCCCCGTCCTCCGGGAGGTGGTGGCCGGGTGTCCGCGCCGGGCGGGCCGGGTTTCGGCGGGACCCGGCAGAGCCGCTCTGCCGCGGGAGGGGGGCATCCGGCGGGCCCGGCCTCCCGCTGCGGGTGAGAGCCGGCAGGAACCGGATGAACGACGCGCAGGCGGCTCGGCTCGGGTCGGGCGTGACCGGGCAGGCCAGTCAGGAAATTAATCCTTCTGTGGCGGAGGGCTGACATTGATCCAATACGAAAGCGTGGGTTGTTGTTTTTTTTTTTACCGATCTGGCTTTATTTTTGTGCCCGTGAGACGTTAAGCTGCAGCACGCCTCGTCATCTCAGCCCGCCACTGAAAAGTCAAAATAACTGCACTTTTCAAAGGTGGGATGAGCAATAACAATCGGGGTCGGAAATGATCAGGAGTTGTCGTGTACCGTGTTTGCTGGAAGTGTGGAAAACACCTACTGATAGGTAGTGGGTAAGTGGTTTGAGCCAGAGCTTTCGGGGACTTTGTTAGTCATTCTTTCAGCTTTAAACTCGGTATTTGTGGCTGGGATTAGAGGGAAAAGTTGACAGAGGAACAAGATTGTCTTTCACTGGGGTTTTTGGTAAGGTATGCAGTCACAGGAGGGGAAAAAAGCTGACATTTAAAAAAATACCGTTCATAACTCTGCAAGTGCATAAGGTTGTGCTGATGGACATACATAGGGCATAGCAATGCCATCTTTGGGGCCATATGCTTCAAGCAGAGCAAGGGATTTGTCAGTTGTGTCCCAAAGGGATTTAAATGCAGAAGTCTGAAAGATGCTTGTGTCGTAATGTAAAATCCGTTTTAAGATAACAGCATGTCTTTGTTGTGCTGGGATACCTACTTTGGTATTGTATGGAATTATGGCATACTGATTTCAGGCCTTTGTATTCAGGTATTTTGTGATTTTTATTTATGTGCCTGCCGTTCTGTACTTAAAAAATACATTTACGATCGATGGAATAAAACGATGGTGAGACTTCTTGTCTCGGCTGCACCGCTGACTTGCGACTCTTTGGAACCCAGCTTTTGTGAAGATGTCTCAGTACAAGTGCTTTGTGCGCTTGGCCGTGCTCTTCCAGGGCTAAAAATTGGCTGAAAAGGCAGTTCTGTGTGTTCAGATTCGTGGCACAGATTCAATACAGCGCAGGCAGGTAAAACCTACTTGAATTTTAGAAAATGTAGCACCTGAAACTTTTTTTAATTATTATTCTTTAAGATGTTAATTTCACTTAGAACTGTTAAAAGGTTGTGGGGTTTTTTGGTTTTTTTTCTGCACCTGGGTTGTAATTTACCAAATAGGATGGTACACACTTGTTTTGGAGTAAAATAATCCCCCCCAGCAGAAGCTCCACGCAGATACTGGCTCGTGGTGTGGATGCTGTACTGTATAAAATTCTTGTTATGCTTGGATGTAAATGGAAATGTCTGAGATTCCGCTCGTGTACTTACAGTACTTTGCTCCCTGACCACAGCTCCCACCAACCTAATTTGGGATAGTTACTTAAGAGGAACTACTGTGTTGGTTTTTTTTTTTTTGGTGGGGTGAAATGGAAATGAAGAGGGATTTCAGTTCAAACAAGCCAGCTGGTTTAAAACCACATGAAGTCAGGTCACAGAGACCTTTAGAACAGCCTTGTTCTGCCAACTGGAAGAAATCGTTCCACGTTTATAAATAGAGCCTGTTCGGCCTGAGGTTTTGTTCCCTTCGGAAGCTTTTTCCCAGCAAAGGCTCAGCACGGCCATCCTTTTGAGGTTATTCAACACCTGTTTGAGGTGGAAAACAATGATCTTCCCCAGCGCAGCAGGGATGGTTGTGCTGAAAGTGAGAAGCTGGTAAAACCAGTTTTATGCTGGACGGTTAGCAGATTGCTGGGCAAGGAGGGGTTGTTCCCTCCTCCTCTGCTCCCAGACACTGATATTTAATTATAATCTAAATTTAAAAAGGGATTTTTGCCGAGCAGCTTCTGATAATAAAAGCAAGAGAAGGCCGTGGGGAGTAGTCCCGCAGGGGTGGCGGTGGCCGTTTGGAGACTGGAGATGGTGCAGCAGAGCACTAGAGGAGTGATACTGTCAGCAGAAGTTTTGGCTGCAGGGTCTTTGCAGTGACAACCCTCCAGCCAGGCTTTTGGGTGTTAACAGAAACAGCCAAAAATTTGTCTGTAAAGACTAGTAGTTCTTTTGGAATTAGGAGCAATAGAGTTGTCTTCCTGCCTCATTCGGGCGGTTCTTTTGGTTTCACGGCTACAGCTTTTGTGCTGGTGACATACAGACACGTACGTGTGCTGTCCTCTGCGTGTGGAACTGTGGAAGCAGGAGTAGATGCGAGAAGAATTGTGTGTGTAGGTGTCACTTCGGTCCCACCAGGAGTTAACTGTGCCCGAGCGGTTCGTGATCAGGCGGAATTCTGGAAGTTGGCGGGTGCAGTGCTGGACCGGGGAGCCCCTGGGTGCGGGGTCTGTGCGGGGCCGGGGCCGGGCGGTGGAATTTGGCAGCGGTGCAGGTTCGGCGCTGCAGGAAGGCGTGCCGGGCGCCTCGGCGTTGCCTCACTTCTGAAGTCGCAAGAAATCGTGGTTTTGTTGCAAAACTCTCTGGTTTTGCGGTTTAAACTGCCAGCGGAGGCAGGAGGCGCTGGGTATTTCCGATGAGGGAGGGTGGCACGGACCCTCGCGGGGTTCCCCGCCCCGCAGAAGGGTTTGGGGGAGCGGTGCGGGGGCCGCCCCGGCCCGGGCCCCCCGGTCCCTCCCGCGCCTCCTCCCCCGGCCGCTGCCGACGTGCGGGCGCGGCCGGGCGCCGTGGCGGCGGGGCGGGGCGCCGGCTGCCCGGCACGATAAGGGCCGGGGCGGCCACCGCCGGCTTCTGCACTTGCCTTGACCGGGGTCGGGTCGCCTCCGCATCGGAGAGTAAGTTGTTTTGGAGCGGAATTTGCATCGGGATTGAGAACCAGCTATTGCGGGTTCCGTGCTTGGGCAGGATAGGAGGTGGGAACTGGAAAGGGCTCTGTGAGCAGGGCGCTGAGGAATTGCATCCTTTGCCCCGGGAAGCAAGTGTAGGGTCAGCTGGTTTTGGGGGGGTGTGCGTCCCGTGAGGCAATATATCCCTGGTGTGATACCCTGGGGCTGGGAACGGCTCCATGGCGTGGAAATGGCCTAAAAAGGCGACTCAGTTGCAGCCACGTATCCTGTTGCAAAAGTGATTGTATTCTGTTACCGTTGAGTCTGTGTGTATGATCCCGGGTATTTCAGAGCACGGGACCTGAATGTGTCTTAAATGCTCGGTGCTATTTGGCGATATTTGGGAAGCACAGACATAGGTGGTGACCCCCACTTGTTTTTTTTAGAGGCTTGTGGAAATTGAAATGAAGGATGGATTGACTCTCGTCCTCAACTGTAATGTTAGTTTTATTGGGTAATTTTTGACAAAGCATAAGAACAGCCATTTTACAAGAGCTGGCTGGCTGGAGGAAAGCAGCATTCGTTCTCTCTGTATGCGTTTTGGAGACTCTTGCATTCAAATGAAAAATCAGAAAAGCAACAAATGCAAGTATTTTCAGAGAGGAGCATGTGTAAGTTTCTTAAATTTGACTGTGTCAGTATGAAGTTGCTAATGCAAAATGCGAAAAAGTAGCATTTCTTCAGGCACGGGGCCCAATTCCTTAGTGGCATGAAGTCAGAAAACACAAAAATGACAATGCACCATACTTTGGACTTGGCATTTGTGGATACACAGCTTAATATAATTTTCACAAAACTCTTGTAAGTACATTATCTGCTGTGCAAGCAAACATGGCAATTACTTTTTAGCCGTTCAGACTTTGATCATTTCTTACATAAGAGTATGATGAATGAAATAATGAAGAACAATAATACTTTTGTGTTTGAGTATATGACAGCTTTTAATATATCTGATGTCCTTGTTTTCTTGGCTGTGTATATCTCTGCCTTTGCATTAATCCTTGTAGATTATACCTGAGAGCTAGGGCTCCCAATTATGTTTTCCTGTAGGTTGTACATGAGAGAGATGACAAGCAAGAGAAAATCTAAGGGGTGTTGTGAAGAGAAAGCTTCCCTTTATTTGAACATCACTAGCGAGGTGAAGATCATGAAGCCTTACAGAATTGAACCTGTGAATTAATTAAGAGTATGTGAATGCAAGGATAAAACTGGCATTTGTAGCAGAGAATGGAGAATGATGCATTTTGGACTTCTGCACCCTGACTCATTTGGTGTAGAATTAACTTAAGTTTAAAAAATAAATTCAAGTTCACTTCTGTTGTAGTGTGCTCTGCGCTTCCTAGAAATGAGACGTTATGGTGAGGGTGGCTTGATGAGGGTGCAGGGGCTTGATGTGGCTTCTGTGCCTGCTCTGTGTCTCATGGCTGGGGGCTCCGGGGAGCCCGTGGTGTGGAGGGAAACGAGGGAGATGCGGCCTCTGCCACTGCCTCATAGCGAACCTTGCTTTTGCTGTCAGCTTCCACTTGCGAACCACTCCTAGCTCTCTGCTCTTTGAAATACACAACTTATATGTATCTGCTGGGTCTTGGCTGTAGAAGGTTTTTTGGGTTGCAGTTTATATGGTTGTGGGGCTTGGAAACTGAAGCCCAAATAGCTGCTCAGTTACACAAGCTCCATGGTTGTCTTGTCACATTCAAAATACTGTTTTCAGTTCCCTCCAGAGGAGTGGTAAAATCTATGAAATGTTTAGATTAGCACATATGCACACTTTTAAGTGATTTTGCTGGGAATTTCCATAGCTGTCATTGCTGAAGACTTGTTTTAAACAGAATGTTTACTACGACTCTTTAGTTAGTGCTTCAGGAATCCCATGAAACAAACAGGAGAATTGAAACTCTTCAGTAAAAAAATACCAACTGTTTAGAAAAAATGCTTATATTGGCATTTCCTATTTTTACTGAAAATCCATATTTAACTTTTTTCATTTACTTGCAGAATCATTACCAGTGTAACTTCTTTAGAAATTTTGTATCTGAGCCCCTAGTACTTGAGGATATGCTGAAGCGCAGTAAGTTACAGTGGCTGTGACCATGACAAAAATGGTGGGCAGCGGCTATGAGTTTCAGCCTTTGCAGCTTAGTAAAGAGTGATCTGTGTATCCACACTTGGTTTTTCAGTTGATCAAACTGTATTAGAGTTTTCTCATTTACGGGAGCCAGTTCATTTGCCTGCAGCTGAAAAAAGGCCATTCTCCTCAGCTCCGGCAGAGCTGCTGAACCTTGCCTGGATCAGCCCTCAGCTGCTGGAGTTTGCTGGCTAGACATAAAAGCCAGAGGGAGGTGAATGGCAGGGGAGGATTGCCTAAGCTTTTGCGGTTGAAGCTGTTGTCAAATATCTGTTGGTTTTCCTGCGATTGTGCAAAATCCGTGGGCCGAGGCGTTTGAGAGACCATTGTGGCCCCTGGAGAAAGCTCTATGTTTAGAAAACATGCATTGGCCTAGAGTCTTAGGGGTTTTTTTGTTTACCTTTATAGTGAAGCAGATGGTTCTTCATATGATGCCCTTCCTCTTCCCTTAAAGAGGAATAGAAACTATTAAGAATTTTTTTTTCCATTGTGTTTTAGGAACACTTCAAGAATGAGTCCACCACAAGATAGAAGCAGAAATTCCTGCAGCAGTGAGCCTCTGGCGAAGTGCCTTCAAGCAAAGAAGGACTTGGAAGCAGCTATATCTGGAATTGTCAAAGCTGAACAGCAGATTAAAGAGAACTGGCGAGAGGTAATTTTAAACTCTTTTACAAAATGTTTTAATAATTAACATGACTTTAATGATGGTTTTTATTATTCCAGAGTACTTTCTATTATGATGATGGTCTGAAATTTTCCTAGAGACTTGCAAGCCTCTTGCTGTGTAATTTGGTCATGCTCTTGATAAAGGTATTACTGGCTTAGGCATGCAGAATTTGCTAAAGCTGTCGGCTGAAACGTCAGAACAGAGAGATTGTTCGTTGATACTTCTATAAAGGTAGCCTTGGAGCTTTTACTAACTTGAGTCATGTGGTGCTGTGGGTAACTGTGGTTAGTTTTTGAGAAATAAATTGCTCCAAAAATACCACTTCTCTGTGACAAATGCTATTTTGTAATCAGCACAGCATCTGCTTGTTCATACTGTTTGACAGATGTTCTAGAAAAGGCACATGTTACCTTACAGGTAAAAGCCAAGATTCACAGCCACATCAGCCGCCACCTGGAATGCCTGCGCAGTCGGGAGGTTTGGCTGTTTGAGCAGGTGGATCTCATTCAGCAGCTGAAAGAGGAGGCGTTGCAGCAGCAGGCGCAGCAGCTCTACTGGGTAAGAGTTGATTGCAAATTGTTGCACTGGCATTTTTAAGTAAACTTTCTCCTTGCATGTATTTTCTCAATATTAATTGTAGAAGCCAAAACAGTAACACGTGTTTTGTCTTCCATGCAGTATCTGGGACAATTCAATTGCCTTATTCATCAGCTGGAACGCTCCTATAGTAACGAACTAGCAAATCAGATTTCAGTTTGCCTGGAGAGGTAAATATATTTTATGGTGCAAGTTAACAAAATTGGTGTTTATTTTGACTTACGAATTTAATCTGATTATTGATTCTGATAGATCTAATAATAGATCTAACTCACTGTTTCCACATTTTTAACCTTCTTAGAAATAAGATCTTTAAAGCAGTCTGAGATAGCGTTCTTCTCATCTTCTCTACCCTAGATTGAAAAAAGCAGGACCGTAATGAGCAGTGGAGGTACTCATTTGTGGAGATTATTTCAAATATTAGTTGTTGATGATAATTGAAGTAAGAAGGAGAAACTTCTGTTTTGCTGGCTGTTATTCTGTCCTTGATTTGTGGATAGGCATCTCTATTTTTGTGCAAGTATTGAAAGTCTTTTTGTTACCTAATAAGTGCTAAGTCAGCTTGGAAGCCTTTTTACGAAATAATGCACTGATTCCCAAAAATGACTGATGAAGAAGATTGTCTTTTTTTTTTTTTTTTCTTTTTCCCATTTCTTTTTCAGACTGGGAAGTCTTACTCTTAAACCAGAGGAGTCTTCCATCCTGAATTTTGAGGCTGACACATCTTACCTTCGCCAGGCCATTACCTCGTTTGGTTCGATTAAAACGATGGTGAGCACCAAGACTTTCCTGGGTTGGAATACTTGAAAAAAAATTTTCATGAGGCAGTAGTGCAATATATTCCAAGTGATAATTCTACTTTTAGTTACAGCTCGAGTGGATCTTATGTACCAGTCATATAGTTTTAGCTGTATGATATATTCACAGTGGTTTATTAGCTATTGCGTGTAGTTCTGATTTTGACTGAGCTTAGATCTGGTTACATACGTGTTATTTTAATCTATCTTGGCAGAGACTAAGGGAATGATGGTTATATTCAACCAGGGCTCAGTTTTGGGGGCAATAAAGATACTTGTTTAGTATCTTTATTGATGATCTAGATAAGGGGATTGAGTGCACCCTCAGTAAGTTTGCAGATGACACCAAGCTAGGTGGAAGTGTTGATCTGCTTGAGGGTCAGAAGTCTCTACAGAGGGATCTGGACAGGCTGGATCAATGGGCCAAGGCCAATGGGGTGGACAGCTGGCTTAACATGAGCCAGCAGTGTGCCCAGGTGGCCAAGAAGGTCAACAGCATCCTGGCCTGTATCAGGAATAGCGTGGCCAGCAGGAGTAGGGAAGTGATCGTGCCTCTGTACTCAGCCCTGGTGAGGCCTCACCTCGAGTACTGTGTTCAGTTCTGGGCCCCTCACTACAGGAAGGACATTGAAGTGCTGGAGCATGTCCAGAGGAGAGCCACCAAGCTGGTGAGGGGTCTAGAGAACAAGTCATACGAGGAGAGGCTGAGGGAACTGGGCATGTTTAGTTTGGAGAAGAGGAGGCTGAGGGGAGACCTCATTGCCCTCTACAACTACCTGAAAGGAGGTTGTAGAGAGGTGGGTGTTGGCCTCTTCTCCCAAGGGAATTATGGCAGGACCAGAGGAAGTGGTGTAAAGTTGCGGCAGGGGAGGTTTAGATTAGATATTAGGAAGAATTACTTTACTGGGAGAGTGGTCAGGCACTGGAACAGCCTGCCCAGGGAGGTGGTGGAGTCGCCATCCCTGGAGGTATTTAAGAAACATGTAGACATGGCACTTCAGGGCATGCTCTAGTGCCCGAGATTGTTGGGTTGTGTCTGTTTGTGGGTGGGTGTGGTGTGTGGGTGTGGTTTTTTTTGTTTGTGTGTTTGTTTGGGTTTTGTTTGTTTGTTTGTTTTTGTGGTTGGACTCCATGATCTCAAAGGTCCCTTCCAACCATGAAGATTCTGTGATTCTTACTCTGTTCCAGCAACTGAAAATTGTTATGGTTTTCTTTAGATATTCATAGTTATACATTGTAGATGGATTTCTGCAATATAAATATTTTGGGATTCTTACATAAGCAACGTATCTCCTGTATTATTAGAGGTAATTCTCTTAAAGGAAATGGACGGAAGGTAGTATTTTTACAGTAAACCTTTTTCCATTCTGTTTTTAAATGTTGAGAGAATTGTTAGCTGCAAAGAACTGACCAGCTGTAACTGCGCTTTACTTCTGCTTTATTGTAGAATTCATCCTAGAAACTGGAAAAAATGGAGATTTAAATTAACTTTTACTTTTCTTTCCTTACAGCAAACTTCAGAGAGAGAGAATACCTCTCCCTGGTTCCCAGCGCAGAATTGTGCCCTAATGAACTGTGAGCAGGTAAAATTAACACTTGTATCTGTGAATGTTTAATTGTATTAAAGGGAAAGGAGAACTTGAGCACAGCATGTTACCTTGCTTGAGCAATGACCTCTGTTTGTTAAGATACTTGAGTAGCCAGTGATGGTCGCTGTGGTGAGTATTAGTGATCTGATGTTCTGGCTGCTCCAGGAACAGACGTGCAAGAACATAGTGTGAAAGTGAATTTGGAGTGTGACTGTCAGTCAGAGCTTTTTAATTGAATATTCCTTGATGTTTTCAATTCAGGACTTGGAATTATCCGATTCCTTTTAATGCAGAAATTAATGAGAAATCTTATGTTGGGCTCTGCGCATAAACAGTGTCAGTGAAGGAAGGTAGCAGATCAGTAACGGGAATTGTGGCCAGAAGGAGGGTTATGGCTGGCTATGGCTATGTCGTGGTTTGACCCCAGCCAGCAGCTAAGCACCATGCAGTTACTCGCTCACTCCTCCCCGATGGGATGGGGGAGAGAATTGGAAGAGTAAAAGTGAGAGAAGTCATGGGTTGAGATAAAGACTGTTCAATAGGTAAAGCAAAAGCTGTGCACAAGCAAAGCAAAACAAGGAATTCATTCACTGCTTCCCAGTGACAGGCGGGTGCTCAGCCTTCCCCAGGGGAGCAGGGCTCCGTTAGAAGTAACAGTTACTTGGGAAGACAAAACACCATCGCTCTGCATGTCCTTTCCCCCTTCCTTCTTCTCCCCCCAGCTTTACATGCTGAGCATGATGTCACATGGCATGGAATATCCTTTTGGCCAGCTGGGGTCAGCTGTCCCAGCTGTGTCCCCTCCCAGCTTCTTGTGCACCCCCAGCCTACTCGCTGGTGGGGTGGGGTGAGGAGCAGAAAAGGCCTTGGCTCTGTGCAAGCGCTGCTCAGCAGTAACGAAAACATCCCCGTGTTATCAGTGCTGTTTGCAGCACAAATCCAAACCAGCCCCATACCAGCTACTGTGAAGAAAATTAACTCTACTCCAGTCAAACCCAGCACAGTAACACATATCAGAACTGTGCGTTGTAGAAGTTGTTGCTTCCCTTTCTTGCTCCATGAAGAATCTGGGATCACAAAACAATCAGTGCAGTGGCTTGAAGTCACACAGGCAATTGAATATTTACTTTTTTCTTAATTAGAAGGGACTGTTTTTCTTTCCCCTTTGGTTCAGAAATACTGATTCATGTTGAATGCCTGTTTTGATGTTCACCATAGATTGTCTTGGCAATTAGACTTTCTCATAACCAAGAACGTTCTTTCTCAGCAGAAAACGTTGTGTGGGACAGTGAGTGCCTCACTTGCTGACTGGCTACTTGGAAGCAGACCTGTGGGTGTTTGCCCGGCTCCGTATGTTCCCAGCACCAATCTTGAAGAATGGGTTACGCAAAAATGTGTGTCAGAGTCCAGCCCGGTAAGCCTTTTAATACAGTAACCTAGTTTTTAATAAAGGGGAAAACACAGTATCCAGTTGCAGGCAGAATATGGTGGGAATTTAACCTTCTGTAATTCTGTTCACTCTGCCTCATGTTCAAGAAATACTTTTGCATTTACTGTCAGAATGCTCCAAGCTCTAACCATGCAAATAGTTACTGAACATTGTCTTTTAGTGTTAATGGATGCATTTCAATGTGTCTTTACTAGGATTTAAATTCTTCCAAAGTCTGTTATTTTGAGCAAGCCTGGGGAAATCTGAAAGATTTGGAAAACTGGCTCCTGCAGAACCAACAGCGTGATGCTGCTGGGAAGATGGACTCCCCCGGCCGCAAGGACTCCACCTCCACTTTCAACTCATCCTTTTCCACTATTGAACAGGTGGAGGAGTTGGAATCCCTTGGACAAGAAGAGATGGACCTTTCTGACTGGCTGCTTACTCCTGACACAGAAAACGGAAGTGGTGCTTCTTCAGATGAGAAATGGAAGTGTGAATTTAAGCCTTTTAGGGAAGAATTTAATTTGAATGATTGGCTCCTGAAAGCTGAAACATGTACCAGTTGTCGTGGCAGCCAGATCAAAAGTGTGGAAATTGAGAACCTGGGAAATCTGAAGTGCCTGAATGAGCATCTTGATGGAAAGAAGTCACCCACTGCATCTGCTGTCAGTGCTTGGCTGCTTCAGCACCCTCAGGCCCCATTTAAGGTGGAAGATGTGTGCAAAGCTAATGAGGTGTGTGCCAGCTTTTCAGAGTGTGTGTGTGATGAAAACTGTGGAAAAGAGGCTCTCTGTAAATGGCTTCTGAAGAAAGAAGGGAAGGATAAAAACGGCGTTCCAGTCAGCCAGAAAGATGTACCAAACCCTGAGCAGGAGAAGACCAAGTCTGCTGCCAATACCTGGCTTAACCCCTCTCAGCAGCTCTCAGAGGAACCCATTAGTGCAGAGAAAGCGGATTATTCAGCAGAGATCGCGGAACCCTTGAAAGTATTGCTCGAAAGGCCTCTGACAAGCTGGCTGGCTGCATCTGAGCACAAAGCAGAAAGTGCAGAAGAAAAGGCGAGTAGGGAAAAAGCAGATAATAGTTTCAAGAGTCCTTTCCTAGACCTCTTGGCTCCATTCCACCTCCCCTTGAACGTAAACAGTTGGGTGTTGTCTTCAAACAACCTAGAAAATGTGAACCCAACTCCAGCAGAAGATAAATGGCTTCTACGCAAGAAAGCACAAGTGAGCATGTTCCTAAGTTTTTGTTACTGCTGTGTCTTAAGCCGATGTGCTGGATTTATTGTTTTACTGAATCTAATGCATGCCTTCTCTTCCAAATTCATAGCTCTTCTGGGTAATACTGACTGACAATTTCGGGGTTTCTTAGCTCTTTTAATGTTTTCAGTGATTATTACTTAGTTACTGAAGTAGATGAGGCCAGCATTCAACACAAATGAAGTTGAAGTGTTTTATTAAATGGAGAAAGTATTCATCTCAGAGACTCGGGAAGTCAGTTTTATTTTCTTATTGAGCACTTGACACAATTTGAAGGTACATCAGAATGTGTTTGAAGATCAGTAATTAATGTGACTTCTCTTTCAGGACTTCAGCCTTCCTACAGTTTGTGACCTTTTTGCATGTATGAAACTCAAAGGAGATACGGAAAAATGGCTGTATCAGACCCCTTTACAGGTAGGATGCACAGAACGTATTACAACAGCTGAGCCTGAACGTAACGCGGGGGTACAGAATACTGACAGCGAACTGTCGTCTTCAGTGTCCTCCAAATGTCGTGTTTAACAGCATTCCAATTTCCTCCCTATATAGATTCCTAACAGCTTGGACCATTCCAAATTTCATTATTCTCCTCTTTCGATCACAAGCCAGGGAGGGAATTACTTATGTTCCTGAGTAAATCACTCTTCAACTGATTGACACTTGCTAAAATCTTGCTAACTTTTGTTGTAATTAGAACGTGCAATTAATGTCTAAATTTCCAGGCAGCTTCTTTCTTATCTGGGTAATGTATTTACAGCTGACCTCATGTTTTTCCTTTCTGCTGAGATAACGCTTTTTATCATTGTTTTTGAAATTCATGAAAAAAGTCCTTCTTAGCAGGCATCCTCCAAACCCTAAAAGGCAAGATACTCACTTCTAGGAAGTGTTTTAGTAAGATTTTTTTTTTTCCCCCCAGGGTGTCTTATACATGTGTGGTTTTGTGTTTGTTTATTTTTTTCCAGTAAGTGTTGCTTTCCATTTATTAAAGAGAATAACCTAATTTTCCATTTGGTTAGATGTGAAGAACTGGAAGCATCGAAATCATCCCCTTCCTGCTGATGAATCGCACATCACGCTGAGTGACTGCAGCCAGCTGAATTCTTGTGTTTGTGTTTGGCCGTCTGCTTTTTCTTCTAAAATTATAACAAAAAGAAAGATTACTCATATAACAGAGTTACAGTGCAGAAGATGCCTTTTTGTTATGATTAATTCTGAAATGTAAACCCACTGAGCATAAGTGATCCGATACTATAGAGGTGTTAGTAAATTCGTATCTGTTATGGGACTACGTGAATCTTCTTCAATGGGTTGTCACTTGAAGTATGTTGAAGCCAGTGCAAGTACAAAGCAGAATCTCTCTGGTGCTGTGGAACGTCCACCTTTGGCAGGGACTTTAGGAGTGTGGCCTTTCCTTTCAGCTGCCACAACTTTGTCATGAGTCAGGTTCCAGCTTACTGGGGTTGCAAGATGACTTGGGCTGTATTTGGAAGCAATTTCTTTTATTGAGCAGTTGCTAACTTTAAAGGTTTCATTTGCATCTTGTATTGGTGCGTCTCCCGGCTGCGTGTGTGTAGTCCAGGGTTTGAAAAAGATGAATTTACGGGACCTGACACGTGACAGGAGAACTGGTAACTTTAGTGTGGAATGAAAACTTCACTTGCAAATTTGTGAGCCATTCAGAGAACAGGGTAGGGTGTTAATTTTCATGCGTCAATAGATGAGATCCTACTGTGTCCCCAGCATTTAATAACTATTTGAATTTCACTGAAAAAGCTGTAAGATGAAATGCATATGTTTCTGCTAGTTTTCATAATGAGCTTTTATTGACTAAACCACTGGAAAGCAGGCATCTTAGCCACGTAATATTTAAAGGTAATATTTGGGGAGTTAGATGCCTTCTCATCGCACTGATGTTGTGCTGTTTAGTTGGGAAAACACTAACTTGGCAAACTGTGTGGCTCCCACTGACCCATTTTAAAGATATTTAAGCTGTGGATTTCCATGTTACTGTGCATATGAAAGTGGGGTCGAGTAGCTCTGATCCCTGTCGCTGTGGTCATATGAGCGATACCTCTTCAGGTGTTCAGCATTTTGAGCCCGTAGGAAGGAGTGCAGAGATCTTGGATGGAAATGTGGATCACGCCTGCCCGCTTGCATGAAAAACTGTGAAGTTGCATAGTTTCTGATGCATCTTCTACTCAACAAACTGCTCTTAATGACTATGAAAGTCACCTCCCCTTCTCCCCATCCCCACAGCCTGCCCGGCAATTAAAGTGATTTCAGTTCTTCACAACACTGTAGAACAGAAGTTATTAGCAAGATCCAGCCTTGGTCCCACTGACGCTGTGAACACATTCCCGACTGACAGAACCTGTGCATTTGGTTAAAATGTTTTTAGTCTGAGGGGGGGGACACTGCGCATCTGAAACCAGGCCCTGAAAGGGCTTAATATCCGTGGACCACTCGAGGCTTTCTGCTGGAAGCACAAGTATGTTTTCAAAGTTCTCTTTCCCCTTTGAGCGTGTCCTTGTTGCTGCCTGGGAAGGCAGCGCGGTGACTAACTCCAGTAACAGCCTGATTTGCTGAGCAGTTGAACGTACAGGAAGGCGACTGACGTGCAGCCCACCTCTTATAATTCCTTGTAGTTGTCATTGTGTGCTATTTTGTCAGTTCATTATGAGCCTTTAAAACTTGGGGGTATGTATTCCTTTACTTACTCGACTGACTTGTTATCACTAATTGATATTTATGTAAAACATCAATTAGTCTTCTTTTCCATTAAAAAATAATTGCAACCAAAGGTGTGGTACGTCTCCTTGGCAAGATGGTGAACAAAAAGTGCTGGGGCAGGTTGCCCAGTTAACTCCTGTTTAATTGCTGCGGCAGCTCTGCCTCCATCCCCATCCTGGAGTCACACCGTTTAGCTCTGGGTTTCGCCACCGCCTGCGGCTGCATGGACCCTGCTGTCCCACCAGGCACAGCCCCCGGGGGGGCTCCTCTCCATTACTGCCCTGCACCAGCCCCGCGACGCGCGGCTGCTGTGTCTGAATCATCCCCTTTAGCAGCTGCTGGAAGAAATACAGATTTAGACAACGACATGTTTGTTTCTTATTCATGTGAATACTTCAGGAGGATTTATGGATTTTAGTGGTCTTCAGTTGTCTTCTCCCACAGCTGTAGAACATCTCTGGTCTGGCCGTGCAACTGGAAGTTAGTTCCTCTTCTGCTCTCCTGGTTTTTGAGTGTCAGCCTCCCTGCACGTTTTGTTCCTCCTCTGAGGATTTTCCATTCCTTTAAACTGCAGGCTGCATCGGGGCATTAAGAGAACATTCTCCCGAGAGAGCCCGCAGCTGGGCCTGGCAGCCTTTCAAGCACAACACCTTGAATTTCTTATGTGGGTGTGCATACACGGAGATTTTATAAACAGACTAGAGGTTCTTTGTTAGAAGCAGCCGCATGCAGAACTCCTGAACACGTATCCTGAATGTTTAGCTTTCAAAGACAGGGATAAAAATACTTAAGGTCTTCCAAAGACAACGAAGACAGAGCAGCAGGAGCAGAGAACGCCATTTGTGGCTTCTCAAACATTTGGAGGCCTTTCTTTGAACTATCTGAGATACCAGATCGATGCCTTGTACTGAGGAACGCTTTATTCCATTTCTCCTCCCCCCATGGAGCTGGAGCAGTTACTTCCTGCTTCTTCCTCAGCCAAGTTTCTGTAGCAAAGGAATCCTCTTAAAGCTTCTGTGCGAAATAACTGAAGCGCTTTGTGGTCACGACATATGTATTGGTGACAGTCTGGAGCTTTATGGCTAGAGACTTTGCAAGGCAAGAGCTGCCGTGGGCAGCCAGGGAAGATGCCGTGGGCTGCAGACCGGGGGAGAGGGGACGGCCAGCGCTTGGCAGGCGGTTCCTCAGGGAGCAGCGCAGGATGGGTACAGGCTGGGCGAGTGAAGAAATAAACTGCTGTTTCCTCCATCGGGCACACGTGGAGCCCAGGGAAACCCTTCCCAAAGGCAGGAGCCAACACTACTGCAGAGCCCTCTCAACAGCCGGGCAGGAAGGTCCTTCCCTGCCCGCAGCAGGGCTGCTCCTGGGGCACCAGACGCTGCAACTCGGCCCTGCTGTGGCACAAGCCCAGCAGTTGTCTCTCAGGGCAGGAGACACCCCAGGGGAACACAAGGCTGGCGCTAAGGATGCTGTGAAAGTGCCAGAAGAGGCTGTAGTACTCTCTGGTGTCACTGCGATGCCTGGTGTTCAACAGCACAGGGCAATACTCCCACAGTACACACAACTCCACTTAAAACACAGCCATTTCCTAACTGTCTGGAGTTTATTATGCACAGGGGTAACCTGCTATCAAAGCATAAAAAAGGATTTTTTTTTTTTCCCCTCCTCCTTTTTCAGTCCCACATTAGTCAGAGGACACACAAGCTACAAACGTTGGATCATTTTTCTGCCCTAGCATATGTTTCCCTCGTTTTCAGAAGCAGCTTCTGCTTCATGGAGGAAGCTGGAGAGTCCTACCACACAACCAGTGATTTTTCAACAAATTCCCCCAACTGTAAGAGCAGGGGGACAGGGAATGGTGAAATTGCAATTCTCCGCTCCCAAGACCACACAAAAGCAGCTTTACAAGACCCCAAAAAGCTTTCGTTATACCTGTTAGCCTTCCTCACTTGCTGCCGCAGCACGGAAACCTGTCCGGGATCTACCAGCAAACCGCGGAGCCGGGTCTGGGACTGCGGGAGGACAGACAGCGCTTCAGGCCAGCCAAGGTCTCCCCTGCTCTCCCTGATGTAATACCGCACGGGAGGACTGCGAGCAGCTTGCCAAATCCTGTCTGCAACTTGACTTTACCTCCTTTTATTCCTACTGAACTCGGATAAACTTTTGGTCACAGCTTTAAGTAGCAACTTTATACTGATTATTCGCCATTAAATTGTGGACACGGTAAGTCTTGCCGTAGAACATCCTAAAGTTGTTCTCTGGATTCCACACTTACAATTCACCTCCCTCCCTGCTGCCTCTGCGCTGGCTGTATTTCACAGCTCAAGCTACGGATCTCTCCGTATACAAGCAGATTATGAACCAAAGCTTTCAGTAGCCCTAGAAACACACCTCTTTTGGAAAAATACACTCAGCTCTGCCCCCGAGCCAAGCGATTCCAGGAAACTGGAGGGTATTGCTGCCCAGGTAACATGCTACGTCGTCTCAGGAGTCAGCCCAGCCTTGAGATTGTGGCAACTTTGAATTTACAAAAGCTCGTTTCTACATTATCTCCAATGCACCTGAAGGAAAGACATTTGTTAAGCTTCAGTCTTCCCACTTCAGCCAGGGGCACAGAGCTCCTGAGTCATATTTCAGTCCTGAAAAAGGGTCTAGAAAACCTAAAAGATGCATTGCAAAGTTCCTTATGTTTAAAAAGCAGCCTTCGCCCACCATCAGCCCCCGCAGCAGCTATCAGTCCTTCATCCAGAGTTGTCAAGGGTGTAGGAGTGTAAAAGAATGACCAACGGTCACTACTGGTGACCAAGAAAGATGGGCAGGGAGGAAATCACTGATGCCAACAGGGAGAGAAAAAGCAGCTCAGGAAGAAATTGCACGCGTTTTCTTGGTGTCCCATGTGCCAGCGCTGCGCAGTGGTGCCTGCATCTCCTTTCTGCAGCCTGCACACAGGGGATATTTTCTTTGGTGGTACAGCCCTCGAAAAACGCATGCTAGAAGGTCCACCTCTGACACCACAACATTAACACACTCCCACTAAAAGAGAGCAGAACACAAAGCTTAACAAAAAGCAGCACTTACAAAAGCAGCTGAGAAAAAGCCTGGTTTCTTCCCTTTATGCTACTTCTAGTGAAGTGCTGGCTTAAAGCACCTACTCTGACCTGGTATCCGAGCAAAGCTAATGGAGTTCAACTGTGAAGGCTCGTTAGCTACAGCACTTGCTCTATAAAATGCTCTTCTCAGAGGTCACCTCCTCCTAAAGAGGCTTCTTAGCAAAGCTGCATTTCTCCTCAGAGGCAGGTAAGAGCTCCTGCCTTCCCCTACTGCCTTTTCTGTTTTTTTTGTGTTGGGTGCAATGTAGTTATTGAGCTGTTTCAGCAGGGAGAATGCAAAGTAAACTCTTGTTTTGCATTAAGTTATCTACTGAGCAGTAAGTTTCTTGTTTCTCCCTTGCCCTGCCTTCCCACCGTCTCAGACCTGGTTTAATTATTTACCAGTTTAATTATTTAAAAAGTGAAGGAATGAGCTGTTATGCAGTAACTCTAATTACTGAACCAATTCACAACTTACTGTTTAATTTATGTGCAAGCAATGCTTGGTATGTGGTTTAATTTTAACACCAGAGAAGGTGTAGCTTCATCACATCGTTCTGCCAATAACCTACAATGTTTCTTGGGGCAGGGGGGAAGCTTGTCACTAATTAAACATCCTGTAATTGGCAATGAGAGAAGTATTTATACTGCTTGGTTTCTAACTGTTGGCTAAACGAGTTCTGAGATCCTGGAGCACCCAAGTGTTTTGATGATCCAATGGCAGCTGTTCTGCAACAGCAACTGTACCTCACCCAGAAACAACCAGTTCCTTATTTATTAGAGCAAATAAGGGAGCAGAGTCAGCCCCTGGTACACCTCACTGTCACCTCGCATCAGGGGACATTAGCCCTGTTAGTGCATTTCCCCTCACCCACTAACTCCCCCAGGACTTTATCACATCAGTCCTTCAAAACAACCGTAAATAAGAGTCACTGGATGCAGCACATTTTTGCCCTATCAGCAGTAGGAACACCAAAGCATAGAAATGGCAATGCATAAATACCACCCTTTTTATTAATGATGACGTCCCTTTTTACAGCTTACCCTGCGCTGCCAGATTAACAAGCCTTGCCCTGTGCCAGCTACCACTTAAGGCTCCCGCTGGCTCCGGGCGATGGATGTTGGAAGCCTGCAGTGAATGGTTCTATGGACACAGCCTTTATTACGCAGCGCCATGGGTGTAGTACAGGCAACCGAACCAACCTGGCAGTGCAGCAGGTACAGCTGGGGGACTTGAGCATGCCTCGTGGCTCTGCCCCACGGCTAGCTGCTGAGCGTGTCAGGGAGACTCTATCAAGGTGGCCATTCCGCTCACTTGCGGGTCCGACAAATATTGCTGCCTCTCCAGCGACTGGCTGGCAGGAAGGAAAGGGCCAGTCCAGCTATAATGATGGCAAGAGGTTCCTCCCAGGATAGCTTCCTTCGGTTTCACACTAATTGTAAATAAAATAGGAAAGGGCACCAGACAGATCTCGCAACTGATTTGATTGGTGACGATGCAAGCGTGTCCTCTGCCCGGCGCTGGCTGCCCTGCTCAGAGGGACTGCCGGGCGATGGAGCCCTTCATGTGCTCCCAGTTGTTATAGAGAGCGTAGAGGCCGGTGAGCGTCAGCCCTGCAATACCACCTCGTGCCACCCCACGCATTCCACCTGAAAAACAGAAACAGATTAAAGCCCATTAAAGCTACATCTGAGGAAGCGGCCAGCTACAGCACCTTGCAAGAAGCTGTTCAAATCCAGCAGCATCTCAATGAAACACAGTTTTTCTTTTTTTTAGTAACTTCCCAGAAAGTGAACCTGTGCTAATTCTCCCCTCAAACCTGCTGCCAGGCTCAAGAGAGGTCATTCCTGATCCTGACACTAATTCTGCTGGTGCGACTTCCCCCCAGGCTACGTTAGCACTACTGCCCCAGTGAACCACCACACAACACTCGAAGCAAAGATGGCTTCTCAACAAGTCCTACTTTATCTATTCCATCTGTTCTCAACACAGGTGTTTACAGACAGATATGATCTCTTCCAGCTTTAAGAACTCATTTAGGATTTCAGACGAGGAATAATAATAATAATAATGTTAGCCAGTTATGTGAGCTAAGTCTGGGGGAAAAGAGCAAGGGCCAGGAGGGAAACAAGGGAACAAAACAGCAGCTGATGTGGACATGACCTTGGGCTCCGGAGACTCATGAGGGCCATGACACAGAACTTATCACTGCTCTGGGGTCCTTGGAATTTTAAAACCTTTTGCAAAAAAAATTCAAAAAGTACACGAAAGGGATCAACTGGCAAGAATTTACTAAGGCAACTATGTTCTTCAATTAGGTTGAAGAACTTTCTTTATTCTCACTATTGTTATCTTCAAAATTATCATCTTCCAGTGACAAAAATTGAGTCACACAGGTCATTAAAAAAAATGTATCTTTTAAACTGCTCACTCAAAACTTGAAGGTTCTGCAAGTTGTGAAGGTAAAAATACAGGGCAAGTTTGGCTTCTACCAACAGTCAGCACACCTGGCTGGAGCCAGGACTCAGATGGCATCACAACTCATTCCACCCACAGGAGGGTTGTGGTGCACAAGGGCAAAAGTAGAGACTTTTGTTGCTTTTACTGAACAGCAGAATGTTTCTATTTCTCCATAGCAGAAAGTACCTTAGTAAAGCTCCCAGAATGCAGTATAAATGCACAGAGCAGCTGAAAGTATGACCCTCAGGACTAGGAAAACTTCACTGAGTTTGATTCTGCAATGTTTATCAATCCCAGCTGAAGCAACTTAGATAATGTGTACAGTATATAGAACAAGGCCAGTTTCAGCCAGATGAACGTGCCCACTTTATTGGTAAAAATGACAGTGGAATTCAGGTTCCTCAAACTTGAAATGAAATGCATCTCAGTATTCAGTAATTTGTTTTTTCTTCATTACGGGTCATATAGTTGTCTCACAGAATTGCATTTAGGCTTGTAGTGGGGCAAGAAGCGGTTGGTGTCAGTCACACTGAGACTGCATTACTGCACCGCGAGATTAGATGGATTTAATTGGAGTTGTTAAACCTGCTCACATTGCTCAGGCACGTAACGAAACCAAGAAGCTGCAGAAGTGATAGCAGAAGTTGGACTTTGCACTAAAGATCACGTCTTGCCTAATTTCTAGAAATTTCATTGCTAGACTTGCTGTGACGATTCAAGGGGTTTTTGGGGTGTAAGTCTGAGTTCACTGCCCCAACTGTTGAGACCTCAACAGCTCTAAGGAAAGCCATACTTACATACTGTTTATGCTGCTACGTGCCTAAATCAGGATTTAGGAACATGAATGTAGACTTCTATTTTTTGATAATTCATCCTGAGTTTTTTTGCACAAAAAGCTTTTCACATGAAGGGGCTGCAGCTGGGTACACAGAACTAACCATGTGCAAGTGGCTTCTGGCAAAAAGCCATAGGTGAAATGTAAGGGACACTTTGTGCCAAACAAATATTTGAGATAGTCTGTAAAAATGCTAACTCCTCATTACTTTGGGGAAAAATTAATAAAACATTAGAGCCTGATTTTCTGCTGTTCATATTAGGAAGCAATTGCTCAGAGAAGAAACCCCCAAAGAGGGCTCCTAACCATTCTAGTGCACAGGGAAAAGCCTGAAACATGGCACATTCTCGTAGAATGCAATGCAGTACAGGGCTATGACTATTCCTGCAGCCTCTTCTCTCAGCCCCCAGGGTCCAACTCCTCTCCCTTTCCCCTTAAAATCCTATTATTCCTACGGAAGAAAGATGGGTTGAAGGCTGACCAAGCTGGTCCCAGCTTCTGTGAAGCCAGGATTGGACAAGAAAGATATCTCCTTTAATGTGGGTAGCTGAGCCACTTCCCAGCACTCACGCAGTGCTGCTGATGTACTGCTGATGTACTGCTCCTAACACAAAAAACATTGTTAACGTTTTCATGTGCTGAGGTCAGACAGGTGAGGATGGCAGCTTTGAATCCACTTATAAAGTGTCAGTCACGGGCCTAAAGCAGTCTGTAGGTCTTGCAGGCAAATGAAGGACTTTGCTGGAGATGTTTGTGAAACAGATTTCCACTGAAACAGGAACTGAACTTGTGCAGTTGACATAGGTGCATTACTGAGTAAGGGAAAAAAACCAAGAAAACATGCAACCAGTATTTTTTACCAGGTCCCTTATGCTCTGCTATGCTATTTTACCATTTTTAATTTGTTTCGTAGCAGTTGCACCTGGTTTCTGAACTATCCACAGTAATTACAAAAAAGGGAAAGAAAAACACTTTCCTTTCCCTAACTGGTTCATTTGCATTTGAGTAAATACCTCCAGGTCTGTGGCAGACTTCAAACAGTAACACACTGTAGAATGCAGCCCAGTTGCTGGGCAGGAAATGTTAAGCCCTCTGATTACCTTGGTGTAAAAAAAAAAAAAAAAAAAAAATATTCTCTACTCCCACCCCAGCTGTGTTTGCATGATAGAACATACTCCCACCCCTCCTCTGCAATCACTCTCTGCAAGCCTCTGATACCACGTCTGCCTTGACAAACCCTGCTAGAAACACGGCCATAAGCCTCTAATCTTGCATGTCTGAGTAAGATAACTTAAAAGTTCCAGCTGATAGACATTTCTGAAAGCAGGTATTCCGAGATCAGGCAACTTGCACAATAGTTGAGAAGCTGCTGTGGGTTTCCAAAGATACATCTGATGCTGTCTAAATGAGAATTTAGTTCTGTTTGCCTTCAGGTGCTGCGCCCTTTCACCATAGTTCTTCTTCTGTGCATTTAAAATAGGTTTCAGAGCACACTGTGCAACAACACACAGCGTTCTAATAGCACAGCTTTGCGTGTCTTAATGGCACAATCCACTCCTAACACCTACTTTGACTTGTATAGTAGGTAAAGCCGTTATCTGTATCGCATAACATGAGGGCAAAATCTTCCATTTAGGATCCCGCTGTCCCCATTTTCAAAACGTGTTATTCCATTATCCCGGGATAGTTCCTGGGATGTTTAAAGCAAGAACCGTGCAACAGCAAACATTAGAAATATCTTAACTGAAAACCCAGATGCACATATTTATGCCAAACAGAAGAAGTGTAATAGTTGTGATTAGTTTTCTGTCTTCCAAACTCTCTCTCAGATATTCAGAATGCAAATAATTTGTCTTCCTTCAGGGCTTCCAGGAACAAAAATATTTTTAAATGGTTTAAAGGGCTTGACTTTTCAAATGTACAAGGCAACCTCAGTTTTGCTCCAAATCCAAGCACACTGGTAGCTAACCAGACCCTCTGAACCATCAGGAAGATGTTTGTTTGAACATCTGTGGGTGGTTCTATGTCAGTGGAAAATTCAAACAGTTTCCCTCCTGCAGCTCCATGGGGCTCATTTTATGAAACTTGCAAGTGTGGGCAAAGTCTATGGGTACGGAAATTACTGAGAAAACTGATAAACTTCTTTTTTGGAAATACAATACATTCCAGAAAAGCATGTTCCACTTTCATACTGCTGCAGCAAAGACAGTATTGTGGTTAAAATACAGAAACAACAAAGCTTGAAATAGGGAACATTTCCTGTAGTTACTGTGGTGTGAAGACCAAATTAGAAAAACATTAAGAATTTACGAATTTAATTTACAAGTTTAGAAGTATTAAAGCTGTTTTAATGATGTTTGCGAAGTCATTTCAATTCCCTGCCTTCTCACTGAGTGAAAGCAGCAGCACCTGACTGACAGGAGACTACTTCAGCTACTGCAAATGGCAGCAAGAACCCTGCAAATCCCTGCAGCACCAAGAACTTAGTTCACCGTTTCTGCTTAGCAGAACCAGGCAGAAGACAGCACTGCTTCGGTGGCCATGCGTATTCTTAGGTATTAGCCCTCAAGTAACAAAGAAAGCCTCAACAAGCTATAACCTGTAGCGCCTGCCTGTACTTTGCCCTTATGTCTTCCTTATTTCAGACCCAAACCAAAATGCTTTCACTAAACACCATTTGATTAATAATCCTATAGACTCGTTATGTTAAAAGCAAGTTTTAACAGAGGTTCTTAATTTCTAAAATACACGACAGCCCTGAACTTCATAGTTCAGAAGCAAATACCTTACTTGCTTTTCTCCAAATAACGCAGAAAAAGAAGATATCCCAGGGCCATACCCGCAGCAGTCTGCAAAAAGCTCCTCCCCACTAAACAGAAACAAGAAAAAAAAACCCCAGTCTGGCCCAAAGAAAAACACAGATTGAGCCCAAAGGGAAGAGGTTTCTATAGCTCAAGCAGCAGTTAGCTAATGCAACTGCCCTGAACTCCTACACACTGAATGTCACAAAAGTGATCTTTAGCTCTGGCCAGACTTTACTGCTAGCAATAAAACATTTAGCCCTTCAAATAACTCCTATGTATTGACTTTTCAGGGCTGTGTTCTGAGGTCTTAAAATGACAGCTACTCCCTTCAACTAGTGCCTGTATGCAATTCCCTTCTTTTCAGATGAACACCATTTTATACCAAATGATGTAACATCTGTTGTGCAAAAGGCATGAGATGCTTTATCGAGTATGAGGTTCTTACAGGAGTACAGTAAACAAAATAATTTAGTTTGTCCAAAGCATTGCTTTCTGTTTGTGTTTACCCTAACCTCTAGAGGGGGAAAAAAAAATTATCTAAGCAAAAGAACATCCATAACCTGTGTAACCAGCCGATAAGAGGTAAAGATTATTTAACTTTTTTTTTTTTGCTTACTGAAGTCTCTGTCAGGAATTTCAATGAGATATTACCCGCTGTCATGCTGGGTCAGACCGAAGTCCCACCCAGCTCAGTATCTTTCTCCCGAGTGATCAATACTGTAGGAGCATAAGATCCTTGGCACCTTTGTGACATGATGACTGGAACCACGTGCATTTTCATGGTGGGAGGGAATAACAGTGACACAGTGCACAGTGACAAACATCTCTTTGATTTTTGCTGCTTTCAGAGACTAATACAATTATGAGAACACAAAATAAGGATGTTTGATTTAGAAAAGAGGTTGAAAGCACATGCAAGTGGGCTAAGTATTTGTTTTAAGATGTGTTCGTATTTGTGCTTTGTGACATTTCTCAGAGAAACCTTGGCATAACAGATCTTAATTTGTGCCTTTGTTTGAAATTGAAGAATAAAGAATAACATCTTATTAAATGGAAAAGCCACCTTTGTGGACTTGGGATATTAGTCTACCTCTTAGCAAAACTCAAACAGGATTGACTAAGTTGCAACAACGCTTCTAGTACACAGGCCACTGGCAAAGGAACACAAAAGGTTTTCTTTCATCTGTCACTCAACTTTTACCCAGAACATTCAGTTAAAGTTGTGAGCTCACAACACAACTGCCATCAAGTTGCAAGTCTAGTGTAACAAGTTAATACTGCACTCACAGTGCTACATTTGGGCTAAACTCTAGTAAGTAATCTTGGTATTAAATATAATTTCAAATAAATGTGAAAGTTAGAGATCACTTTGGTCAAAGAGCAACTAGTACGCTGCTTCAAAGTTCCTCAAAGCAGTTTTACTTTCAAACTCAATTCAACATCTGTTCACCTAAGCCATACAGTATGGCTCAGAGGATTCCAGCTAACGCTTGATTTATAAAGGCAAATTAACAGTATCTGCCTCCTCAAGGAGGACCAGTCCCTCTTGGGGACTTCACCACTGTAGTCACTTGCAGTGGGGAACTTTCAGTGAGTAATGCCACTTCCAGAGAACACAGGGGAGCTGGACTTCCACAGTTCTCACCTGCAGATTTTAATGCTCTTTTATCTTCTCACACACGCTGCGTGTTAAGTAGCCTTGCACAAAGCTACTCACAATCTAACAGCTTTAGAACGTGCGTATTTTGGAAAGACTTTTTTGTTTGATTGCTGGCATTCTGGTAATGATTAACACCTCTACAAGGACAAATTGTGAAAACTGGGACCAGTTTGGGGCAACAAATCTCAGCCTTCAAAAAGTCCTCCCACTTTTCTTTTTTTTTTTTTCCCTGTACCCTCATCCCCCTCAGCAAAGACTTTATCACTTGTTTCAGAAATTCAATCTAGGCTTTGCAGTATACACAAGTATTTTTCAGTGCAGCAGGGTTGCTGATGAGATTCTTCCATCAGTGATGTGTTTAAACATGAACCAGAAAGTCATAATAAAAACCTGCCATACTTTATACAGTTTCTTCTTAAATATATTCCTGACCTCTTTACAAAACAGGAATGATGGAATTGGGAAATCTGAGGGTTTAAACAGCACTGCCTCCGACTATGCTGTATCCACCCTTTGCAGATTACAGAACAGCCTGGATTTGAAATGGCATGCTTGTGGGAGTTTCCAGCTGACACTAAAATTTGTAATCAGAGATGTTCCTGACTGCTTTCAAATTTTCCTTTTTAAATGCTAACACAACATGGCACTCCATGTAACACAGGAAGTGTTTACAATCTTGCTATATCTCACAAATGTGAACTGATCATTTGCATATGGCTTAAATATTCAAGGTTTTTTTGGTAAATATATATTGATGCTGGATAAAGGCATAATTTAGGGGGGAAGCTATGGCATAAGTTAGAGGGAAAGTTAGGGCAGCTTTACCGTACAGAATTAGGAAGGGCATTCTGGCATAAGATGACAGGAGAGGAAGCATGAGAGAAGCAGCAAGAGGGATAGAGCATGAAAGAAAAAAGGGAAAACAAGATTGGAATTAAATTCTTTGAACAGATATTAACAGTATCTTTTTCACTTCCAGAACTAATCCTTGACCTTTAACGTCTACTGTGCCACTCAAATTTCCTGCATATGGTGAAAATGTATTTCTCTTGAGATTTTGTGCATTACAGTTCATATGCACGACACATACTTGAAATACAATACTGTAATGAATACAGACTTAATGACTACATTTACCTTTATCAGTGCTACTGTTAGCTCAGCATATCTTATGTCACAAAACAAAAGTTCCACTGTGCTCCGGTATGAAAAATTTTTGTAGTGTCAGATGACTGTGCATGTGACTGGAGTAGTTACCCATGGCTGCACCGTGCCAAAAAAAGGTTACACATAATGCCAGCTCTATACTTCTGAAAGGCGAGAGGGAAGCTTCTGCTGGAGTGTAAGATGGCAGTTCTCCTTAATAACTTCCTACAGAAAACGTTAGACTTCTATACTCCTACCCTATCCAGCTGCTGTTGGTAATCTGTCATATCACTTATGAAACCCCAAGTAAGTAATTGATTATAAGAGAGCTGTATGCTCTTGCAAGGCTAAACGCACAAACTAGTATTTATGGAGGCTGCTCAAGCCAATTATTTTTGGTTTTGATGAGCATAGGCCAAGAGGAAAGTAAGACTTCCCAAACTGTTTTGCCCCATACGTAAAGCTGGCCTTCTGGAACACTTCTAAGACACAGAGGCTTAGTTAGGTATGTAAAACATAGGTTAATTCTAGAATTATCTCCTCAGTAAATGATGGGTGAATCATATAGACAAACCTTTATTGAGATACTTAAAACTTACACTTTATCCCTGTGGTAATGTCAATCTGTGGTACCTAGTAGTCATCTAAAAAAGATGATCCCTTCAACTGTTGAGCTTGGAAAATGTGTTAAAAGGCATTTTGCTGATGAAGCTCAGACCCTCTCTTTTGCAAACAATTCAGTATGTATCAGCAAACTAACCTTAAATCCGTGCTGTTCTCAAATAACATTGCTTGTTAGTTTTGACCACTATGCAAAGACTAGAGTCCTACCAAAAGACAACAGTTTCACAAACAGCCAAGTAATAACTTTGTAAGTATATCAGTTTCTCTGTGTAGATTTTTTGCAGCTCCAGATACTACCACATGAATCACTTGCAACAAGTTTCATCTTGATGGAGTCAAACTGTGTTCTGTGCATTCCTCCCCTCCCCTGCCCCCTTTCACTTGGGAAGGTAGTTCCCATTTGCCTGTGTCCACTTATGGACTTGAGAAATTACTGGTTTTACTCCTGCTCTACCTGAAAAACGTGGCTAAGAATCAGCTGGGTACATATTTTATATCATCTCACTATAAATCTGAGTAAACGCTTGAGTGTTTATTCAGTATATATGCATAACAGACATAATTTGGTGCTCATGATTATTGTTATTCCTGTGCAAGTTGGAAAGAATCCAATTTAATTCAGCTGTTGTTCTTGGTTTTGTTTTTTTTTTTAAGTGTAGGTTTTCCTTAAGTAGTCTTAGCTGTGTGAAAAACTATGTGTGCCTTAGGGGATATTGAACTAATAGGTCTTAGTTCTCAGTGTACCATTTTTACACTGCCAATTTCCAGAGCAGGACAGTATTTAGTAAAAGTAACGAGAAATCTAGTAACTAGGATAAATTACAATAAGAGGAGAAGTAGAAATATTTTGCTACTCTACCAGTGCTTTTGTACAGCATTCCTGTCAAGGTTCCAGCCGCTATGGTGTTCAGGTCGTCTTCTGCACCTCGTGTTTTTTCAATGAGGACTCCGAATGCACTGTAAAGTAGAGCTGGGAAAGAAACATATTAAAAAATTCAAGTTAAAACTTCCATCCTCTGAGACACAAGGCTTAGAATCCAGACTCAGTGTGACTATTTAGACTATGCTTCTGAAGCACAGATTTTCTGTTTATTTTAAGGAGGGGAATCCTCTGCAAAATCCCATCTTCGGTGGTTTTTTTCCAGACCTATTTTTATTTTACAGATACTTTTTCTTTCTCTAGCTATAGTTTGGTTACAAAGTAGCATTCTTCATAACATCCAGTACTGCCTCAAGACATGATAAATATGCGATATAAAGCCCTGACTGAAGTTTAAGCCCATTTGGCTACTTCAAATTTATTTTAAAAAAACTTTTGAGGGTTTAACTTTATACTGGCAGGCTTTATACTGTCTTTTGTGGGTGGCATGAAACTGAACTCAACAATACTTTCTAGGTACCAGAGAAAACTGTTGCCCGTATGCAACTGAAATGAAATGCAAGTTAGCATTCAGATCATGTTATCAGGGGCTGGAGTACAATGGGCTACATTTCCCTTATAAATGACTATTAGATTGCTTGGGATTTGACATTTACAGCTGCTCTACCTCTGCCTGCATAGGGAAACTCTGTCCCTGGGGGGTCTTTTGTTTTGGGAGAACTTTGGGGACTGTCCTGGAAAGGGTTAGAAAGAGAAATGCACAGGCTTTTAGTATGGATGCATATATAATCTACTTATTTTGATGAAGGGAGAAGGCACCCCCATCCTCACCCCTCATGGTATAACTGTATTTCATGCTGACAAACAACAGTAGAGTATGTCATCATTTTAAAGTGATAAAGACACCATGCCACTTTAATTCATCCTTTGGCCTCCAAGAATTTGAAGTCTTTACTTCTGCTAAAAAGCATATAAATCCTTCACAAGCAACCATATTAATGCTGCTGAATTGAACAGTAGCATCTTTCTCCATTCAGCATAGGCAATGGTATTTTACCTTGTCCTTAGCAGCATGTGGTATTAACAGCGAGGGGAAGGAAAAGCTGAATTCAGTAATACTTAAAAATAGTTTAACACATGTTACTACCTCTGTTCAGGAACAGAATGACAAAAATTGTCAGTAGTGAGAAAAGGAATCTTTGAGGTACACAAGCGAAGTAAGATGCAAAAATACTTCAGCTCCTTGAAAAGAACTTCTCTGGTATCTAGTACAAGGCAGAGCTATACCAAATCCCCAAAATATCAAGTTCTATTTAACTCTGACTTGGGAGGTCATATTTTCATAAGAAAAATAACAATTTGTTACTGGAATGCACAAACATTTTCTTGAGTAATCTTTCTTCAAACACAGCTGAAAAAACCTGTTAATGTGTCACTTAACTTGGAACCTTGAACTGCAGTGCGCCCGCATCTCCGTTTTCAGATATTTTGATTAGATTTGGAATAGAAGATAAGAAAAAAACAACAACAAAAAAACCAAACCCACAAAACACAACAAAAAAACCCCATTCCACCAGAAAACTCACTAGGAATATGCATCTGTTATGAAAAGTGACCTTCTAACTGCAGTTCAGAATCCCATCTCTAACCATGGCCTCTATATTATGCCTTAAAAGTTGATGCATTGAATTAAATGGCAAGCTAATATACTCTTCAGAAAGACTGAACCAAAATGTAATAAATGCAACTTAGCCTATGCTTGGATGCATTTTCCAAAATCCAAACAAATGTAAACTTGGTTATAACATGATGTAATCTCTGTTTTCAATATTGCTAATTCTTCTTCCATTACCACTCCATGGGGCAATGAGTTCCATTATTAATCGGCTTCAAAATAATTTCATCAGTTTTGGATTTCTCCTTTCAAAGCAACTGAGCATCCTTTGGTCATTTAAGAATGTGGGGGGGGAGAAGCCAAAGAGCTTGTATCCTCTAGGGCATCAGTTATTATCAGTTATTCCACTGACTTTTATGAATCATCTGACATTGTTTTTATGAGGCAACTGATGTGATTTTATTTCCCAACCCCCTCCCCCACCAAACCTCAGTTCACAGAAGTTTCTTTCTCATAAATCAGGCTTTTGATAATTTTCTCTTTTATTTTTTCTAACCCGTATCAGTTACAAGCAATGTTTAGATTTAAAGTGGGTGGTATCATACGTGATTTTTCTAGTGAAGCTACCATCATAAAAGGATAAATGTGCGCAGTCACTATCACATTTTTTGTACAGATAAACATTTTGTTCACTCTTTAACTGGAAACAGACATCAGGCAGTTGCTCACATGACCACTGAGTCTCAAGTTATTTCAGAAGTATTCAACTACATTTTTTGCCTTATTGTTGTGAATTGACTAGAATTTATTAAGAAGTAAGCATGACCTGTAATTTTCAGTTATTCTTGTTACTCCACAGCTAGAGTTCTTATTTGTAATTTATTATTTGTAATTTGGGCGTTTAATTACAGGCTCTTCGCTACTTATGCTTCAAATCATATTTTAGCCTTTAATTTCCTTTTCAGTGTCTACTGAAATGCCCTGATGTCCTAAATAAAAAAACCTGCAGTTTTTCCTGATGGATTCAGTAATGAAAATCTAGAGAACACACTTTCCCATTAAATAGTTACATCTTTACATTGTTTTCCCTACAAAATAGGGGGTTTACTTACCCAGAGATCCCAGAGTGTTAGCCCATAACGCTCCTTGCCTTGTCACCATATTTAGAATTCTATAAAGGAGTTAAAAAGGTATTAAAATCTTTAGCATCAAGGTGGTGTTTATAATAGTAGGTGTAGTGTGTTTACACTACACATTTGATTAATAAAACTGGAATAATGAACCAAAAGCCCTTCAAAACAAAACAGTAAGGCAAAGCCCACATCTTCGTAATATATAATCCCCTCTGTCACATACTACAAATAGCAATGCAGGCAATACCAAGGGCAAATATTTAGTCCTGTCAAGTCTTAAGAAAATCCTTCTCTCAAGTTAAACTTGCCTCTTACCAATAATCTAGTTACTTCCCTTCAAAATGACTTTCTAACCCTAGCTGATAAACGTTCCTTACATGGTGTCTGCACGTAGCTACTGAGAAATGACTGATACACTTATGCTGACTTAACTGGGTAAAAGACCTCCAAGAAAGCTTGAGTGCTCTTCTAGAAGGTGTGAACACCACAGGGACTGTGTGTCAGGCAGCACGGCGATGCCTGAACAAATGGTGTGGGTATTAAAAGCAAGTCTGAACTAAATTGAGTTAGGAAGAAAAGAGGCAATCTTTTGCACTTCCATTTGTCAGCACTCAACCAAAGGTAAAGTACCCTGAGTATTTCTGTCTGTATGCTTCCAGACTAGCACTAAAGAGGGAAAGCAAATCTTCAGCGCACTCTCAGGGAAGCACAATGCCACTTCTTTTTGGCATCAGCTGTCTCCAGAACAGTGACAACCCAAGCCAGAAGAAATGACTGGTCTTTATCTCCCAGCAGTGTAACACTATCACAGGCACAGTACTGCTCTGGACAGCTGACTACCACTGGAACTTAGTTTATTATTTAAAGCAATGAAAGTGTCACAAATTATGTTTCTTCTGATTTGATTTCGTTTTCCACTTTTCCTTTTTTTAAAATAATTTTCACTAGGAGACATAGGCCATTACTAAATATGGTTAGGCCATGAAGTAAACAATAACAGAAAACTTCCATTTTGAAACGAGGAAAAAAAAAATCCTGAAGGCTAGGGTATCGACAATCTCCCCCCTAGTTAAAACCCCCACCCCATTTTGTTAACATTACATCAATTCTGAATTGATGAGAAAACTCATAATTTTAATAACCATGGCATATGGTGAGATATTTGATGACAGGGTATTAACAGCAAAATTCAAATTCATTAAAAAGTATTTGTATACATTAAGGGTCAATTTGAAGGAAATCCAGCTAGGCAAGTCCCTTTCCTGCATCTGATTAGGAAAACATGGAACTTAATACACTGTTTCAAGGTGATGACCTTCAACAGGCCTTTTCCCTTGAAGGGCAAGGACTAACAGCAGCCTGTGCACTGACTGCCACCTGCTGGGCTTGACCCATCAAGGTTTGCATGTAACATGTTTTTGTCTGACCTGGCTCATTCCAAATACATAAAACACAATTCTATTCCTCTAGAACATTATGGAAGAGTCATAATTATAGTGGGGAATATTTTGATTCTAACTCTAGAGATGGTGAAGAAGGGGATGAAGAACACAGAAATTTTAGAAAGAGCAGAGCCAGTACAAACTGTACTAGGAAATATTAGATTCCTCTAAAATTCCCTTTTTCCAAGGTATTGTGGGAGTGAAAATGATTTCCCCCAGTTATTCCACTCTTCTAGTTTCCTATGTCTCCTTCACAGGCACTTTAGTTTAAACATAACTAGAAGAAAACTTCCAGTAATTCTAGATGGAGAAGCATGCTGAGGGAAAAAAATGTGCTCCTATCTTTACTGCATTCGTTCAAACAATTGGGTAAGGTGAAAACATGGGAATGCCATGGGTGTTTGTGGATGCTGTAACCCAGAACAACTTCCACCATGCACCACTTGCTCAGCAGCACGCACCAAGGTCATCCCTAATGCAAATCCAGGCAGGCCCAGCCTCTGTATTTCAATCTCTTCCTGGTTTTGAGAAGTTTAGGAAAGAACTGAGAGCTTGCTCTCAGAGAAGGGACAGCAACAAACAGCTCCAAGTAAACTGTGCTGCTCTGGGAATATTTCAACATATAAAACCACTGTTTTGACTTTGAAGTAGACTTCTAGTACATATCGAAGTAGTAATTTATTCTCAAATATTTACGGTAAGTCAGAGGACATACCCATACTGAAAGAAAAGCAAAAAGCTGGAACTGAACATCATTATAACTAAAAACACTTCGTAACTTGATAAAGACAAACACTGACTGTCATTTGTCCCCGCTAAAGGCATAAAAATATATTTATTTTTGCCGTATATTTAGGTCTAACCTTGTATAAGCTGAACGAAACAACTGTCACTAAGGCGTACTTTTTTTTTTGGAGATTAAACACTTACTGTACATTTCTAGGTTTTGACCACACCATATTCTGCGTCTCCTTCAAGCCAAGTCGCAAACCATTCAGCGCACCAAATGCTGCCCCTAGTTAGCATAATATCAGTTATTACTTTTTAAGAAGAAAAAAGAAACAATACTAGAAGCAAATACTGAAAATAGACTTCAGTGTATAGACTGAAGTGAAACAGCTGTTTATGTAAGACTACATGGTAGAACAAGACATTTACAATCTCGTCAATTACTGTAATACATAGGCATTATCTGAGCAGCTGGGAAAAGTGAAAAACACAACTACCCACCTGTCATACAACATCCTCCAATGGTAAAAAAGGCCAGCTCAAATCTGCCTCGAGTTTTGTTGGCTCCTGTGGGCAAAATAAACTCATCTGTGTCCTGAGGGAAAACAAAACAAACACACGCTTTTGTATTTTTCAAGGGTAGGTGCTTCAAAGTGTAGGCCATGTTAAATTTTTTCTTTAATCCATACAGTAAACTAAAGAAAAGACAGATACAAACACTGTTTCTGGAAACCTGTTGTCTACGCTAGGACAGAGATGGAATATACTATGTATATATTTTAGTAAGAACAAAAAAAGACTTGAAAACCTGACTGAGAGCTTTTTTTTTTTTCCCCTAGCTGTCCTAACCTTTTATAATTATATTAGGCAGCCAAGGAACTTGTGTTGTGTGGGTTGTTGTTTGTTTGTTTGCTTTTAAATTACTATTTGCTTAATTATTTAGTACATCTTGCAGCAGGCAATACAAGACTTGCTGCCCTCTAAAAACCTTCCTGTTGTCTGATTACGCCAGCACTGTGTCTTCACAAAGCACCCTATACTGATGCAGTAATGCATTAAGGTTTCCCACTGCTCCGACACAAAAACTGCCTTCTACCAAAAGAAGTATTTCCTTGCACTGAAATAAGTGACCTACTTTGAAGACATGAAGAAGGTAAGGAATACACACAAAACTAGTGATGATCAGGCATGAAATACGTGAGCTTGGTAGTTTTTTACTTGTGCATCTTTCTCCTACAGGAGAACAGGCTTGTGTTCTCATAATTCAGATTGGTGTAAAAAGCTAGAGAAAATGGGCTGGTAACTAGCATATGCACAAGGTAGGCCAAAGCACTTCTTCAATAAGAGACACTGGCAAGATGCACATGTGTTGATTAAGATGCTAAAGCAGTAAGATCTCTTTGCTTCTGTGCTTTCCAGTCATAGTACTCCTATTTAATTGATATATATATATGACCGCAACAACTTCAGACTCAAGTAATTGCATTCTAAGATGTTTTCTTAGTCCATACTTGGCGCTAAATGTGGATGGCAATAGAGAAAAAAAATACACAGCTTCTAAAATTGTGAATACTTTATCAATAAACTGAACCCATAATATGGTTTCTATCTTCCCTGTAACTAGATACTCAGAGAAATTCAGTGTGTACACCAGCTAGCAGTTTCTAACAGTTTGTCCGAAAAGTCAAGATGAAGTAGTCATTGTCTGTATGTAATCCCTATGCTTCCATAGAGAGAACAACCTAGGAAGCCCATCCTCGAGGTTTCTGGCAAAGGCTGGCATGCTATTTTATAATGCAGACCTGCTGAAGGTAACAAAAGCATTGCAGAAAACACATTATTTTGTGCCTGCATTAATGGACTAACAAAGAAAGTGGGTTTTAAGGTCATGAATACCATAGTACCATTCATTATTAAGGGAAGGCCAGGATCAAAATGTAATATTCTCAACTATAAGGCTGACTTTCCCTCTGCATTCTGAAAGCAAATGGATGGTCTATAAGAACAGGAGACCCTCACCCCTCCATTCACACCTCCACAGACCAATCAATTTTAAAAGCTAATAATTTAAATTGTATTTTAAAATACTAGCTATGTCTTTTTCCTTGAGTTTTTAGAGCCACGGAATGGTTAAGGTTGCAAGGGACCTGCAGAGACCGTTTAGTGCAACCCCCCTGCTCAAAGCAGGGTCAGCTAGTAATGGTTGCTCAGGGCCGTACTCGGGTTTTGCGCATCTCCAAGGATAGAGACCCCACAGTTTGTCTGGGCAACTTGTTCACATGAAAAAAAAATATATCTCGCATTTAAATGGAATTCCCTTTTATTTCAATATACTTGCTAAACATAAAGAGCAGTGAAGTGTTACAGCCCAAACTGGAGCCTCTAGTGTTACGTCAATAGGTATTTTTAGAGCTGTTTCATAAGTTACTCAAGACACTAGTGCCAATACTTTCTTTTAAAGCAAGATTTTTTTTTAATTTATTAGTACACACACATTTTGTTCCAAAAAAAAAAATCTGTTATACCATTTTTAACACCAACATGTTCCCAGATATACTGTACTAACTAAATAAGAGAGAGGCTATTTTAGGAAGAGGTCTAAATAATCACTTAGGATTTTTTTGACCACTCAACAACAGCAGGCAAGATAATCGTGCTAGTGAATCCTCTTCAAACAGAGGCACATCTCCAGTTTTCTACCATTATGGGAATGTTACGTTGTAATCTTGACTACAACAACTTCTAAAGAAAGAAAAATATAAAAAACCGCCCCCAGAACTGCATTCAGAGCTTTCCACTTACAAAACTAGTAGCAACCTAGTATACCATGAAACAAAAGGCACACAGACTAGCAGATACAACTGCTGACCTTCAGTGCTAATTCCGCAAAATTTACTGTTCTCAGGTATTTTCTATATATTTATATATATATGGCTTATATTAACTAAATAAAATCATTATTGGATTAACTTAAACCTTTTCAGCTGTAGTTAATATTGCTGAGAAAGGAAAACATTACAGAATTTTAAATTATTTTATTTTCCTGGCCTATGGGCCATCATGTTATGTTAGCTAATATTAAGCTGTGTTAGTATGATAGCTACGTTATTCTGTAGAAAAAAATGGAAAGCTCTACTTCATGATGGTTTCCCTTCAGCTGGGAATGCACGTAAGGAAAGTCGTGTGAAATTTGCTGCTGCTGTGATGACAGCACAAACGATGACAAAGCCTGTGTCTTATCTGGGGTTTGGCTGAACACCTCTGTAAACCCATCAACTTCATCACAGGACAGAAAACTAATCCTTCAAAAGACTGGAGAGTTTCTGGCTGCTCTTACTTATTGAAGGGGCTCAGAGAAGGGTATGACAAGTGCCAGAACTCGTGCAAGGGTGTGAGGGGCAGTATGCCTCGGAGCAGAGAGGGAGACCTCCTCTCTTCAATAACGACATGCTTATATTGATACAACAGTCTTACTTATTCTCTGTACTAAAACTGGTTTTCTTCTCCTAGGTGCCATAGACCTACAAGCTTTTATTAGGTAGAATACTGGAAAAAAACATTCCTTTCAACTGTTCATCAGTTCAAGACTTCAGTACACATCACACAGCACTGCAGGAATTTTGAGGTCTTCACATATGACCACACAAACAATGGAATCGAGTTCAACACAACGAAAACAAGCTGCCTTCTCACCTGTACTAGATACCTGGGGTCCAAGTTTAAATACGGGGACAAAGGGCTCATTCCGGTTACTGAAAGGAAAACAAATAAAAATAGAATACTTCAACACCAATTTCCCTAGTTACAATTTCACACCCAGTAAGTTAAAAAGGGGGCAGACCTCGTGCGTGGAAAAGGTGAAAATTCTGCCGTTAAGTTGCACAACTGATTAAAGCACGCACTGACACACACACACACGTTTTCAGGAAGCGGGACAGGAGCAGCACGAATAGGATGGAAGCGACATCTCTGTAACGGCACGCCGCCGCCCAGGGCCTGGCTGTGGCGGAGGCTGCCTTCCTCCTTTCCTTCCCCCTCCTTCCTTCCCCGCTCCCACCGGCGGCGGGGGCAGCGCGGTGCCTCGGCTTCCCGCCGGCCGGCAGAGGCCCAGCCCGCTGCCGCCTTGGCCCTTCACAGGGGCCGGGCTTGGCCGCACCGCGCCATGTTGATTTCCGAAAGCGGCGGCGCGGCCACCCCCCCGGCCCGGCCCTGCCCCGCCACCGCGGATCCCGCCGGTGGCCCCTGCGCGCCGGTACTCACGCGGCACCCCGGCCAGGTCGGCGTGGGAGTACCCTACCCCGCCGGCGCCGAAGAGGCCGCCGAGGCCGGTGCCCTTGGAGTTACCGCCGCCCTCCATGGCGCCGCCGGGACCCGCGCCCGCCGCTCGCCTCAGCCGCCGCAGCAACGACGACCTCCGCGCGGCGCCGTAAAGCGCGCGGCGCTGCTTTCCGGCCCGCGCGGCAGCTGCCTGCGGGGAGGAGCGCGGTCGCCATGGTGAGAGGGGTGAGGCGGGCGGGGAGCCATTTTGCTACGAGCGGCGGAAGCCCCCGGTCCCCCTCTCTGGACGCGGCTCGGCCCCGGCCCCGCCGCTTCTCCCGCCCAGGGGGCGGCCGGCGGGACGAGCCCGGCGCTGCGGGCCGGAGGATGCGGAGGAGCAGAGCCGCCGCCACCGCATCGTCGCGCCGTCCCCGGGGGGCGGCTGCCGCCTGGCCCCCGCGGCCGCTGGCGGGCCCGCGCGGCTGAGGCGGGCCGGGCGGGCGGAGGAGGGCCCGCCGAGGATGAGTGCGGGCTGCGGGCGGGACCCCCCTCGGAAGAGAGCCCGACCGAGCACCGCCAGCCCCGGCGGCGGCTCCCAGGGAGAGCGGCCGCCGCCGCCGCTCGGTCCCCGCCAGGAGGGGCCCGGGGGCTGCAGCTCCGGCGGCGGCAGCCCCGCCACCGCCGTGGGGAACAAAGGTTTGTACCGGCCTCTCCGGGGCAGGGGGAGCGGCCAGGCGAGCCCCGGAGCTGGGCGCGGAAGGGGACTCGCCGAGGGGCCGTACTCTTCTCCGTCCCATCCTCCCCTTTCGGCGGCTCGGGCCGTTTCGGGATGCCGGGGCACGGGATGCAAAGCCTGGGCAGCGCTGAACTTGCCCAAGCCGGGCCGGAGCGCTGCTCGGCGGCCCCCGCCGCCTTGTCCCGGCGCCGCTGGGCCCGCGGGAGCCGCGGCCGCGCCTGGGGCTCGGCGGGCGGAGGCGACCGGGGCCTCGGCGGGCGTGCGGTGTCCCTCTCTGCTGCTCATCGCATCTCTGCTGCGCTCCTGTTGGCCTGGTACGCTGCAGGGAGGGCAGCGGTAAGTGGCAAGAGGCACGTAGCCTGCCCGGAGCTGGCCTGCCATGGCGGGCTTGAATCGTCCCTAACTTGGCTTCCTGCATCCAGCGTGTCCCGGGTACCCGAGCCCGGAGGTGTGGGCAGTGTGCGTTCCTGCCCTTTGGAGACGGCTTTGGGTGCAGGATCGTTACCCTGTCTCTGTGCCTCATTCTCTACAAACTTTCAGTAACGTGCAATCGTCCAACGCTGCTAAAGGTAGCGTGTTTCCTACGCGCCAGAAAAAATGCTTGCTGCAAGAGAAATGACGTTGGTGGGGTGTTGTTCCAGGCCATCGCGGCAGGGAGAGCTAAGGGTAATGACAAGAGCCCTCATGGGCATGTGGCTGCAGGCCTAGGGCGCTGCTGGTCCTCTGGGGCTTCCCTCCTGCTGTGCAACAAAGCTATGTAGAAAAAGTTCCCACGTGGCTTCCTTAGGTTATTTTTATTTGGAGCTAATGCTGTCTAAATAAAAATTTAATGCACAATAAAGTATCTACTTCAGGAATAGAAAGAATGCAGGGAAGGGGAAAAAAAACGCAAACCCAAAAGATTTGCTATAGTTGATGAGTTAAACCTCAGTAACCAGTAACTAAGAGGCAACTTTGAGTAGATAATAGTTTGAATTTATATGTATACATTCCTACAGAGTGATGAATAAGAGTCTCCTAAAAATTCAGTTGTTTTCCTCAGTGGTAGATTTCAGGGGATGGTTTGTTTTTGGGGAATCTTGAATAGAAATTTAGAGACCACAAAAGTCTGGTTTTATTGTTTGCACTGGATGTAAGCATGTGTGGTCTTTTTGTTGCTTCTTACGTTTATTACCTTATCTGTAGCAAAAAGAGACGTTAGTAGTATTAAAGAAAAATGACGTGTGTTATGTTGGTTGTAGGGCTTAAATGGCTAGTCAGATGTGAAAGTTCAGACCAAAGTAATTTCTATTCTGGTGCTGCTGCTATCATTTCTACTTACTGTGCTAATTAATAGGTATTCCTTCCTCAACACAAGTTTATACCTCAAGAGGTAGTCAGCTGCCTTCAAAGAGATTTATTTGTCCTATGTTTTAACACGCCTCTTCAGATTTTTTTCTGGCTGCTTCTTTCCCCTTTCCTGTAGGCAATTTGGGTTAATGCTTCAAATATAAAAAGGTGGAATTTGGTAAACAGAATGACTAATATACTTCAGTTTTAGTGAATATTTAGAAATAGAAATCTTTTAGTTCATAAAATCCATCAAGCTGTTATTTTTTTTTTCTGAGTGGGGTGAAGCTGAGCGTTTGTTGAAAAACTGAGTGGCCGAGTATGGCACAACTATCCTTGCGCTTGTGTAATCTATGTACGGCTTGGTCCTACTCCCTGGTGACCTAGTCACATGATGGCAACTTTGAACTATTGTTTGGGCTGCTTCAGAAGTACTTAAAATTATTTAAACTTTTTTTTTTTTTTTTTTTGAGATTATGTTTTCATTTTAGAAATTCTGTACTTTTGATGAGGATATTTGATAACCAGCCATGGAAGAGTGTTCAAGGCCTCGAACGTTAGGGAAAGTGTTTATGAAACAATATCTCTTAAGTTACCTATGGCCTAAGCTACCTGTGCTACACAGCCTCCATTTGGAGTAAAATGCTGAGTCTTTCCATAGTGACTATTAATCAGAATAGCCAGATCTGCTGTACTGGTTTTTAAGTTCTGCAAAACTATTATTGCAATAGGGGAACAACAAATTTTACTTACTCACTTGAAAGCAGTGATTAAACACCTTGCGCTGTCAGCAGTGGCAGGTAGATAACTTCTCTTGGCAAATGGAAAGACAGAGTACTGAAGCTAGTTGCCAAATTTTCAGAATTACCTTTAAATAACAACAACAAAACTAAGCTGAAAAAAACCTTCTTGTACTAATGAAGATGAGTTTCCAGTTGTGAAATAAGTGCTTTGAGGTTTTTTCTCCCTATTCCCCTCCCAAGTCTTTACATAATTAGTTCATGTACTGCTGAAATTGTACAATTGAAAGCTTGTCTGAACTGCAACATCACAGAGAGAAGACTGATCATGTTCACTAGAGCTCTGTTGTTGGTAGTAAATCTGAAAAAAATTCTGTCCTTCACATTTTGTTGCTGTTTAGGGGGGTGAGCACTGATAGGCTTTACAAATAGTTTGTGGATGGAGGAGAAAACAAAAAGTCCTTTTCTCAGCACTTGTCACTTCTAATGTGTACAATCTTTACATTAAGCCTCATGTTTCACAGTATGCTACATACGAATAAGGTTCTTGGCTGGGTCTTCAAAGATGCCTTGTTAGTGTTTTGTTTGTTTGTTTTAAGCTATGTCATGTTACCTCTTCATTGCAAAGTTCAGCAGAAACCTTTCAAGGCTCACTGTGGTGGTAATTAAAGGTGATAATCAGAGCTGGAAAGTTCAAGTTGGGGTTTTTTTGTGGTTTTTTTTTTTTTTTTTTAAATCTAGAGATTTACTGTATGTTTTTAATCATATTATAAAAAATGTTGGATGAACAAAACCCACCACACACCAAACCTGGCATTATAAAGAATATTACAGAAGCTACAGCTGCTGACTGATACAAATTAAATATTGCATCACATAATAGTGTTGGTGTCTGGATGCTCCCTGTAGTACAGATGATAATGAGGACTTAATTGAGGTCGTTTTTTTTTCATCCAGTGCAAATTATCTTATTCATATGCAATCATGTTGCAGTTTTATCATGTTTTATGTAATAATGTAGTGAACTGTTTTGTTTTTTTTTCAGTTTGTAAACAACGGACAATTACCACTTGGTTGGAGAATAAAGGACCCAAGACAACTGAGTCCAAAAGGTAAAATGTATAGTGTACGTATGCAAAAGCTGTGTTCTTTGAGGGGGTCTGTGGGCAGCTCAAAGTGCAGGTTGCCAGTACAGCTAGCTACTGAAAAATATGCAACCCCATTTCTGCTGCTTTCCTTACCTTGGCACATCCTCTTGAGTATAACTAACTGACAGGCTTTCACTGCAAAAAGCTGACTAGTCCCCCGTCCCTCCCCTCTAGCCCCCTAAAACTAAGCTTTCTTGTGGATTTAGCTTCTTGAAGCACCTCACTGTTTAGGTGAATAAATATTGTTGCTCTCAAAGAAAAAGATGGGAACTTGCAGCAAGGGAAGGCAAAGTAGGACTGACTGCTGCTTCCTGTGGCAGCCAACTGCTAGATGGAGTTAGCTGTCGTATCAGACTGTCCTTAGTCAACGGCTCTGCTTTCAATTTTTGTTTAACGTAGGGCAATAACAGTTACAGATTTTGGTTGACGGTCATGCATTCGACTCACAATTCTGTTAATTTGCGGACAAAAGTCTGTTTTGGTTTGTCTGATTGGACTGTGATTGTAGTATAAGCCTGTGCAACTTGATTTCATTTGGACCAGAATTTACAGCTGCTCAAATGTGCATTCAGGTTGTTTTGTGAGAGATGTTATAAAAGTTTTGCTGCTGAATGGCACCAGGTAAAGTTTGATGTTTTCTGCTAATGTAGTCTGTCTGAAGCAATGTTTGCAAGGCATCGTTAAAATTAAACTCTTAAGAGTTTAACTATCTGGTGCGGAGGAATGTCAGATATTATTTTTCTATAATTGCGATTGTAAATGTGCTGGTTTATTTTTCCTTGATACTTGTTAATAAATAGCAATTGAAGTCCATAGCAGTGCTAAGGTAGCTTAGGAAAACTTGTGATAATGATTAATGCAGAAGTACATAGGGCTCAATTACAGGCTCATAGGTTGCAATAAAGCAAAGATGTTAAGAGGATGCTTAGGGAGGGAATGAATTTATTTTTATTTATTTATTTTTTTAAGATTCCCTTTAGACCATTGCTTCTATACGCCCTCTTCCAGCCTTGCTGACAGATTAGTTTTAAGCAGCAGATTAGTCGTGTAAACACTTCATAGGCACTATTGCACATTGTACCTATGCGCCACAATTTTAATTTATTTGAATTTGAACATTATTTTTGTGTTAGTTTTTGGCAAGTTGGCAACAGATGTTGTCAATATATTTAAACAGTCATTTATTGAGATTGCAATAGTAACATAACTTTCAATTTTATTCGTCAGAATTTTCAGTGTAGGAACAAATGCATAGATGAAGATGGGGAGTTAAATTATCTAACGTTACCCTCTCTAAAATCCTTTTGTTGTCAAATAATCCTTCCTATGGATGAAGTTCTGAGCTGTCATCAGCTGTGCCAAGCCCCTTTATTGATTTGTATTGTTTAGAGTGATATATTCACCAAGACTAGTCAGGTTTTATTTAATATTCATCTGGTGTCTAAGTATTTTTCTTTATCAATACACTGACACAGATATCAGTATTTAAGTGTGAAATGACTTTCCAATGTCCTCTTGAAAAGTTTCATCTGCTCGTACAAAACTCACTTTGTTTCCTTGTGTAACTGTTAGGATGCATTTCTTTGTGTAAGACAACACAGGACGAATTAGGTTATTTTTTTCTTCCAAAATAATATTTGATGTGTCTTATAATTTTTATTATCAGTTCTAAATATATTTTACTCTTATGCTTTTGTATTGTGACTTTTTTGAAGAGTCCTGGGCTGCTTATAAAAGTAAGGAAGTTATAGGATGTTTTTGAGACTATGGGCTACTGTGTCCTGCTCTTCTTAAAGATGAATTTGTAGCTCTGAGGGAATGGTTACAAACCTGTTGATTTCCTTGCTCACTGTATTTAACTCATTAAAATGAAAGTTAAGAAGGAGTTTTTCTAACTTTTTTAATCTGAAAAAAAAAAACCCTAAATAATAGCTTTATAGCATTTAGATTTGAAAATAAGGGTAATGAACTGCTGGAATAGATTTCAAAGGTAAGCAACTAATTCATCCTTTGGAGCCTCTAAATGGAAATAGGTTGTTACTGAGCTACGTTACCCAGTGCCGTAGAACTTGTTGATCCTGGTAGTGCTCACTTACAAAGTATAATGGGTGAAATTCTGTAGTTTCTATTGTATGTTTATAATAAATTTTTTTTAAAAAATAATATATATACAGAAATTTCATTTGGAGAAAAGACATTAAATTGCCTTACTTCTCTTCCACAGCTTACACAGCAAAATTAATAATACCGAAGCAAATCCCAAGATGACTTCCATTAAAAAAGAGAACTTTTGTGAGCATGATGTGAAAAAGCTAGAGAGTATCTGTCAGCAAAATTATTCAAAAATATCTGTGGAAGTTGGTGCAAAGCATGTAAATTTGCCTCAGACAGGCAACATACGTAACTGGGAGGCTGAGGACAAAGATCCAGTCTTAGACACAGAGCCTGTGAAGGGGATGCAGTCTGGAGACCTCTTTAAAAACGCCAACATTGATCAGATGCACAAAACCGGCAAGCAGACTCAGAGGGGCTGTGAAGAAAGCAGTGACAGTTGGACTCAGAGGAAATTATCATCAGGCCGCTCTTTGAAAATGGGAAGTATAAAACTTTCTTCAAAAGACACTGAGACAGGTGGACAAGCAGCTTCGTGCGATTCACAGGAGCTGAAGAGTTGCAATTCTGTCTGTTTAACGGGTGAACAAGAAGAAGGGGATATAGTTCCGGAAAGTCCACTTTCAGATGCTGGTGGTGATGCTTGTGTATCTGATCTTGGAGGTCCTGGGAAACTGAGCAAATGTCAGAGTAGTTCAGGGGATTCACCTGCTTTTGAGAAAGAAAGTGAGCCAGAGTCACCAATGGATGTAGATAATTCTAAAAATAGCTGTCATGGGTCAGAGGCTGATGAAGAAACAAGTCCGTTTCTTGATGAGCGAGAGGAGATTAATATGTCAAAATCCATAAACAAATCTTTTAGAATTCAATATGGGGATGCTGAACTGGAGTCAAGAAAGTCACGTTTTTCTGCTAAGGGCTGTGAAAGCTTTGAGGAGGTAGATAATCCTGTTAAAGAGGACAGTCTGCGTACGAAGTCACCTGGGATCTCTCCTGCTCCATCATCAGAAAGCAAAGTTGCAAAACAGGGTGTGAAGAGAGACTCCAAAATCACCTCTCACTTCATGAGGATACCTAAGATTGAGGAGAAAAGGTAGTGTTCTGTCTGCCTCCTTATCTGTTTTTTCACGCTCTACAATTTCCTCTTTGGTGATAGCACTTTGGAGGCTGGATTGTATAAAGGGTTTTGCAAAACATATGTTAAGACACAAAGACAACTTTGATGTAAGCTTGAAGTAACTTATTTTTAATGGAACTACTTGTGGGTTTTTTAAAATATATGTTTGTCCACTGCAGTTTTTTAAATCGTTGAGGATCTGTTAAAATTGGGAATTAAAGATACTGTAGGAACTTGATTTTCTTTATCAAAGAAATTATTTAAGACCATGGCATTTTTAATCCCTGAAAATGAATGGTGGTGCAGGAGTGCACCAGGAGTCCATAAAGACTACAGTCTTTATGGCATTCGTTATTTCATTCAGAATACTTGAGGAAACTCTGGTTTTCTTGGGTTTTTTTTAGCTTAATCTGTCAAAAATACTGAATCTATTTTGTAAAGCATCAGTGCTACTGATGCTTTGATTGAAATAGACATGAGAAACTTTTGAAAGCAGTTGTAGAGATGTGTGTGAGGGGTTTTCAGGGTTTTTTTGGCTTTATTTGTAATTTGGGAGAGAAGGACTGGTGTTTACACACTGCAGCAATGGAAATGGAAACCCTGAGCATGACCCAGGAGACTCTATGCTAGATGTTGTGTAAGGACAAAAGGATAATCTCTGCTCTGAAGAGCTTAGATTTCAGTGGGAGCCGAGAAAGTGAATAAACAAAGGAGCAAGCAGAAACAAGAGGACTGTCTATGTTGGTGTAGTAAGCAATTACCTCAGTAGACTCAAGTCCTGAAAGTAGGGCAAGAAAGTAGTTTTGTACATCTTTACTGGGAGGTCCTTTCTGGATGTGAGGAGCAGCACAAACCATGCCTTTCAAGGAATTGAAGAAGAGGGTGACGGAACATGGCTAACTAGTGGTGGGAGCTTGCATTTGAGAAATCTTACGAGATGAGCAGGCTGAGAGTGGATTTGGAAAACAAAAAAATAAAAGTAGTTATTAGGAAAAATGCATAGATGAAGAATTTGCTAAAAGAAGTATGGAGAAGGGGGTCATAAAGTTTAAAATGATGGGTTTAGAGAGTACTCTTTTCACTAATTTAAATGAATTGTTGCTGTAGCAGAGCAGCAGAGGTTGAGGCTTGTGTTTGTCAGTACTAGAGCATTGTGTGTTACAATAAGTCCATGTTTGGGAAGGGAAACTTATGCAAAGGTTTTGCTGTGTGGATAGATGGGAACCCTAGCAGCACCTTACAGAATCATTAGTAAGGTAGAGTATGAGGCTGTAGAGATTTATTTCTTCTTCTTCTTTTTGGGACCTAAACAAAATGATGTGAAGGTTATAAACCTTAGTGCCAGGCAAAATAATGGTATTGTCTAGAGTGCTTAAGAGGGCAAATAGAAAACCTTAAAAGCTTTCTTCCTGGTTTTCATTAGATGGGGTCTACAGCAGATGATAGAGTGGCCCAGATCTTGCCCAGATCTTAACTGGTGGAGGACAAAGCAGTAGTGTGTCAAACAGGTTTCAGTCATCAGTAATGCTAAGCCAGAATTATCCTTTGGCTCTCAGATGAGCACAGTGGGCCTCTACAGTATCATGCCGATGTGGCTACGCCATTTGCATGCCATCGGCCTAGTTGAAGGCATTGTCTACACCTGAAGATACTGGCATATGCATAGACCCAGCGAACAGGTTGGACAACATCTTTATCCAAGGGTGGAGTAAGTTCACTAAGGGGAATTTAGAGGCCTAAACAGTACCTCAAAGTGTAGGCTTTTAATTTGTTTTGCATTTTACTCTGAGAACTTTCTCCTGCATGAGAAACACCTGGCATGTTACATCAAATGTACAGCAGGTTCAGATTTTTCTTCCCAAAAATATCTCAGATCATTAAAGAGGATTAATTCATCTGCTCTTGCATATATTTGAATTTTGCAAGTGTTTTTTGGATGACTTTCAAATTTCTACTTCCACTGCAAGTATTGTATGCCTGGCATGAGAAGTGCAACCCTACTGAGAAAGGGTGATTAAGAAAGTTATCTTTTAGTCTGAAGAAGGAGTATGTGCATCTGTGCATGCACATGTGTTTGCTTTTTGACCATTGAGAAGGGGCTACAGAGGGTGTCCTGGGACATGCAGCCCAATGAGTCTGTCTCCTGTCCCTGGATAAACAGATCCTGTTGGGAAAGAGCATGACTCTGTGGAGGAGAACCCTGCCTTGCTAACATAATTGCAGTTCTGCGAAGGTGTTTGTAAGCCTGTAGAGAAGAGTGTTTTGGTAGACATCATGTACTTGCCTGTGTTGGGGAGGAGGAGGAGGTTGGTGGTGGTGGGAGTTTTCTCCAAACAAAGCTTTGGCTTGGGGCCACAGCACAGGCAAGCAAATAAACTAAATCTGATATAAATATAACACTGGAGTGGAAGTTTGTGTATTTGCCTACCAGATTTTTCAATGGAAATAAAATGTTTCAACGTTTTTCTATTCTAACTGCAGAAAAGAAAAGTGTGAATTCAGACCCCAGAGGCCAGGAAGGAAGATTCCTAAATACGTGCCACCTCCTCTTCCAACTAATAAGAAATGGTTTGGGACACCAATTGAAGAGATGAGAAGAATGCCGATGTGTGCGGCCCGTCTCCCTCATCTGCGACCCTCAGCCAATCATACAGTCACTGTCAGAGTACGATCATTCAGTGTATTACCTAAAATCAAATTTCTTACTGAAATGTTCGATAATATGAAATGCCAAATGTTAGTCTTAGAGTATTAGCAGGTTGTGGAAATCTGTCTTTGCTGTTCCTTGCAAGCAGACTGGGGCAACTGATTTTCCTGAAAATTGACTTTTCTGGTACACAGAATTAGGATATTAAGATCCAGAAGAAATGTAATTGTGGTTTTACTGCCTCTGGCTCGTTAGGGACAAGTATTTGTCTTTTGCATAGGGGGGTGTGTGTACTTCCTTGACTGAGTTCTAAGTGTGACAATTGAAATACGTCTGCAAGTAAAATTTGTACTTCAATATTTTCATGTTATACTTTAATTTTAGTATTCTGGTTTGGGTTCAAGATGTACAAAAGGCTCAAGATATTCAAGATAAGAAAAACAAAAAGAATGAAGAGGAATTTCTAGCAATTTTACCACTGTATTTTAGATCAAATCTGATGCATTTGCCTTTAATCCTTTGGAGTAGCGTGCAGTCAAATTATTGTTGAAATAAAACGTGACCATAAATCTGTAGGGTCATGGATAAATCCGAAACAAAAGAAAAGCATGTTAAGTTTAAATGCAAGTTGTGTGGGAATCAGTGCTGCCAGAAGGCTTTCTAGCAGATTAGATACTTAAATTCATAAATGAAGAAGTATTTAGCTGATAATTGGATGTAAAATAGTTGCATGCATTACCTTTATGTCTGTGTATTTCAAGAGGTCAAACGATAAGGTGGTCTTTTCAGCAAGTGTAACATAAGAGTTACAGATGGAATTTCTTTTTCTAACTGACTGTCCATCATGTGGTTGGTTTGTAGCTTTCCCGAATCCAAAATAGGGTGGCTGTAGATGACACTGTGTTTTTGCTTACTTCTTATTTCTTCCATTTAAAAACTTGAGAGTAGAGTCTGAGCTTTTTTCCTTCTCCTTCTGCATTGCAGGTGGATCTTCTGAGGGAAGGAGAGGTGCCTAAACCTTTTCCAACTCACTACAAAGATTTGTGGGACAACAAACATGTTAAAATGCCCTGCTCAGAACAAAATCTATACCCTGTAGAGGATGAGGTAAGATAAAGTATTTACACTTGTGTAATCAAATAAATTTTGTTTACATATAGATGAGTTTTCAGTTTACTGCTTTTGCTCAGTTAGAAAACTGTGTATGGAATTGGAAAATCAAATAGAAGAACATACCTGGTCTGAAAAGGTAGGTTTTGGGTCGTGAGCAGAAGGTGGTGGTTTTTTTTTTTTTCTAGTAATTATTTTACATAGCCATCAATTTGGTGGTGTATATATTTCTGTACTTATGCAAAGTATAAGCTTATACTCCATATAAGTTCTTTACTTAAATATTTATATGTTTTGGGATTTTTTTGTGAAGCAATCTGGGATGCCAACAGATGTGAATGAATTTGTAGCCATATTCTGATTATAATATTCTGTCAGATATTGCTGGTAGCAGAACACCAGATGGATACACCTCAATGTAAAACAGTGGCAGAGAAATTACGGTTGTCCCAGCATGGTTTGTTGATCTGGCATTTCTTGTCGCTGCTCGAGACTTACTTAAACATACCCACTGAAATACTTTAGACTGTGGTGAATAAAATGGGCAAGTGTGTCCTGTAGTGAAGACTGTATAACGATTATTGATACTTGAATCTGGACTAGATAATTTTTGTAGCCTCTAGGAAATACTCGGTCCTTTCATTTATCAATTTTATGGATAGAGTATAAAATGAATTTAATTCATGTTTCAGAGATAGCATTGATAAGAAATTGGTTGCCAGTTGAGCAAGATGAATTGTCTCTCTGCCCTTGTGGTAGTCCCATAAGAAATACCATCATTGCTTGTAACGGGCAATAAGACTTCCTGCTGAGGAAAAATATCACAGGATGTCTTACATTTGGGTTGGCGCAAGAGTCAGCCACAGCAGTATACTTTTATAATCTGTGCCCTTATTGTCCTTAGTTTTGCGTCTTTATGAAGTTAGTTCGGTTTGTGTTTTTGAGTTGTGGATTTTATAGCCTGTGGTCATGTTTTATCTACAAAATCCACTTTCTTCACAAGGAATGTACTGAACATTATTTATCCTTGAGATGGCATAAGGAGGAGTGCTCTATATGTGAAAAAGAGCTCTTCATTAATTTTGTGAGTGCTTCAATTAAAAAGGAACTCTTAAGGAAGTAAAATGCAGTGGACTAGAAGTTGTAGAAGTACTTTACAATTACTCAAAATATGTGATTTAAAGAACTTCACAAATAGAGCAAACTTTATTTTTAAAAAATGTGTCAAGGAAGACTATTATTAGTAAATATGTCTTTCTGTTTTGGATAACTTAATCTGACTTTGTTTTGGGGTTTTGTTTTAAAGAATGGTGATAGAACTGCTGGAAGTCGATGGGAACTAATCCAAACTGCCTTACTTAACAAATTTACTTGCTCGCATGATTTGAAGGTAAGCTTGTCAATTTAAAATCAAGTCTATATACATATAAGTATATTCACGCTCTCCGTGTACTGTTAGTGGTTCTGGCTCAGTCCTATTTGTTTAATCTCTTAGAAAAATAAATTTTAAAAAAATCAATGCTCTTCAAGGGATTCCCTAATGAATGAATTGAGTCTTGAGTGTTACTACTGAATTTATTAGGTATTATTAAAATGAATTGTCTTTTCTAAGTCTACACAAAACTCTGAATGTCCAGGGGTATCTATTAGTTTGTGGTAAATGTAGTGTATCAGCTTTTTCTGTAACCAGATGGTAGGGGCTGCACAGGTGAGAGTTTGAAACAATAACTGTTCATACCAGTATACTCTGCTAAAATGGCAACAATTCAAGCTGCTGACAAAAAATTGTAAGTTTTGAAGACTAATGCTCTGTTGATAACTCTTATAGTTCTCGTTTGCTTTTACTGTGTTGTGATTTGGAGCAGCTTAGAATTGCAATTATGTTTTTTTGTGAAGAATAATGTAATTTAGATTATACCTGAAAGGCAGGGAAGGAGGAGGGTGCAAAAGCTACAGATAAACTTCAAATGAGTGAATAGTGCTCCCCTGGCAACTAATGGAACTTTCCTTGATAATACTATTTTATTGGGAATTTTTTCGTGAGGATTTTTTAAAGGTGGTTGGTGTGGTAAAGGGCCTATTTAATTTTGTTGTGGTTCTGATTTTAAGTTCTTAAACTGGTAAAACTTCTGCTATGTTGCTGAGGGATGCTTTTTTGGTATTTTTAAAGAAATCAAGCATGGAGTGGGGAATGTTTATGTTGTGTGTTGTAGGCAGATCCAAGCATGCCTTGTCTTGTTTTGTGCTAGGAGGAAAAACTTGTAGACTAAAGCTTATTCAATGCTAAACCTAAAATACAGGATTCAGTATCATGGTGTCACACCATGTTAATAGTTTTATGGAATATAGTAGGCTCTCTAACAGGTTTTAGCCACTAGATGGTACTGTTCCTTTGAAAAGGAAATTTCAAAAAATCCTTTTTCTTCTGTTAATAAGCATCTCTCAGCTTTATTTTGTTGTGCTCTTTCCTTAGGAGGCTATACTGAGATACAACGTTGCTTATTCCAAGAAATGGGACTTCAGTGCTCTTACTGACTTCTGTGAGAAGGTAAACCAAGTTGATTTAAAATAGGAAGAAAAGCAAAATATAAATGACTACTTCGTCTATAGGTCTCAATGCTTTTCGCTTTATTTCCCTTTTCAAGAGTAAAGGTTTTGCAATCGTGTATGTGGACACTTATTTGGTTGGTAACTTCATTTGAAATGATAATTATACTTTATAAACTGGATTAATTTATGCAGGTGATTTGGGTGCTTCAGTAGCAACTGAGGTTACTGAAGGTAAGGTGGGATATGCCTTTTCTCTGTTTTTATAATAACCAGATTTATGAAAAAATTGCATTAATATTTCTAGTGTAATGGTGTCTTGTTTTAAAAAGTGTTGCCTTTTTTTTTTTTAAACAACTTTAATGTTACATTACAATGGCATTTGTATAAAATGTGCTTTGCTGATCAAGCAGTAAAATTTTGCTATGTGCTGAGATGATGAATTTAAACTTTGAAAGCTTGGGGTGGGTTTTATGACTTTGTTACCTTCCTGGAAGAGGATGGAAAAGAAAAATTAATAGCAAGTGGCAAATGCAAGTTGGACTACTATTAATGTACATTCCGTCTGGCGTTCAGAAACTATGCTAATTAAAGCAGTATGGGAGATCAAATGAGATGCAACAGAAATGGTAATTTTTCTTCTGCCAACTCAGAAGTGCTTTTTAAAACACCTGTGCTTGTTTTCTTAGGAGGGATTTGCTAAACTGTATTAAGGTTCAGTGGAAACTAAATTTGATTTTAAGTTAATTTTGTTAGTTACGTGTGTTTAAAATAGATATCTGCTTACTTCCTGTGATCAGAGGAACTGTTCTTTCTATGCCTCTTTCCACTGTGCATAGACACTACTGTTTTGCAGAATGAGTTTTGTTTTGCATGCAACGCAGTATTGTTATTATTGACAGAAGGTACCTATGAAAATACTGGTGGTATCGTATTTGCTGGCCATGAGAGCTACTGTGTTTGCCCATTTTGCCAATTTAGTGATTCTTCCTCTCATCTGTGGGGCCTCTGTTTTTTCAGGCTGTCATGGCTGGATGGTAGAGGCTGTGGACATTTGGCTTCTTTACTCCTGTTGACTCATGAACTAACAGAAATTAACTTGGCCTGTTCAACTGTACAATCTTGTTTTATTAAAGAATACATATTTAAATTATTAGAATGTTTTAAAGTACAAGCAAACTATTTATTTTAAAATCTGACTCGGGAGCGTAACAGATTTGTATCGTATTGTTATAAATGCAAGGTCAGTTGCAGACCTTGTTCTGATGTGTTCATATTGTGCATCTGTGAGTTTGGAAACTATAGATGATTAGATGCAGAGATCATCAGCCAGGGAGAGCAAGTATTATCAGCTGTCTCCAGAGAAGAGAGGAACAATAGGGAAATGAGCTATGTATTGGGCATCAATCTTGCACTGAGGGTGAAATGGCAATTTCTGTCGCCTGGGAATGATGATTTATTTGTGAGGTTCCCAGATGAAAGGAGGAGAGATGTTTCAAAACATGGATTTTAGACCAAGGTGTAGAGTGAGCAGCAATATATTAAATAAGGAACAGGGAAGCACTATAAAACAGTGACTCCTTGTAGACCACAGGAGCAAAGTCTTACCCTGGCTTTTTTTATTGAATCTATTGGATTTAGTGAATAGAACATGTAGAGGGGATACATCTTTCAGAGACATGTTTAAATCTTTTCTGTTATTAAGGCTTGTGTGAACTTCAAGTTCTGGAAATTAACAAGGCATCTGCTTTCACAGACTGTTTGCAGTCTGCTTAAGTGAGCAGCTACTGAGTGAAAAGTTGAGATCCTCTGTGGAAATGACCTAAATATACTAGTGAAGTATAGTAGGGAGGTGTAATTTTTGAAGTTACTGTATTTGAGAGTTAATGATTAAGGGCTTACTGTTGGTGTGTGTATTTTCTTGTTTATCTTACGGTTTTGAGGAAACAGGGGAACTGTTTCAGGTCAGGTTTGCTAAGCAGAAGTTGAGAGGAAAGCTGGCTTAGGTACTCAGCCCAAAGCAACAGCTCAACAGAGAGGGAAGTAGTCATAAATATGTATTCACTGCGTTCAGGTATTACTTCAATAGGGCTATGCCTGCTAAATTATAGAGTAACTTTTGTTATTTTATCTTCTGATTCTGGACACAGCTTGCCTTATCTATTAATCTGTTAGATGCTTTCATATCAGTCTTGCACTGTGTTTCCTATTTTAGCTAGTTTTCTTCCAAGTCGAAATATGCATTATTTTTAAATCCTCGTTCTAAGATTCAAAGCAATTTCTTTGTAATTACAATAATTACTAGTTTCTAGGACTTAAGTTTATTTTCCTTTAAGATTAAAATGCTTTCAGCTTTCTTAACTAGTGGGAAATAAATATGATGTATGTAAGCCAGGATTTTTTTCCAAAACAGCATACCCTGATACGTACAGGCTGACCAGTTTTACAGTCCAAAATGGTGTCAGAAGAGGGAGCCCTCTCACTGTTTTCAATAGATTCTTCTGGATGCCAGTTAAATGTGTAGAAGTAAAATTCCTACTTATACAGTGAAATAAATTTGGGAGCTTGGAGTGTTTTTGTTTCTTTTAAAAAGTTCATAGCACCCATCAGTAATGTACGTGAAGCTCTCGGTAGCTTATTTGCTTCAGATATCTGACAGTTTTGTTGTCCTCTCTGGAATTTCCACACTGTTGTGTTGATTTGTTTTGCCATCTGTTTGTTAACACTGGCAAACAGGCTTAGGATTTACTCAAGTTATTACTTAGTGGATGAAAATTATTAGTGCTAACGTTTTTCTTCTTACTTGCAAAATTCTTGTCACTTGGAAGTCATCCTTGTTTTCCCAAAGCTAATCTAGGAGCCAGACAGGAAAGAGGAAACAACAAGCAGAAATGAAACCGTGAGGAAATGGCTGTGGATGGAGCGGTCTCAGGACCCACAATGTGTTATAGATGAACTTTATTTACGTGAATGATGACAGGTTGGGACTTTCTTACATGCTTTTGATCAACAGCGCTACATACTATAGTAGTTTTTATTTTTCTTTCTCGTAGATTTATCCTTCCACTTCAGTCAAGACCAAATTCTTTTGCTTTTTCCCAAGTGCATGAAATGAAAGGTCTAGTGAGGTCATTCAAGGCTTATGTCTTAGACTAGTCTCCAACAACAGCAACTTTATTTAAAGGGAAAAGTAGGGCTTTGTCATTTAAGACAATCATATGGTCTGCTGCTGTAGATTGGGCTTGCTTGTTTTGGACATGCTTTGTTTTTATTATATTGCTTTAAAGTCTCTTAGAGCTTAAGCATAATTCTTGTTAATGTTGTTTCAAGAACTCTTCCTCTTACTGCTTGCATTTGTCCTGCTCTTTCAGGAACAGAGGAGTGTTTAAATCTGAAAATGACATGACATTGTATAAGCAGTGCATAACTTCTTTAACGGTGATTCTTCTTTTAAGTTCAGTTTTAGTTGCGTAGTATACAAGAACTTAAGTGAGCAGCGTTTATGTTGTGAAGCTTCAGGAACCTTCATGATCTAGAACCTCTGCTGTCATTAAAATCTGAGCTCTTTTGAGGTGTAGCAGTCAGTGGGCAGCCTCACAGCTTGTTTTTGTCCTTTACAGTAGAGCTGTATAAAACTAAGTTATTTGGTCTGATCTAAAACTTGTGAGATTCAGCAGCAATACTTAAGTTACATATTTTTTTAGTAGATTTGTTATTAAGACAGACACTTTCTGCAGGCAATGAAACAACACTGAGTGCTCTATTGCTCGCGTGGTTTAATTTCAGTCATCTTCTAAACTGCTTTGAAACCTGGAGAAGAACCATAGCATTTATATCATTCTGGTGTCAGAAAACAAAGGAATAACGCTCACTTGATTTTCGGTTCTTATTTGCAAGTTATCCAAGTTATAGGTGTTGCTGATACATAAAAGCAGCGAGACTAGCTAAAAATCAGGTGACCGAATTTGATTCTTTCCTTTTACTGAAGTGTATGTGCAAAGCAGAAATAGAGGGACTTGTGTTTTGTGTGCAGGACTGTTAGCATTTAGGATTCCCCAAATATTTGTGTTTAAAAAGTGACTTTGTGAAATGATGTCCGTATGCTATTCAGTGTTGAAAAGGATTAAATCCCATACTTAGGCATGTCATTAAAAGGCAAACTTTAATCTCTGGTAAAAATTCATGTATCGGAAATTGCAAATAATTTAGACCTAAGTTTGATCTCTTAAGAAGCATAGACCGAAGATTGGAGTTTAGATAAATTTGTGTGGTGTAGGCAGTGATTGACTCTGGGCTTCTGTGAGTCATCGGAAAAATGGATCACAGTGCATCTTGCAGATGTTCACATTGTATCCGTAATTACTTTTATGTTTGTCTGGACTCTTTGAGCTTGATCATCCTGGTGGAAAGTTTGTGTCTGTGAAATGGAAAACATACAATGAGAGCAGTCAGGAATGATGTAAAGGTATGTCATAGTTTCCATATAAGGAATGTCTAAATAAGCTAGGACTGTTTCATCTTTTCATCTTCATTAAGAGAGAATTGAGGAATGGGTATAACAGTGGTGTCCAAAATGAACGTAAGGCTGAAGATGACTGTTTATTCTTCTAGTGCAACAGTTAAGGGACACCAGATGAGTGTTTCTAGCAGGTAAGGGTTTCAAAACAAGATAAAAGTAATTACTTATTTAGATACTGAATAAAAGGCTGTGGAACTCCTCGTCAGGGGATGTAGAGGATGCTGTGGCTTTACCTCAAATTTTGAAGGGATTTGGAGAACTTGCTGGTAGAAAGATCCTGTTGACATCTACACAGATACTGTGGTGGACTCTGGAAATTTCTGAAACTGATTACTGCAAGTAAAGTGGTTTGAGGAAGTGCTGCTGTTACTTGCTTTTCTTACCATCAGACTTTTCTAGGCATCTTTTGTTAATGGGCTTTCATGAACTTTTGTCCTTTTTTATGTTCTTGTGACTTTTCTGAGTTGAAATTGAGAGGAAGAAGTGGCCTTGTCATGCAGGCCTTGCTGTGGTGTAGTACCAATATGAGATGTTGCTGACAGAAAAGCATGGGGATCTATATGCTAACCTCCTTTAGGAGGACAAAATAATACAGGCAATTGACATTTTAAATGAACCTCACTTGAAGGCACTTACATTTTTTAAAATTTATTTTTCCAGGAACGTTAAAATTCCTGGAACTAGTTTAAAGTTCTGCAGAACTTTAAACCCTCAGTGTCTGCTTGATGCAAGTAAGAAGACTTAAAGGGATTATGCTATCAGTATCTGTACAAAGACACTCTCTCATTGTCCAATGTAAAATAATTGGTTTCCAGCTGTTAGATTTGGCTTTTAGTAGGAAAAACGTGTATGTCTGCAGTGCCTGTTTATGGATGTCTTGTGGTCTTTTTGTCTTTTGGGAAAGCTGATTGAAGCCAGTCAATGTATTTGATGACTGGGATCTGTATATTTGCTGTTGATTCCTATATAATTTCAGCATTCAGGAAATCCTTTTCTATTATGAAAAAAGCTGTATAACTTTTACACTTTGATTTTTCTCTGAGGTTGAAAGAAACATGATAACGCTCTTTAAAAAGCCCAATCTCTTCTCCTGGCTATACTTAATTGCAGAGAAGAACCTTCAGCACACAGGAAAAGAATGTACCAGACCACTTTATCTGTGCTCCTTTTTCTTCTTTTCCAGTCAAGCATGAGTTCACTGGTTTTAGCCTCAAAACTGGCTGTTAGCAGGTTTTTTTTATGGTACAAATCTCAGCTTATCCTAAAATCTAATAAAAAGCTATGTAGTAAGGAAAACAAGGTCAATTGTCAAGCTGAAAGAATATATTGCTATTTTTCTTCACCCTTTAGTTATGCTTTTACATTATATAGAATATGGGCTATTAAAAAATGTTTGCTTTGCAATTACAGCTGTAATTAGTTTTGAAGCAGGATTAGAAAAGGAGTCCTGTTTCTCCCTGCTTCTTTCCATTAAAACTTGCATGGCGGTCATACTTCTGGATGCTAGATCCTTTTAGAAGTCCAGAGCAGTCAGGATGTGAAACTTCATTACTGGCTGCTTTTACACAGAACTGTCTACCTGTAAATTTCTAGAACACCCTTAATACTTTTTCAAAATTTTCTATAAATGTAGTTTACAAATACATAAACTTATTGATATGCAACATAAATATATAAATAAACTAATTTATAAATACAGCCTTTTCTATTTTCCATAAGTATCACACATCTATATTTCAGATGTTTTGCTATTCCAAATAGTCTGTTTTACTTTTCTTGAAAAACGGAATTTAATTATGGTACTAGAAATTATTTTTCATTTGCACAAATTCTTACTATTTAATTTTGCCCTAGCAATATTCATATGGATACCTGCACACACTTTCTAAGATACCACTATTTTTTTCTACAGCAGGTGTCCTGCACAGATTCCAGAATATAGGAGAATATTCTTAAAGTGAGGAGTGGTGGAGCACATTAGAATAAGTCTCATTTCTGTTAGTGCTTTCCACTTAGGAATAATTAAAATAAATAGGTTTGTCAGTGAAATATAAGAGTTTCCTTCTATCAAATGTGTGTTACTGAATTCCTGAATTGTGGTGTAAACATAGTAAAACCTGGCATAATATCTACAGAATATGCTTATTGCATTTTTTGCCGAACTATAGTTTCTCATTTGAATGTATGTTGCTGTGTAGTATAGGAACACATTTTGCCTGAACCTGATGCTTTCAGAAAATGTCAGATGCAAGTAATTGAGTTAAGAAGAAGCATATTAAATGTTTGAGAACTGAGCAGAAAAATCAGATGTGCCAATATTGGCAGTGTGTCTGCTTCCTCTCTAAGAAGAATTGATTGTATTTTGAGATCACTGAGCTGATTTGAATGAAGTTAAGAATTGGCCTGTCAATGAAATGCTCTACTTCAATTGCAAAATTTCAAACAGCCACAGAACCACACAGCTTTTAAATGTGTGTGGTCTTAACCTTAGTAACCTTAATTTAATAACCTTAAATTTTGGAAATTACCTGGACAATTTTGGAAATTATACTTCCCTTTTTTTGCCATTATTTAAATTTTTCATCTAAAAAAGACTATAAATGCAAAATTTGAAGGTGATGCAACTGTATTATAGTCTAGTTGGATTATGGTTGAGCTCTGGATTTTCACTCATTTGAAAAAGACCAAACTGTTTAAGAACACCCGCTACTGTTAAGTATGTGCATATCTTGGGAGATTTTTATGTTTAGTAAGGCTTTACCCCCATCTTGTCTCCTAGCAGGTCTTATGAACCATGTCAGTTTTTCCTCTGTGTTCTGTTGTTTGAATGACCTGCTTGAAAAAAATGATTGCTGTAATCAGTGATACTGGAATAGAAGGAATTTTAAAGTACCAAAATGTTCTGGTGACTGGGTTTTTGATAAATCATTTTTATAATTGTCTGGACAGTACAAACAGAAGTGAGCCTCGTACAGAGATGTCAGCACTGCAAATGTAGGCTTTTAAGCAAGAAACAAAATGTCCCAAGGCTGAAAATAGCCTATTCGTTGCTCCTTGCTGGATTTCATTTTAGTCCAGATGTTTTCAAACAATTTTCTTTACATCAAATTACCTTTTTAGAGTCTAAACTGAAAAGGTCTTTTGAGCGTGCCATGAAGGGTTTTCTTTTCACGGTAGCAGAAAGGAATTTGTTTGTATTGAATAAAATTTGAGCTTTTCTGGGATGGGGGAATATGCATCTTGTACACATTCAAAACATGAGAAGCTAAGCATTGTAGAGGAGAAATAGCACCGAGTACTGAATTACAGGCTTATTCTTTGTTTTCTGTACTTTCTCAGCAAAACAGTTGAGTACCTTTTTAAGTGGTGTTTTGTAAGCGCCATTGCAATGACTATTGCATCAGACTGTTGGCTTGAAATGACCGGGGAAGGGATATGGGATATCTATGCATACCGGGTGTAGAGTTTTAACTACATCGTGTCTTAAGTGTTTGTAGATACTTAATGTGTTGACACAATGTAAAGATACATCCTGAGGATCTCTTCCATAGTTTTTCACTATATTGAGAACATTCATGTTTAAAAAAGAGAAAAGAAAAAAAAAATGTAGTGAATATAAATGTGCTGGTTTCAAAAGCTATATTCTGATAGTTGCTTTTTTTGTTTTGTTTTGGCAGTGGGGCCTGATGAACAGATTTTTTTGCTTCCACTGGATTATGTGTAAATCCTCATTTATCTGTGCTCACCTGTATATCCCAAATGACTAAGAGGAGCTCCTTTTGGTTGTGGCGGCTTTCCTTAACTGCTTTGTGTCTTTAGATTTATTTTTTTTTAAATATCTGGTGCAGTTAAAATAAAAAAACCCAAAACCTGATGATGGTCAAAGCAAAGCTTTCAAGAGAAACACTCTGAAAAAAATGTACATACAAGTAGGGAAGTGATGAAGAGGCATTGCCATTGTTAGGATGACTATGAAGCCGTAAATTAAGTGTATTGTAACTGTATTCCCAATTCTTCTCATGCTTTTTCATCTGAAAAACTGAATTTGTTTATATTGCTTCCTTTGAGAGTTTGTTATTAGTTGCCGTGCATCCTTTAAAGAGCAGGTGCCAAAAAAAGATGGCAGAGTGTGTACTCCGGAGATCGTCTGAGGGTCTTATTTGGCCAATATAATCTTAATTACCAGATATTTTTCTCAAGATATTGGTAAATTTGAATCTATAATTCTGACAACCAAGCAAAAAATAGCCTATAGATTTGTTGAAAGGCTCTTGTGGTATCTTTAGTTGGTCCTTCTTTTTCCCCTCCTATTTGTGTGTGACTTTTTTTGGTAATGTTAAAGAAAATAAAGCTTTCATAAGGGCAACAGCTATGTTGTCTCATGAAGCTTTTATTGCCAAGGCTATTGGTTTCAAAAGTGGTTGAAAAATTTTGTAGTTAAATATCTGATGGCTTTTGAGTGATTCCACACTATGGTTCTTACCAGATGTTTTTAAAATCATAGCAGCATTAAACATATTTTTCTAAGTACTCTGTTTAGAGAGGTAAAAGTTTTGAATGAACCTGGAAAAGGGATGTTTTCACCCTTAGCTTGTCAGTCAGATGAAAGATACTTTTTTTTTTTTTTTTTTTTAACTTGTGTTACAGCGCTGTTGTGGAAACAAGGTCATTGTCCTTTCAGCTGCTTTGTATTTTCCAAGAGGAACTCAAAAGTATTTAGAAAGCAGTGTTTGATTTTTGCTTCCCAGGACTCTGCCTCTGCTTCAGAAATGTTTGTGATGCTTTTACTCATGAGAGAACGTGCGGGTAGACGCTATTGGGGGCCTGTAGAGAAATTAACTCATTGGTAATGAAGAAGATTGTGGTTAGATTTCCAGTACAATAGAAGTATAAACTGGGCCTCTAAAGCCATTACGAGGAGATGGAAATATAAATATATATTTCTTTTTTTCTCAAATTTTATTTAGAATGTTGAAAAGCTTTGAGAACATAGCTGCCATTGTTAGGGATGATACACCTGAGAGATCATTCCAGGGTTGGATTGGCAGAAGACGTGAATGAGCCTTCAGGGAGGGGAAAAAAATTAAACAAAAATGAATTAACCTCTGCCATGTAAGCTGTCTTCCTTTTTTCTTTTGAAGTGTCAGTTTGTGGTTTTGATAAATGTCAGAAGCATTCTTCTTCTTAAATAAGATTCTTCTCCGCATAATCCAGTGTTATGGTTTACCCCCCCCTCTTCCCTCCAAAGATTACTTTGTCCTTCCTCTGGTTTCTAATCAGGCAAGCGCTCGAGAGATGGGATGGATTTGACAGCTAAGTGTGTTTCCTGCTGAATTAGTTTTTGTAAGGGAACTCAAGGAAGCAGATGAGAGTTTATTCTCTCCTGCAGTTTAGGAAGTTCATTAACTTAATAAAATGGGAACTAAAGTCCGCGCCCCCATCTCCCTGACCCCCACTTTTCTTCTAGGTTTCAATCTTACTTATATGTTTAGTATTTTACGTTATGACAAAGAGTCTGTTTTACATAGGCGTACAAGTTAGCAGGCTGCAGCCTAGTGTCTCTGTCTAGGTATCAGATACACTGAGAGTTGTGGTACAGTCTGTTTAAGTAGAATTTATCTACTTCCTGTCCAGAAGAAAAGGCTTTGTAGAGAGTATGACTTAGGGAAGCTTGTTTTCATTTTTTGGAGGTGTACTTACTGTAGTTGCCTTAGACTTCATGGCATGTTCTACTTTCGTATTCCTTGCATGTGGCACCAAGCAAATCTTTCTCTCTGTGAGAATGTGAATAGCATCGCTTTGTTCACATATCTTTCTTTGGGGTTTTTTTTTTTTTTTATTTGCATACTTGAAGGAGGTTTAATAATGATGTTACGTCTAGGTAGGCTATATATGCCCTTACTTGCTACCCTTCTATTTGCAACCAAGTTTTCCAGCTTGGAAGTATTCATCACATGGATCTTAATGCCCTGTAAAAATATATAGAGATATTTTTTTATTTGAGACAAATTGAAGATAGTGAAGGAGGAAAAAGAAAAAAGCGTTCCTGAAATCAGCAGAATGAACATACTGTGACTAGAATACACAGAAGTTATGCAGTTTCTCTAATTAGTTAGGACTATTGCCACTTCTAACCATATGATATCTTGTATTAGAATAATTAGGAAAGCTGTTACTGGAAGGACAGTTCAGCATAGTAACTGATGGTACAGGGCACTTATAAACTCAAACTGAAACAAAGTAATTTAGGAAAGTGCATGAGGCATTATGGCAGCTGGGAAAGAAAAGTCAGAAAGTCAAAATCCATTAGAATTAGGAAATAAAAGACATGAAGTCTGAAGGAAGCACTCTGTTTTTCCCCTTCATCCTAAGGACGTGGTTCAGTTGGTTCTTGTCCTGCCACAAAAGTTAATATGGGGAAATAAAGCCAAACAAATGGAAAGCACTAAGCCATTGCTGCCTTAGCGTGCTGGTTGCCTGTTGGCGTGATGGCTCTGCCTTCCCGTGTGATAGATAGAGCTGTCCAAATTTGTATCCTGTATGTGCACTTTGTTTGGTTTGATGAGCTGTCAGATTTAGATTTAAACTCTCTAGCATCACTATCACCCCATGCTACCTCAGTTCCTTCTTATTAGGACTGTCAGGCATACTCGTTCATTACGTTTTGGAGGACTGGTTTATAGTGACAAGAGGCCATTACTTATGGTGACGTTTAGTCAGGCCTCTTTGCTGCAGTATAAATGTTCATTTTGCAAAATTGTGATGCAAGTTTGGCTAAGAGCTCTTACCTCTGCTACGGCTCGCTGACCCATTTGCATCTTATGAATTGGAGCCCTAAGTCATGTTCATTTAATCAGTTGCTCCAGTGCAAATACTGATAAAATCACCAAGTGATTTCTTTGGCAAAAGGCAAGTCACGCTTTGCAACTCTCATTCCACATACTTTTCCCTCGGGGTATAACCCCTCCTTTTATTTCATTCCTAAATAATTTTTTGCATGATTGGAGAACTACGAATAAAGTCAACAATATATTTTTGTTTTCATTTCAAATCCTGAAGGAAGCTGCAAAGGACATGTATGCATAATAAGGAAAGGAGAAACTGATCAATTGTTTAAAAACAAAATTGCTATGATATTTAACGTATTTTCCTCTCTCAAAAATTATTGACAACCATTTCATAGTTTAGAATTCCATATAAAACAAATAATATTTTTTAACAATGGAAAGCCAATCCTTTTTCTTAATCTTTGCAGAGCTGTAGCCCTGAAACAGATTGCACACAGATAAAAGCACGTTACTGGACCAAAGCAGGCATTCCTTTGCTAGGACATTTACTTCAAAGTGAGGTGCTGCTTGTAACGGCTTCATACTAATTAGAGTATTACTGTTTTTTCAGTGAGAAGAGTTGCAACAGGTATCTGCCTTTGTAGCCCTTTGACGAGGGGTGTGACTGGTTCTGTTTAACCTACCACCCACCCTGCACAACATCTAATAATGCGAGACTGTTTGGTTGGCTGGTTTGACTTACTAATGCAGAGGAAGAGTACAGCCCCCATGCCCCAAGTTATTTTCCTGTAGCGTTAATGAGCTGAAGGATCTCAGGAAGTTATCAAATGAACATGGGAACTGGTGTTTGCATTTGGAGAAATAGAATGACACATCCCTCTTTCAGCAGCAACAAATAAGTAGAATATGTAATATGACTCTAAATATGCTGGATTTTACACCAGTACAAGTCACTGCTTCATGAAGAGACTTTCCTTCCAAATAAATCTTCATTCAGTTCCGTGACCAGGTATTCTCTGTGCTGTTGCTAGCTTCTCCCAGGTTGGCATTTGCATTGTGGGATGTCTGTCAGATTTAGCTGTGGTGTCAGCATTCCACGTCCTTGGAATCCTTTTACTTTCCGTGACTGAGTGTTCTTTCTTGCCGCTTTCAAAGTTTGAAAAGGTTGTCACAGATAAAGCTGGGCTCGGTGTTGCACTGACCATAGCCGAGAATATGCAGTGACAGTGATTGGTCTACAAAGCTGCAGCTGTGGTGGCATGCTGGTTTAGTGGTTAAAAGAGGATGAGGGCCAAGCAGCCAGGGATTTGCAGGTGTTCTTTTTCATAGAAACCTCAGAGGGATGGTACCTGTACAGGAAGAATCCTTGCGCAGAAAGGGAAAGTTATGATTACATAGATGTGGCCATGACTCAAGTTACTTAGTTTTTTTAGGAACATAAAGCAAGAAAAGATGTATATTTCTGGCTTATTGCCACTGTTCAATAATGGGTGATAGACTCAAGATATAAATGGGAAGCACAGGGCTGAATCGCTCCCCAAGGTGTTATTTTTAGGGAGAAAGTTTATTGGGGAGAAAGGTGGTGTTGGGTTTTTTTTTTTTTTTATGGGTTTTTATGTTTGGGTTTGTTTTTTGTTTTAAAATAAAATGGCACCTGCAGTTGAACAACAGAGTTCTTGAATTACTCAGTACAGCAGCTATTTTGTGAAGTTATAACATTTCCAGGAAGAAACAAACTAAGTTTGAGCTTGAAAACTATTGATGAGCTTCCCTGCAATAGCTAAGAGACCTTTGTCTACATACCAGAGTATTCAAAACAGGGATGCTTAGGCTGCTTGATGGTTTGATTAGAGAATGATGCACAGTTAGGAATTTCTTGGCAAGGTCTGTGAATTTAACTCTCACAATTATCATCTTTTTAAAGTTGTGGGGTCCTTTAAGTGATTTTACCTTGTGAAAATGTAGTAAGGTTTTCATGGCACCCAATGCTTTTCACAAAAAAGACCTGCCTTATGTCATTTACATGTAAGAGTAACCTGTCTGAAGTCCTATGAGGACACTTCTGGTCATTAACAGCTCCAAATTTTGAGGTTTTCATTAGTGGAGGTTTAGTAAAAGTCATGCATAGGAATAACAGAGAGAGGAGAGCGTGTTCTGGTGCAGCATTAGGAAGGTTAAGGAGAAGGAAAAGTAGAATTTCAGGGTTGAAGAAGTTAACTTTGTAGTTACACATTTAATATCAGAGCTGAGCTGTGCAATTGCTAGCCCTCCTTCTGTTTTGGGAAGAAATTGTCTCATGCTATTATTATATTGTTTTCAAAGGAGCATAAAGAAAAGGTTGAAGTCTTGACAGCTATGACAAAATCCAGTGCCATAATGTGTCACCGGATAAGTGATACTGTATAGTCTGTGGCAGCCAGCAAAGCATAGCAGCCACTATTTATATGTCAACTTTAAAAGAGAGGAAGTGTTACCCGAAGGGGAGAGAATATCAGAATTTGACAGCCTGGTAGACATCTGAGGTTAAATGTCATCTTTTGAATAGATTTAACTTACATATTCACTTTATGTATTGAGATCTGAATTCCAGCCTTTAAATGCTCATTTTGTAATTTTATGGCACTTAAAAACATTGTGCATAAGAGCAAAGTTTTCTGCTAGAGCAGACGATGTTAAAGGTTAGGTCATGATTTTCAATATCTAACTTATACTGTGTATACTGTGTAAATATGTAGGTGCATATGCAGCCAACAACAGCAGAGAGAGGTATCTTGTTCTTTTCTTAACCTTAAAAAAAAAAAAAAGTTTGACTTTCAGTAACAATTTGTATATTACTTGGATTCCTCCTCTATTATATCAAATTATTTTTGTGTTTCCTAGGTTTGCTGTTCTTTGTAGGTTCTTGTTTCAATTTAAAACTTTAAATTAAAACCTTGTTTGTATGTCTCCATGAGCAGCACACATAATGCATGGCAACTAATTCTGTAGGTATTGGGATTTGTTTTATTTTCCCACCTTCCCTACCATGAGTTGTTTGTCCTCTGAGGATTTGTTTGTGGTTTTGTTTTTTTAACTTCCTGAGTACTCTTACCCTTTTATATGACTTGGAATGGGAGGGAATAGAGCAGAGATACTTCTATAGTTATTTTAATGATCTTGGAAGAACAGAACTTGTTAGCCTTCAAACAATATTTTCAGCTTGGCATTTATGGGGAACAGTATGCTTTGAATCAGAGGCACCATATTTTCCTCTTCTAAAGAAAATTGCCAGTATCTTTTTACATTCTGAAGTCTGTGTGAAACTTCCAATTGAAGTGTGAATTACAAAGCTTTTATATGACTAAAAAGATCACTTTGTGTGATTTCACAATTAGTTTTAAGTGTTGCAGAGGCTAAAGTTGATAATACCTTGATGCTGTTTTATCCATTGCCTGCTATTGTTTTTGTGTGAAATTGATAGTAAATCCAATTATTTTCTAACAGTTTTACTTGAAAAATAATATTTGGTAGTTTTAAAGCCACAGTTTCAGAATTTTAATGATTTTAATCTAGAAACTGGAAGAAGGTAGGTATAGATAAAGGTTCCCTGGATGTTGCGGAAAGAGGGAGGCAGAAAGTTGAACTGATACCTTCGTCTTCTGTTCCCCAGCTGCAGTGTGAGTTACGTGTTCTCTTGTGTCTGGTTTTTGCCTTAAACGCAGCATGCGGATCTAGCAGCCAGTCACAGCTGCTACCTGGATCCTTATATCAGGGGAAAAGCTGCACCACTGCACAGCAAGATGGAGAATGTGCTTTTCTCGATCTTACTTCAGCCAATTCATGTGGCAGGACATGAGACTTCTACGGAGATGGCATGCTTTTGTGCCATTTTGCATATTGCAACTGCACTGCTTAGTGTTGCTTTTCTTTTCACAGCCTCCCATTCATGTGCCTATCCTAGCTTTTCTTAGAAGAGCATTGCCTGCCATAAAAGACCCTTTTGCATCTTTAAAAATAAGTGTATAATACATGAATGGGCATGTGGGAGGGTTCATCTGAAGCCCGGGTACATGGTGTTGAGCTCAGAACTGGCAGTTGCAACTTAGAAGAGGGATCCCGGACTTTCTCTGAATACATTAACTTAATAGGCTTTGGCAGCCCAACATGTCCACAGTGGGCCAGACAGTGTCAGGAAGGGAATGGAGAACAGGACAAGAAGGCTTTGATGTGACTTGGTCTTGAGTATAAAAGCTTTGGGAAGCCTTGTGAAACATTGGTGTGCCAATTTTTTGGAATGTTGTCAACTCTGGGCTCTCCTTCTCAGGAAGAATGTTAGAGCAGGTAGAGAAGGGCAGCTAAAATAGTCATAGGATCAGCTGTCTTGCAGGAAGAGACTGAAAAGACGATAACTTCAGCACGTGGGACCAGGAAGGCTGCATCCATTAGTGTGTGTAATCCAAAGGCTGTAGTTTTTGAGGGAACATGGTGGGGACGGACAGCAGAAAGTGCCCAGGCCCGTGTGTGCTTCTTACATAGCATTTCCTGTGGCTGCTGCTGAGGACCACTGATCTGACCCAGCAGTGCATTTCTTGTGTCCTTCATGGGAGAATGTCACAGGTACTTGTCTCAGACGATGACCTGAATATGAAAGTTAGGTAAATCATTCCGGTAGTTTTGTGGTTAGGTAGTAATTGTTACTAGTTGAAAATTCAGTTCATTGCTCTGGAAAGAATCAAAATGATAACTTATTCAGGATTCCTTTATAGGGCATTTGGTGACATATTTTCTTACAGAAACAACTCTCAAAAGTTGCAGTTATTTCAATGAGTGGATTATTGCAAGGTGAAATGCAGTGAGGTACTACCATGAAAAATGCTGCAGATTTGCATGAAGCTAATAGGACTTATTATTTTTCTCTCATTTCTTTTGGATGGGTCCTGTTTTCACAAACTTTTCTTAAAGTTATTTTTTCTGAGGTAAATCACCTGTCTTTTTTCTTTCTTTTTACCAGGTTCTTGAAGATGCAGAGGCTCAACATTTGTTCCAGTCCATTCTTCCTGATATGGTCAAGCTGGCGCTCTGTCTCCCTAGTATCTGCACCCAGGTAAGTAAACACAGCCGGCAAAGTACTTTGTGGCAAACTGCTTCTCTGCAAACTGTAACTAATGGCTAAGGTCAAAATAGGGATCGTGTTAAGTTCTTAATAAAAGGTATAGGTTTTGTGTTGAATGTAACTGAGGCCTAGGGAGCAGAACAGACAATGCACATCTGTAATGATATAAGAGAATGTAAAAAAATATGTTTCGCTGGCATATTTTTAGTCTGAACTTCAGTAACGCTTTCCTTTTTATATGCTGGAGTTGCTTCTTGCTTTTCTTAAATGAAATGACCATGAAACCTTTCAGGTTTGAAAATCAAACTTATAAACTGAAATACTTCAGTAATCTTACAACATCTAGTTTTTGATTTTAGAAATCTTTTAATCCTATAATTAGTATTTTCATAAAGTCTTTGTTTACTTGGGAGTATATTGCATTGCAATACTTGCGCGCATACAAACCTTAACTAATTCTTTATTATTGTTATGGGAATCAGTTCTGTAGGTAGTAAAGCTGATAAAAGTGAATAGGACTGATCAAGGAAGTGAGGCTGTATGATAGGTAACACGCTACCAGCGTAATGACTCTTAATTTGTAAGCTTCTTTGTTACAATTTTCTAAATTGATTTTGTTGGACAGGAGCAGGGAAAATCTCTCCCTACTTTGTTGTGCCACAGGGCTCCTACAGTAGATATAAAATTTCAAACAGTATGAATGTTTCTTAAATTTTTTTTTTTAGTAGTCACTTGATGGGGGAAGCTTTTGAGAACACTAGGAGATTTCTGAACGCTAAGTCAAGCACAAGACTAGGAAGTTCATACAGTAATGCCTTTTATAGAGATGATGTACTGTTAGGCAGTGTAAATTGTGAAGAACTTTGTCAGACTCATTCTATTGGTTAGGCATAAAGCTAAATTTGTTCCAATAAAACACTGTCCAAATACACTATTTTTAATAGGCTTGTAGAACTTAGAGCTTCTCAGGCTCCCCTCACTCCCCCAAGCTGTGTGACTTCAGCCATCATAATATAGCTTGTTAATTAAATAGCCAGAAGACAGAATAAAATTCAGTGAATGTAGTAGTTATAAGAATGAAGGAAGACTTGTTTGTTTTGTGGAGTAAATAGGGCTGTGTGTTCAGCAGGCTAAATTAGCAGCAATTTCTATATTCACAACTAAAAGAATTAAAATGTAGCTGCTCAGCTCTCCTGGAGCTAGGCCAATGATGATGGCTGAGAATATTGGAAGAAGAGGTGAAAACTCTGTTCTCTTTCTCCTGTTAAGTGGGTTTATCATAACTGTTACTGGACTCCTTAGCAGTCAGAATGATCCCCTCTTCCCCTTTGTATTATCACATAATTAAGAAAAACAAATAAATCCTCCTCCTTCAAATTGGGAGGCTAAAACCTGATAAAATGTTTAACACAGGTGTTTTTTTTTTTGTTCCCCTTTGTTTCTTTTTATATTAAAGAAACCCTGACTAAAGTAAAATAAAACACCAAAGTGAAGCTGAGCTTTTTGTTCATTTTTATTATAAAAGAATGGATGCTCATGCACTTTCTGCTAAAATTGTCAGTGTTATTTCTTCAAGCAGGATGGAAAAATAATCAAAGCAAGTCATAAAGTGATGATCTCTTCATATCTCTTTCTAAACTATAAAGCGCTGTTATTGTAGATGAAAGCATTCCTTAAGGGTTCTTAACTATACAGCTCTTGAAAGTGGGTTTTTACTTCAGTTTTTAAGATTGCCCAGGACTTGCCACATCCCATCTATTTTTTCCCCCTTTCCATTCCTCACAGGTTTGTTTAATAAGTTGTGTTTTCTTGGTCTTTCTTTTTATTATTGATTACAAATCTGCAGTTTGTCAAGCAAGCTTTTTCCGAATTGTCTTGAATAAACTGTTCTTGACTTTAATGGTGCTCCTGATTAAAGGGTTCACCAGTGGCCTAAATTACTCTTGCTCTAATTTAATAAATGTAATATTGTGCTCCTATTTTTTCTTTTAAAACGGGTAAGCTAATTATTTTTTTTCTCTCCTTCCCTCCCTTCTCTCCTGCCCCTCCCTCCCCCTCACTTCTTTTGTTGGTAGCCAATACCTCTACTGAAACAAAAGATGAACCACTCCATCACAATGTCACAGGAACAGATTGCTAGTTTTCTAGCCAATGCTTTCTTCTGTACTTTTCCACGTCGCAATGCGAAGATGAAGTCTGAGTATTCTAGTTATCCGGACATTAACTTCAACAGGTATGGCACTCTGGAGTAACTGAAGCTGATAACGCTTCGATGAAAATGCTATTGTTGTCATTTAGGGGAGAAACTCATTGTTTCTTTCATGTTTCTGTCACCAATTTCAGTAGTTTGCTTTCTGTCTTTTCTGTGTACCTCTAAGGGACAAGAAAACTACGCAACTGTGTAAGAAAGGATCTTGTGCACAGGAAGATATGTTCAATATTCCAAATTTTTCTTTTTTTCATGCATGCGCACACACGAACACGATCTTGCTCTGGCATAATTAGGCTGATGAAATTCCCTGCCCCTTCATAAGCCATTAGTCTGCGAATGGTATATTTCAGTTGTAGTTCAAGTGTTCTATATGTGTTTAAATTAAAGGCTAGTGTTTCCGTAGCCATGCTTCTGTTGTCTCCTTTGTGTCAGCAGTGCTGATCTGCACATTGTCAGATCAATTGATTCTTCAGCATCCATACAATCTCTTATCATTTTAAGGCAGTTGTAGAGCTGCATGTTAAATTAAACCTGTCCTTTTTGCTACAAGTTAGCATAAAAAGGTTTCAAGACCACAATAAGAATTTAATTAAAGATACTGTGGTTTCTAAACAAACGCTTGTTGTTTTTCCCTCAACACTAGTTTACAGACAGATTTGATGAGAAATTTTTCTTCACATCTTTTATTTTTTAAATATACTTATTTCAGTTTTATATGGGGGAAGAGGAAGGAGACGTTTCCTGCTGCAGAGTATTATGGTTCACATGGACTTGTAGATTAGAAATGAGTTTGTCATCTCCTGGGCCCTTCCATACAAGTCTGTGTAGATCAACCTTAAGTTTATTAGGCTGGAGCTTGGACAGATTATTGATCTAGAGTTTTTTCTTACTCCTTACAGTTAACATGTTGTGTATATACTCTGAAAATTAAGATGAAATATAAAAATACTGTTGTTACCTGTGATCCAGCACACCTGGGTACATGTGTCATAAGAGCTCTTTTAGGCTAGAACTTCCCAGCATGAATTGTCAGACCTGCTTATGTATGAATAATGGGTTTAGTGGTTGCTGCCTTTATGGGCTAGCACAGGTCTCTCTGCACTGTGTGTTTCGGAAGAGAGACCAGGGCCACTCTCTTGGTGTTTATTCCAACAGTGGAGTGGGTTACGGAAGAGAATTGTGAGTAGGCTTTAATGTGCCATACGATTCAGCATATTTTTCCATCATCAGTTCATAAGAACAAATAAACGAAAAATACCATCCACGTGTCAAAAAAGATTTATGGTCAGAGCAGTTGAAGAGGACAGTTCTGGAAAGAGTTCTGTTTGACTGCACCAGCTATGCACTTCTAGCTGAATTTTATTGGTTTTTTAAAGGACTTTAAGATACCAGTTTGTGTTGTAACTTAAGCATGTTCTAAAACAAGCAGTTAACTTCTTACTAACTACAGAATAAAATGTTGTTAAGTCACTGGAGTAAAATCATATTCTCTCCTATGAACATTGCTCAGCAATGTAAAGTCACAGTAGTACAGTGTAATACTAGTGGTTAACTTGGGCATAATGTTTTGAACTACTTTTAAATAAAAAAGCTGTGGCAGGTTATTAGGTAAACAGTTTCCTGCCATAGACATAAAGAATTACCAGTATAAAATATTAACTATTCAGGATTTTCTGCCCTGTTCCAGTCAGTCCTCCTTTGTTTTCTGACTTGGCTTCCTAGTGCTATCACTCATTGTAAGTTCCAGCAATGTTATTTAAAAGGGGTAACACCGCAGACAACCTTCAGGCCTTCCTCTTGCGTTATGGATGAGGTAATGCTCAGCTTTTAGTCACATAGGGTCGAAAGCCATTTTTATTCATGTAAGTGCGAGAATATTGTTGCCAAACTGCAGAAAAGAAGGGAAGCTGATGTCCTGTGGTTCTTGGGGGTTCAAAGTGGCTTTTCCTCAGTGTTTGCCAAGTTATGTGATTTTTATATAATTACAGTTTTCTTTTTTTTCAGTCCTTTTTTTTAACTTAACCATTTGTTGCCCCCCTTCGTGTATTTTGCATTTGATAACGAGCAGATGAGTGTAGTCGAATACGAGATGTGACAGAGGAGTAGGGAATATGTTAGTGAGAGGGGGACTGACAGGATAAGAGCAAAAAAAGATTGAAGAGAGTGAGTGGTGGAAAGAGTACTACAAGAATTTACAGTTTTCTATCGTACTGCTCTATATAATATGACTCTCTTGAAATCTAAAGTGAGGAGGAGGAGGAATGGATATTATCCTATTTCTTTTTCCTCCTGTCAACCCTGTATTTTCTCGCCCAGAAAAGTCAGTTCTCTAGTAGCAAGGATGGAGAATAAAATGTCATGTTTTCAGCTATTGTTTGAGACTTGTAAAGATGACGAGGTTTGGTCCATTACAGTGTGTATTTTCAGTTTTTACAAAAAAGCCTTTCGTGAAGCTGGATATAGTCAAAAGGCAGTACGCAATGACTGAAGTCAAAATGTTTGTGACTTTTTTTTTCCTCTCTATAGCAATGTTTTGATGTAAAGGTTTTGGAGGCTGCTGCTTTGCTCTGTCTGCTTAGGGATGGGCATAACAGATTGTTCCATGCAGCAACCCTTTCTCCACAGAGTATTATAGTCTGCAGCTTTTTCCAGACTTAGTTCTTTCCTCAGCATAATTCATCTGCTCCACGACTGTGAATGAATGACTTGGGTACAAAAAAATAATGTGCCAAGGTTCTCTAATGAAGCAAAATTCCTGAGTTGATGCTAGCACTTGAGGATTGCTTTTTTCTTTAGCATATGTGGTGTTCCTTGATTCCGCTCTGCATGCCCTTTCTACCTTCATGCAAAAGGTTTCCACCCCTCAACTCTTTGAAACTGAAAAGCAAAATTTGTCTCTGAAGTTACAAACACAGTTTGTAACACTTTTTTTGTTTTCAGTTTTACACAGCAGTCATTTATCAATTCACTTCATGCAGACTTAAACAATAGCACCTTTTTGTACACTATTAAATAGTTATGGTTTCTACACTTAAATGCTGTCATGTTCCGTCTTCTCCCTGCATTAGGTTTTTATGTGGTATTAACTAGCATATTGTGACTTCCATCCCTACTCCACCCAAAGTACAAATCTATTTGACAAGAAAGGAGATGGTCAGTGAAAGATACTGAGAATTTACTCTCTCTTCTCCTCCCTCTGTTAAGTGTTTTCTGGCACACCATTGCTTGGCACTGTTACTACAGTGAGGATGGCAAGTTGTTTGAATGCTGGTGTGTGTGCTAATAACTGCAACTGATTGGAAGGGAGGCTGTTGTACGTGTTAGTATTACCATAAGTAAACTGTGCTTTACCTCTCCTCTCCTGCCTGCTGGTCTTGCCAGATGAGAGGAGAAAAGTGAGCATTCCTCTTTTGACGCTGAAGCACTTAATTTAATAGTATGTTGTGACACTGTCTGTTTTGACTGCTCATCAATCAGACTGAAAGTCACCTGTGTATAAGGAAATACTCAGTAATTTAATTGAATTCTTCCCTTTTGTACTTGGCAAGGATGTGCCTGTTACGATTCTTAAGTCATTAGTAACATAATTCATTTCAGACGTAGTTAATAAAATGGAATTCATAGTTTACCTTTGAAAGCTTTAATATTTATGAATTCTGCTAGATAGAACGACATCCGTTCAGTGGCCAAATATTAGATCATACTCAATAGCATAAAATACTGCTTCTGTTCAAAATACCAAGCTAAATTTAAAGAGGTCTTTTTAAAGACGTCTGTTTAAAAGTACTTCTATAATAATATAAGACTGAAATAGATTGGACAGCTTTGTGCAAAAATATCCCATCACAAAACAAAAAATAATTACATTTGCCATTTTATTCGTCTTACTGATAAATTTTTCATGGAAGTTGAATGCTGCTGAATGTAGAGCATGAATTGTATTGACCCTTCTGAGATCATGCCTACAATTATGATGATGGTTGCACAGTTTAAAGTAGTTTCTTATGGTGATGCTCATAATTAATTTTCTTTGTGAATAACTTGTTGTTTAGCATAGTACTTTCATAAAAAATATATTCCTCTTGAAATATATTAAAGATAAGGTTGAACTGTGCTTTCTTGCATTTGTTTTTTATAAGATGCTGAAACTGATGCCGTCCACTGTCATACAAGACTTTGCACTGTGGAGGTTTTTCTTCCCCCCGTTGACCAAGTTATTGGACCTGTGTCTTAACACTGTAGAATTTGGTGATTTAGGAAACTACCTGCTTTGATTATATATAAAGTCAAAGTGTAAGGAAAAAAACTTCTGCAATCTTGAGTCAGTGTTCTGGGTGACTGAAAAGGAGACAGGTTTGTCAAGAACCCACTTTGCTTTTGCTGTGTCTTTGACCTGCTACAGAGCCGTTCTTATCTGTTGTGTCAAGTTACAATTATTCCTCTGTTTTCCTTTTTCAAAAAATTACGGTAGTTAAACTGGAGATACTATGCATCCATAATAGTTCCCATCAAAGCAGTTGAGGTTGAATTCATAATTGAAGATAGGATGCCTAATGACATAAGCCTGATATGTCTTTTGGCACACACATTGGTGGATGCTCTGGTCTGAAACCACCAGTATTCCACTAGGACCGAATTTCTTCATCTTTACCAAACAAACGTTTAAAGTAATTTTAAGTGATTGGAAATGAGGGGAAAAAAAACAGTAGTTAAGAATTTGTCTTTTATGGAATGTATAATATATGAAAGGAAATGGGCAAACTGTATAGTACATTTATGCAGGAGAATTGAAATCTAATTTACCAATAATGCAATTGTCTCTTCATAAACAACATCAATTTTGCAACAGTAATGAGTATGCTCTGGGGAATAAATTATGTAGTGACTTTGAGAGAACTTGGTTTGGGCTGAGGGATGCATTGCTCCTCTGAAAAGTGGTTCTAGGTTTTCTGAGTTTACAGACGCTGATCCTACAAAGCTGATTCTGTTATGCCTGCCTTAAGTCTGTGTTCTAATTAGCCTTGGGTGGAATACTTTAAGTAGAGTATAATTTTCTGAAAAACCTAAAATCAACATTTGTGGTAAATGACGAAATACTCTTTAAATAGACAACTTTAAAAGCATGCCATTCTTAACAAGTCTGGCGTAATTACTTTGCTGTAGTGACAAAACCAGCACTCAATCTGAATATTTTTTTTTGTTAGCTTTGTAAATATAGTAATTTAGTCCAGAACTTAGTTTTACCATGCTGTGGACTTCCTTTTGTTTTAGAACCTCAGGATAAAACATTTTATCCTGCTGTTCCTTCCTGCTGAGTACTTGGAAGTTAGCATCTTATCAAAGTCAAGTATCAATCTGATGTATTTGAAGACTCCTAAATCACCAAAACTTTTACTTAAAACAGGTTTATAATGCTCCAAGTTACTTGCCACAATAAACAAAAGTACAAAATGAAAATCCCGGAGAGTAGAGATGTGGGTATATGAGTATCTGAGACAGAAAGATAGTTTTTGCATCTAGATTCCCAACAAAATTACGTTACTCAATGTTATGTTTATATAAACATAAAAGTCAGAACTTAATCTAAAGATGAAGTTTTAATTAAACATAAGAGTGTTGAATAGAATGATGTTCTTAAATTTAACTTTGGGATGATGACAGCTCTTACCTATGACACACAACAGTAAATAAGAAATTGTCTGTGAGGTTATTGAATGTATTGTTTTTCTCCTACTTGATGCCAAGGGAATTCAAAAGCTCTAAATTACTTCCTGTATAAACAGAGAAAAGGAAGGCGGTTTTAATAGAGAAAGATGGAATTCAGTAAGTGGAAGAGACATACGCTAGGCACCAGAAAAGCAGAACTGAGGTTGCTGTACCCAAGTTGTGTAAGGTTGGGATACCTTTTCTTGTTGGGAAGTGCAAGATCTGAACAGTGGTGTTTCCTTTTGCGCTGTCAGAGGACTGGTTCATTTGTCTGCCTTTCATCTCTCTGGGAGGAATTTTTCATCTGGATTATTCTGCTTTTGATTTACTTAAAGTCCAAATTTCACAAATTGAAGTTTTGATATTCTGAGTACCTTTACTTTTAGTTCTCCCTTAAAATATTTTCAATGGCTGCAGGACTTTCTAGAGAGGGTTTATATTTTATAGTGGATATAAGAATTTCCCATTTTAAATTTGCTAAAGTTTCCTTATCTTACATTATGTAGTTAATGTTTGAGTATTTAAAGCTGTCTAATGCAGTGGTCCCCAAACTTTTTTGATTGCACATACCTATCACTAAAAAGTTTTTGAGTATGCACCCTAATATATGCATATTTGTTTACTTATAAATTATATACATGTGCTACTGCACTAATATATTACATTCTGAAGCATGCACAAAAAAAAAATTTAAAAAGGATGAGATAAAGATGAAATGAACACTATTTTTAAAATATTTTTTAATCTAGGAATTGTACAAATATATTTTCTTTCTACATCCTAGTGGATTGTCTTGTGCACCCCCTGGGGTGCTTTGGAGACCAGAGTGGGTCTGGGATATCGCTATTCACAAAAGACAGGCATGTAGGCAGGAATGAAACATTGTGTAATTCATTTCTCTTGGTAAGGGGAATGTGAATGGCAGCAGCGAAAGACTTCTTGCAGCTCCATTCTTCATGAAAAGTCCTTGACCAGTAACTGACTGGAACTACCTTTTTTTTTTCACTGACACGAAGCTGTAGCAATGTCGCACTCTGGTTTAAAAGGCAGATAAATATTTTGGGGTGGGGCGGATGGACACCCCACCTAATACACAATCAACTGAGACAGCTTTCTCAAAAAATACTTCAGGCAAAGGATACAGGTAATTAATATAATTCCAGTTATTCCTATATGATGGGCTGAATTACGTTTATATATTGAAAGAGAGAAAGACATTCCTATCCTGTGCAATCATGTGATGAGCACACATAATTATATACACATTCCAATATTTACATGATGGAATTCTCTCTATCTGTGCACATTCATGCATACAGATTTCCTAGACATCAGATATGCTGATATCTATAGGTAGTCCTTAATACGCATGTAACTAAAGTTACCTTGAGCACAATTGAACACAAATGTCAAATAATATTGTGACAGAACCCTTACTTAAACGAAGTGTTTTGATCAGCTCTGATTGGCATTGCAAATTAAAGCTTAAAAAAATATTCATTACAAATATGATCCTGTTTTTGAAAAAGGGAGAACTTTGTTTTATTCCCTCCCCCCCCCCCCCCCCCAGAAGTATCAAATTGTGTATCCACAATTTTGCAAACAGCATGTATGAAATCCCGTGGATTTATGAATGGGAAGCATTTGAAGTATTATCCTTACTGCAAATTTTTTGCATTTTATTACAGCGTGGACAGCTTTCTGAGTCTGATGGTAGGTTCCAATTTCAATGTAAAGACATGATTGTACTCTTTGAAAAGAAACATTCAAAGGAAGCCCAGCCTGGGGATGGGAAGATACAGGCTGGGGATGGAAATACTGATATGAAATTACTTAACTGGTACGTTAAACCACACGATTGTAATGGTTCCTTCTGCTTGTAAAAATTACCGGACCCAGTTCTTCAGGTAACATCAAAGGATCAATTTAGCTCCTTGGAAATTAAATTTTACAAGTAAACTACTGTATTTTTGTATTTTAATTATACCTTAATCGGAAACAGTGTATTTTGGAACTGTTTACTAAAGCTGATTCAACTTGTCCCGAGTACACTGTACGCATGTCAAGGTCCCTTTTGTGTAGATCTTAATGTTATTAAATCATGTTGTTGCGTCATTGGAAATTCACCCTTTGAAGTACCTTGCCCATTTGCTGCTTTCCTCAGCACTTAGGAGCAGGTTCTTTAGAGCTTTTGGCTCCAGCTTCTGAAATCTTGGCTGAAAATATGACAATTTTGAGTTTGCAGTCAATGAAACTGCAAAAACCAGAATACTGATTACACTTTTAAAATGCTTTTTTTCCACGCTAAAACTTTAGGATAACAATAATGCAAAAAAAGGCACAATGTGTTTTTGTAATAATTATTGAAATAGTATAAACTGTTGCCTTCTAACTTAAGTATATGTTTACTGACAGTTAAGTAATTTTTAATATATTTTTTTTTTACCAATATCAGTTCTTATTATTTTTAATATTTTATTTCTCATATCTAGGATTGAATTAAGTCTCTGAATATTCTCTAGGAAAGAGTTTTCAATTAGCCGCAATGACTTTAACAACCTACTTTGTGTTTACGACATTGTTCACACATCTACTTATGTTTTTACACCTCTGACCTTGATTCCTCAAATACTTAAATGTATCTCTGTAGAGGTCTATTATTTGATTAACATTGGTGCTGCTCTGGCTTGGAAGGCGGTGAGCCAGGGATCAATGTGCAGCTGTGTTTGGTGATCAAGCTCCTCCTTTGCTCCTGTGTCTGCTAAATTGGAGTTGGGCGTATGGCAGTGGGAACATCTTGTACAAAGCAAACCAGCTTACATGTGCATGGCCGGTAATACTTCAATTACTTGGACTGAAAGTGGGCTTGCAGCACTTTGCATTTGATTTACAGTGCAATTCATTTGGATGAGTTCTTTAGTTGGAAATAATGGGTTTTGGACTTGGGTTCTTCTGTCAGGAAATTGGTTATGTGGGTTTCACTTATATTTTTGGGTGGCTTATTGTAATAGGATCTGCGTCTCAGAGTTTGAAGTATTTTATTTAATACCTTATTGATGCTTTCATCTTGCTTTGTTCTTCAAAATAGAGATACTTGCTTCAGAAATAAAACTTTTACGAAAACTTTTATAACCTTTTTAAAATTAGCTTGTGCGACTTAATATAGACTTTGGATGAAAGTGATCTCTTCAGCATGTATACTTCATAAGAATTTTTAAATACTGAAAAAATCTAGTTCACTTCACTACTGAAAGCTAAATTCACCTGACAGCGTTCTGGATTTAAAGGCAGGTTGTCATTCCAGTACATCGAAACAAATGAATAATGTTGTGTCATTCCTTCACTTAGACTGTTTATTGGGGGGAATCTTACATCCTCGGGGCTTTCACTGTATCAGGCATCTTTTAGTGGACTTCCTACTCAAAGGATATTTTTTCTGAAGTCACCGCTATTCTTCCTTCCAGATAAATTCCATTATGTGTTGCCAATAACAATGCCTTGTCACTTTGTTGGCAGTGAAATTAAGTAATGTGTGTTCAAGTTGCTGGAAGACAGATGATGCAGTAAAAGTATTTCAGCTAACCTTAAAAGAATACATCCACTTAATGGCTAAAAATAGGATGCTTCTGTTTAATGCTTTGGTTTTTACAAATGAATTTTAAAATGCCGGTAGTAGCCCAGTGGATGAAGCCATTTCTGTTGGGGGCAGGTTCTTTTCTTTAGAAATGCTGCTAGTGCGCTGCAGCTCTTGAAAGCAATATGGTTGCATTATATTCTGTCCTGCGACTCACTGAGCTGAAAGTGGGGTAAGACATTTGGATCTTGGGAGTCCTCAGTATATATGTTTTCACCCCTCAATCGCTTATTTTAATCCAAGCCAGTCTGTTGCAAATAAAAATAGTACCTTTCCTGCATGTTCATATTGAAATTATACTTTTTGATATTACAAAAACAATATGAGAAAGATAGGCATTCTCTTAGCATCTTCATCAGAAACTTGGAAAGTGGACGAACTTGACCCATGTTAGAGGGACTGTCTAGAGAGCTCTTTCCCCAGTAGAGTATTTAAATACAAGGCTGATCAAAATATGTGCATAATAGTTTAAAAAAATCAAATCACAGTTAGTAAGTAGCCTAATTACTATGCACTATATCCCTGAAATCCAATTAATTGCTTTTATTTCTATTTTTTTCAGATTATTTGAAGGACGGTCACCAAGGAAGCCTGAGAAACTTAAGACCCTTTTCTGCTATTTTAGGAGAGTCACAGAAAAAAGTATATCCTTTATTCTTTTTTTTTTGAGCTACAGAACAGATACATGAAAAATTTTATTCCATTAAATTTAGATATAGCTATGCAGCATTATGATGGAAGTGTGTAACAAAAGCCAGCTTGCTAAGTACACTGATACTCATATTAATGTCACTTCTCATATAGATGATGCATGCTATTAAAATTTTTGCACGAAGCTTATTCTGTTTTCTTTTTTCTGAGAGATACATATGGGGGGATGTGTAAAATATAGAGAGATATTTTCACACACACCCTCTCTTGATATATATCAAGTGTGTGTGTATAAATTTGTATATGGGTATATATAATATACCTCTATATATATAATGTTTGTAATATATGCAACTACTTGCTGCACTGCATCAGAGTGAGAACGTAGAGGGAATTCAGCGTCATAAGTAGTAAGTAAAATCACAGGCTTAAAGATTCTGAAGCAAGCTTCAGATTTGCCGCAGGATGCACATCTAGGCCTTTGATTATAACGTTTGTAGTTCTGACGGATTTTCCCCTGCTTGTGTTGGTGTTCCAGGTTTTTCCCTTCTATTCTTCCAAAGCAAAGCTGTTGTGAAGTTTGCCCAGTTATAATAAAAGAAGTGATAGCAAGACATGAGATATCCCCAACTCTTTTAGAAGTTAGTGCAATATTTTCCTTAGTGTGTATAGTCAGATCTTCTGTTGTTACCGTGAATTTGAATATATTCATAAGCTTTCAAAAACAGATTTATTTTTGTGAGAACTGTATCAGAGCTTATGTATTGTATTTTGGAGGAAAAAGAGACTTTGCTGCAGTTGCATCCATCATATCTGCAGCAATATCCTTATTATAGTATTTTTTTCTTTACATGTCAGTATTTCACTATTCGCTTCTTATTCTCTCAGAAGGGATTGTTTTAGAAGAAAGACAGCTTTAAGCTATTAAATATAAAAGTCCCTTTACTTGGTTCAGTCCATCTTCAGTTCATCATTTTAATTCGCCAGAAATTAAATGCAGCTACATCCTGTTTCAGCTATCAAACTTTCAGCAATGTCAGTAGAACTAAATCTCTGAGGTAGAAAGTTAATTGTGATCTATGTGTGGGACTGAGAAGAGATATAGTGCACTAGCTTTTTTTCTTTTTTTGTACTTGAGTAATAATGTTTTCATGCAAACCAAATCCTAAATTCATGCAGCTGTCTCTGACCCTCTCTGCATATGAAATGTGTTGGCAACAAACTTTATGGAAGTATCGTATTAGATTTCTTAATGTTATAATTTTAAATATTTAATGAGATTCTTGAGTGCTCTTTTCTCGAATTAAAAATTCTTATTGTGCCTTTAAAAGATCCAATTTCTTGTTCTTTTTTGTCCGAGGAATTAGTAAGATTGAGGTAACTTACCTCTACAAATTACTGTAATAATTTTGTAACTCTTTTTATTGTAAATGATAACTCAATTCTGTGCAAAAGAACACAGTGGAGACTGTATCAACTGAAGACTTTGTCTCAGAAGTTGAATGCTTAACTTGTAAAATATCACCTGATACCAGAGTTCCCTTGTGGAAAAGTACTGAAAGCTGTGCACCTTTTTTTTTTTAAGAGCAAGCAACGCTTGCTTTTTTTTTTTTTTCCCCTAAGCCCCCTATAATGTTGGAGAAAACCATAGGATTATTTAAGGCTTTTGGAAAAATGTTTGTGCTTTACATACCGTTCTGAATATTTTTCACAAGCCAGCACAGTAGACTTACTGAAGCAAAGAAATGAGTCTCAAATCAAGTTTTTATTAGGATGACATCACCTAATAAAAGTTTGATATTATCTTTCTGTTGCAAAACTGAACTTTTTTGAGTAAAATAAGGAGAAATTATAACGCATCCTTCCTGCAACAAGTAATGGCTCTTCTTTTTCTGTTGAGGGCAGGAGTCTTTTTCTCAGTTAAAATACAGTGAATTTCACTAGCATCCTGGCAGGGCTGAAAACAGCTTGATCCGGAATCCACTGACACTGCATCTTTATTGACACAGTAGGGCTTTCTTGGAAATAGGAGCTGCTGCTTCATCCATCCGTGGGTTGAGTACTCTGTATGTTGCCTGTTCACAGTGAACAGCAGTCACCTCTAAAGGGTCACAGCTTCTTTTTTTCTAAGCGGCAGCACATTTTACTTTAACTTCAACTATTGAGTCTTTCTAGTAGTGTTTACAGTTTAAGTGAAAAATCACTTAAGAAATAGCTTTTCCTTGATCTGGGAGAAGAAAATTATTCAAACTTCAAAGGGAGATGTGAATATTTTGGTTTCCATGTTACTTGTTTCCAATCTGAGCATGGGCTGTCAGGGGAAGATTCAAAGCTGCTCTTGAGGAAAGTTAAGCTCTTGTGTTTCTGCCATGATGTTTGTTTGCAATTTTAAAAGTTTACCACTTAAAATAATTTAAGGACTAAAGCTCCAGCAGTTAATCCTTTTTTCCTCTGGGGTTGGTTTACCTGTAGAACCTACGGCTTGGTGACGTTCACAAGACAGTATCTCCAGGAGTTTCCAGACTGGGAAAGGTAAGTTAAACATTCTGTTAATCTAAGAAATTTCTTAAAACAGTGATAACTTAATCCCATTCTTATGGAATTGATCCAGGCGTGGAAGTACTACAGAAAACAATGTTTGGTATGAATTGCTATGGAGAGAAGTACTGAGGGAAATGGGTGAATGCCACAAGTAGTTCAAGTGCCCTGAGTTTTCGAGTATGTTTGTTTGCCTGTGAAGCCAACAAGTCTTAAGTGAATTTCTAAATCAGTAACATGTCTT